>NC_083760.1:38274414-38621414 GCF_963514075.1 Conger conger
CTGATTGGGACCATTATGTCACTGTCATGCAGATTTTAGGACCAGCATATGCTCCTGAGACATATGGCTACACTGAGGCCAAAAACAGAATCTGAAAATTGGCTAAAGGCCTCCAGATAGTGGACATTCTTTTCATGAAAGGAGGCTTTATTGCTGAACTTTTTAAAGGCTGCAGTATGAAAATAACGTATTATTAAACCAACCAGTGATGTGTTATCATGCTTGTCCAATCAGAATGTTGCTTTGGAAAGGACTATAAAAACATGGTCTTTCCCCTTATTATGAGATACATTATGTAATCAAAACTAAGAAACTAAATTGCCTTTGTTGGACATCTTATGGGTTAAGGGATTTTGTTTCAGGTGCTAATATAATGGACTTGTAATAATATGCACACTTCACACTGAAATCAGATTTATAGTTTACATCTACAACATTGTTTACTTGTTAATTATTCAAAGAGAGATGGATCCTTCAGAAAGCAGGCTTGCCTAATAAAACATTTAAGATTAATTTGCTTCATGGAGCAATATTTCAATCTTTCCTCTTGCATTTTTGAAAGTTACATACAGGTGTGGAATATAAAATACAAGACATGCATAGATGCAATATATTCTATTTTGACAATGCAGTACAAGAGTGACTGAGCTTTGGCAAACATTATTGTTTTAAAGCAATAAAGCTTGCATGAATAAAAATACTGAATATTATACAGAGTACAACAAGCAAACGGGAATAAACCATAGTATTTTCCCAAATGTTCATCAGACCTCTGAATCAATATCTCTTATTAAAGGCCATACACTCAACCACTTCTTTAATTACTTGGCTATAGAAGTCAAGGTCATTACACTACTGAAAAAACTAAACTCACAGTGAGGTATAATCCACAGGATTATAATTCTAAATACTTATTTTCATGCCAATTAATTCATGCATATCTGACTGAGTCTATCCAAGTAATTTATATCACCATCTTCATGGGAAAGCAAAAGATTTAGATCCTATATTAATGCATACTGTCTTCTTTCAACTATGGGGTGAACTCCTGCGGAAAACAAAATATATGCAAACTGTAACATGCCTGAGATTATGTTGAAAGTAGTAAAAGAAATCCTAAAGTTGATGGATACATTATGACAGTGGAATACTAATCATAAGATCAACTTTGCTCTAAGTCTACAGGATTGCAGAATCATTTTGCTCAGAAAAGCAAACCATGGATTAGAAGTAAATAGAGGCTTAAAGGGAACAGAGAAGGACACTATTCAAACAAAAGACTATCCTACAAATCCAAATCCAAAGCATCCTTTCCTTAATGCCTAACAAAGATTCCTTTGCTTCTAAACTATGCATGCATAGTTTGCATGTGATCAGCAATTCCCAATTGAAATAATTTCATGTTTGACTGCTCTGCTAGGGCTGCTCATTTACACTGTTCAAAGTGAGCCAATGCACGCAGGAGTTAAAGGCCACTGAATCTGTGGTTACTAATTTTAACGTGCACTACCATGGTAAAGCTAAAATTCTACATTTATATTGCTTATTTATATGAATACCTCCAAAAGCCTCAGTGCAAAATACTCAAATACTATGAGGTGCCTGACTACATACATAAAATGAGGAAATTAAATATGATCACAGACAGGCCCACCTCTTGGCCCCTAGCTTGAGTATTACCCTATTGGATTGAAGCATCTGCTTGTTTGTCTCAAATTAGTAAAAATAAAGATATTTTAGTCCAATAATTTATGGTTATAGGGAAGGGGAAAATGTTTAATATATACTTTTTATTTCATTACATTTACGCTATTTCAATGATTTTATGTAGTAATATCACTTTTTTCTGAAAAACATAACGATTATTATAAATCAGAGCAAAGTGAAATACAATACAATTTTAATTTAGTTAATCTCAGTCTAAAGGAATAATTCCTCATTCCATCACTTCCTTTTTCATATAGCAGTGATTTTTCAATCTTTTTTGGCCTAAGGCACACCAGATATCAAAACAGAATCTCAAGGCACACCAACTTAAAATCATTGTAATCTATTATGAATAATGTCACACACATTATGACTGTTATTTCATGCCCATAATGCACATAGGTTACACCAGGGTATCAATGTTATCAAGCAGATATAGACTCATTTAAATTAGACAGGCATTCACCATCATTTATAAAAAATAAGAAAATGTATTGAAATAGATTGGAGCAAACAAAAATATTTTTCCATTAATAGCACAATAAAACAACAGTCTTTTCACAGGAAACATGTATACATACAAACACACCTGCACACACACACCAGTGGCCTCTCTAGCCAATGGAATATTGGTATTTCCGAATTTGCATTCTAAACTAATTCACTTGCATTCTGAAGAAAATAATCAGTGATACAATACAACTTTAAAAGACCAAATGACAAACATGAATAACCCGTTATCTTACAATACACATCTGATCACACTGCAATTATAACAACATTTGGTTCCTACGAAACAACTTTATATGTCTGGCCTCTCTTAACATTACATGCAAATGTATTGCTTTAGCCTATTAGAAGATTTGGGGCATGGCATAGCCTACTTCGGAAGAGCACATATTCGAAGACTGAGCCGATTCTTGAGGCTCACAGAAAAAACAACGAACAATAATGGCGATGTTATGTTCCTGTGTTCTGTGTGTTAGTGTATCATTGTTTAGTATTATTTATTCTTGTAATTTATTATTCTTCATATTTCATGCCTGGTTCTGTTTATATTCGTTAGTCTTTGCACTCGTCTTCCCCTGTGATGTCTGAGTCTGAATGTTTTCTAGCCCAGTCACTCCCTTGTCTGCGTGCCCCACTATTCGGGTGTTTACGGTAGTTCCGGGGTTCAGTCTTCCTTCCAATCTTACATTCCTTACTTCCTGCTTTCTCTCCATTTCATGTTTGTACATAGCACTAATATACTAATCCCAACTAACATAGAATTTGTACAGTACTAATTATACTAACACACTAATATGTTTGTCAAACTAACAAACTGACATTCACTAGTTTTGGGTATTTGTAATTTAAATCACTTAACTAACTTACTAACGCCTCTCCAGTTTCAATTCTGTTCTGTAACTCCGCCTCCCTATTCTGTCACTGATGACTTGCTTAGTTTCAGCGAAGTATTCGCACCTGTCTCTCTCTATCTCTGCATCTCCTGATTCTCTGCAATTGTCTACTCTCTAGTCCGGAGCCGTTTGTATTACATGTGTGTCATTGTGAATCCAGTCCGCGTTTTCGTTTCCCCCTCGTTATTGTCCTATTACCCTTTCATGTGTCTCACCTGATGTTTATTTGTTAGACCGCCCTCACTCCCATGCCCCGCCTAGTTTGTCTCATTCCCCTGTGTATTTATACCTGTCCTTTTCAGTTGCACGCTGCTAGTTCGTCTTGTCCTGTTCTGTTCCCGAGCCCTTGTATTCCGTCCCCCAGTTCTTGCCCTTGCCCTTGCCCTTGCCCTTGCCCTTGCCCTTGCCCTTGCCCTTGCCCTTGCCCTTGCCCTTGCCCTTGCCCTTGCCCTTGCCCTTGCCCTTGCCCTTGCCCTTGCCCTTGCCCCTGAGTCCTTGCCCTTGCTCTTGGTTTTCTGGTTTTGACCCCTGCCTGCTTCCCCGGACTCTTCTTCGTTTGTTGGATTTTGTACTTCTGCATTTTTGGACGGACCTCCTGGTTTTGACCCTGGCATGTTTTTCGACTCTGCTCTGTCTGCCCCTGCTGTAATTAAATCGCCATTTTTCTGCACCCCCGTCTGCTTCTGGTTCCTCTGTTCCCCCCAGCATAACAGGCGAGTTCAAGTATCATGGTATAGAAGTGCCATGGCATGTGGCTGATGCACTTAATTTGATAATGAGTTTTGTTTTTTGCCTGATATGATATGAATGCAGCATTTGACTCTCTTTAGATTACATTTATTGCTTTAATAGAAGATTAAAGCATGGTTTGCTTCCAGAACATGGTCAGGTGCTTTCTGTCCTCAGCTTCTTGCCTACTGGCACAGGACAGTGAAAATATATCGCTCCTAGATAATCCCAGACAGAACGTGTCTCCTATAATTTTATTACTTTGCCTCCAGTTGACATAATGAAACCATTTTTGTTTTACCTGTTCCACAGTATGTGGAACTCAAGACAGAGATTACAAAAACAGCAATATCTCTGATGTGTAGGCCAATGCACGGAAGACAAGAAAAGAAGGATATTCTCCTTACACACCTTTATTGTTGATAATTGTTATAGGTTTGGCACATGGCTTTATGTTTCTCCATGAGGACAATCATCTTAATTTCCTCATCCGTTTTTGAACAAAATAAATAAAAACAATAACAGCAAGTTCAAGTTTATTATAAGAAAACATAATTCCCATTGTTTGGAAGAGCTGTGGAAGAGATTTCACTTTTTTTTTTTTTGATTTCACGAACAATCCAGATTACTTGATTACACCTTCTTATTCATGTGATTATCAAGAATCAGTCAATTGTGTGGCAGCAGTGCAATGCATACAATCATGTAGAGATAGGTCAGGAGCTTGAGTTAATGGTCACATAAATCATCAGAAATGGGGGAAAATGTGATCTAAGTGACTTTGACAGTGGAATGATTGTTGGTGGCAGACAGGGTGGTTTGAGTATTTCAGAAACTGCTGATCACCTGGGATTTTCATGCACACCAGTCTCTAGAGTTCGCAAAGAATGGTACAAAAAACTGAATTAAGTCCAGTGAGCAGTAGTTCTTACCTATTTCTTTTAAACAAGCAATGATCATTATATCTTCTATGACAGTGGTTTTTAACCTGGGTTTGATTGAACCCCAGGGGTTCGTTGATACAGTCTCAGGGGTTCGGCAGGGGTCAAGACACACACAGACACTAGTCTCTAGACTAATCTCTAGATTCTAGACTCTAGTTCTGCCGAACCCCTGAGACTGTCTCAATGAACCCCTGGGGTTCGATCAAACCCAGGTTAAGAACCACTGTTCTATGATATAGTTACTACCAAAATCACTGGGCAGTCTATCTTGCCATTACTGCACAGTGTTTCCAATTTATGCCAGTACTGTATATGCAAGCTACATTTTAGTGCATTAATTATCTCCAAGCATATCTTCCTCGCTAATATGGGTGCAACGAATAATCGACGTAGTCGACTAAAATCGATTACCAAATTAGTTGCCAACAAATATAATTGTCAATTAGTTGGTGACGTCATCGCATATATGTGTTTCGCGCTGACTCGTAATACTCTGACATCTCGGCATTACAGCTTACTGGAGTGAAGTGAACAATAGCACAAAAGGCAAAAAGGTTGTGAAATGCAAAGCTGACCTTGCCTGGCATGAGAGCACATCAGTTATGCTGGAGCATCTGAAGGGAGGCACTTTGGCTCTCTGGATGATGAAGATTCGGTAAGTTAGTTAGCTAGTTAGCTAGCTAATGTTAATGTTAAAATCCATGTTACTTCACCTTTTGTATTTTAACATACATTTTCTCTTGATGAATGAATTGTAAATGGTGTTGAACATACAGAGTAGCAAATAAGAAAGGAATGAACCATAACTGGTCCTGCAGTATGGAAATAAACCACGACAGGTTGGAGTGAGGCCTGAGGGGCCTTTAACCACCCTGGTGCAATCGTCATTTAACCACCATAAGCGGAATAAAGTGGTTTATTCCGCTTATACCACAGCCACTCATCAAATAAATAATTCTGTGCTTATTTTAAATTCCTATTTTATTATTTTGAGAAAAGAGTATTACAGTCATATATGAGCACATCTGCAGAATATAGATAGACCCTTGCTAATTAAATGGAATTTAGCTAATAGTGATCTCGAAAGACATTGCTAATTGCTATCTGGACAGTCTTGATAAATAATGCAGTTTTAAAATGTTGCCTATTAGTCTGAAAGAAATGTAGCTATGTAACTATACAAATCCACTTACACTGCTACTTAACCCCCTGTCACTAACTAGAGTTTAGCTGATGTTAACCATGCAGCGTCCATTTTCATTAATGTTAATTTACCTATTGTTAACAAAAATGTTAGTTACACTGTCCATCGTCTTGAGCATAGCCTATGTATGTGGAGAATTTCTTTAAAGGGAAAACATTATCCAGTGGTAACGCTTAGTCACTGGACTGTCCGGCAGGTTATCTGTCATAATAATAATAGTTTCCATATGTGCTAAAACGACAAAAGGTTTTGGAGAATCCTTTCTTCTTTGATGGCAATACCGTTTTGTTGACAGGTTACACGTTATGTTGTTGTTGCTAGATAACAAATTGATGCCATTATGTTCCGTTGCGAATGGAATCTTCAAGTGTTCATTCTTCATAGGTGTGTATTATTAACCTGCATTTACTGGGAAATAATGCAGCCAGCCAATCAGAAACGAGGATTTAACCAATCCAATTTTTCTTAATCTTTTGTATCAGTAGGAAAGTTCATCTTTATTATCTTCATTGTTAGTTAGCACATGCCAAAAGCAACCTCAAGCTAAATTTAAAAGCTGATGGCTAAATAAGAGCCAGACTATTTGTGGAATTCATAATCCATAATCAATTATTTGTTTCAATAATCGATAGATAATTTGACTATCAAAATAGTCGTTAGTTGCAGCCCTACTCCCTAATATCATCCGGTTGTGCTCATTGTCAAAGAGACAAACAATAAGACATATTGTTTTTATTTTTTATTATAAAATACACAGAAGCATAAACCCTGCCTATCAACAATGGCAGAGTCTACCAGCAAGCAATCCTTTGATTCTACATCTCCTAAGGTTAAGCCAAAGGAAATTAGTTATGTATCATGTGCGTTGCAACAAATCTTGGGGTGTGTTTAGCTAAAGCTATATTTGTGTCAAACTGTTACCATTACAGTTGCATCATTTGCGGTAGACTGTCTTAATTAGCTATATAGGCAGCTAATTACCTAGCCAAATAACTTGCTTGCTCATAATATAGTAGCTAGTTCAAAAAGACAAAAATCTATGTCAGCGCATTCACAGAGAAGTGGGAGGGATAAACAGTGTTGTGGTTTGAGTGTGTTTGTTGATGCAATTCCTCTCTAGACAGATAGGAGTCCGAAATTACCTATTGTACCTTTAATAAAAATAGGCCAATTGAAGACAAATTGTAGTGCACTTAAAACCGTACTGCAATGTATTTGGAACAAGTGTTATAGAGACATGGATGTTGTTAGTGTTAGCTCATCAATACAAACATTAATTTAACGTTAAAGTAAACAAATGTTTGTTAGCTGAACATACAAGTTAGCTAGCTGATGTTAGCTGTCCCTGGTGTAATATCCACCTGGCCAATCTGAACAACAAGCTACATTTGTATTTAACCTCCGGTTGTATTTATTTGAGGTGATCCGAATACTCAGATGAGATGAGTGCCCGTTATGATTTTTCTAACGGGAGATGTGCGAGCAATTCACTCATTATCCGTGATGTTTGGGCAATTGACGTTTTATTTTATTTTTATTTTCATTGGATGCAGTAGCTGTACATCAGTAAGAAATGTGTAGCCAAACATAAACTTCATACTGTTGCATGGTAGGTAGGCTTTACCGTTTGAAATGGGTGCAGATCCGAATGAGGGGATGGTTCCTGTGCAATGTTGCCAAAACTACCTGAATACACTGCACAGTGAAAAAGCAAGTGTTAGAAAAACTTGAGCAAGCAACACTGGCAAGCCGTTTTCCATGTCTGTGGCTCGGAGATCACAGTTGCTGTCTCTCCCTTTTTGTGTTTTCCCTTGTGCATTGGTAAAAAGAAACAAAAACTTGAGCGCCTTATCTCTTTTATTAGAAGTTTTCTGTCTCTACTGCGGTAGAAATGACTACCCGTAGAAATGACTGTCTACACAGCTGCCCAGACATTTCTTGAAATTAATCACTAGGTTGTTTTGAATAATTATTTTGCCAAAAGACTTCCCTGAGGTAAAACGAGCCTGGCCTGGGGATATTATGGAATTGTAATGTCGACACACAGATAAGACTTTTACTGAACTCTAAGTTCTACATTGACATGTTTTTCTTTCTTCTGTGGGCGTTGTAGGCTACGTCCCAGCATTCTGCAATAGCGACAATCACAGTAGCCTGTTAGGTCATAATGCGTTTCAGACAACATGTTGTCATTTTGCTAGTTTCCGATAATACATTAGCCTCAATCTACTAATTTAACCTTGTAATATTCAATGAGAGAGAATTAAGGTCTCTGTTGATGGACAAATGGACAACCAAACATTTTCCTGACGATTGCACCTGTTTTTGCAATTTAAGTTCTGTCTTTCTCTGTGTGAAAAACACAGAATTTTGCATTAACACAACTTCTGCACACACGCAAACAGACACACCATTAATGAAGAAAGACAGACAGTAACGGATTATCACAATAAATTGCACACCTTGGAATCCGCGTCAATGTTAACGTGTGCAACCTGTCCATGGTACAATACTAAAATCAATGTAAAAGTATGATGAATGTTAACATTGTTACGATATTTTTGGCTACAATGCTATTGCTATTGCTATTGGGGTATAGCGAACTCCCCCATTCCCCCCAAGAACTAAATTTTTTTTTCGCAACCAAATTGAATAAATGAGAATCAGAAGAAAAGATTGTAAATAAGTTATTATTCATTGTAAAGAAACAATGCCGGGGACATAAAATAATGTTTTAATGATGAACATTCCCACATGGCACACCGTTTGAAAACCACTGCACTAGAGTATACTAGAGAGAAATTATGTAACAAGCATGCAAAATCCATTTGTCAACCATCAGCATGGGAAAAGCCAAATAACTGAATTTACAAGAAAAAGATGGTAAATAACCATCACAAGTCGGATGGGTACAAGAAATGGTTAAACATACCATATAAACATACCACTTAGCAATGTAAGGGCTAAAACATATGCAACTTGCCAGAAAGAGGACACAAGTACAGATTATCTCCACGGAAGGTAAGGAAGATGATGAGGGAGGCAAAAACCTTTTGCTGGGGCACAAAACTCCTTTTAGCTAATAATTGACCTCAACCTGGTTTAATTTATTTATTTTGATTAACAAGCATGCCAAAAATAGGACTAATCAATTGGCTAATGATTTTGATGTTTAGATGTCTCATATCACATTGACTGACACACACACACACAATCTGCAATAGCCCTCACACTGGTAGGGACAGTTGGTCACATAGAGGGTTCAATTGTTATTTCTATTGTTGCTTGAATAGGATATTACAGGAACCACAGATCAAAGGGGATCACACTGGCAGTGGGGAATGTATATTCCTTCCTGGCAATGTTTACTCATGACATTTGTTACATCTCTGAGCAGGCTACTTAAAACATTTATTATGTTGAGAATCATATGGAAGCCTTGTCGGACAAATCCCTCCTGAATCTCTGCGCATCTCTTTTCAATTGAAAAGTGGTCATCATTGTGTTCCTTCTCCGGTCCCAACTTGATTCCGCAATTGGAAAATATTCTCAACACACGGCTTCTTCATATCACGTTAGGGGAATGAAATCATATTTTCAATGTATTAATCCCTAAGTAGCCTACATAACAAAACCTGCGCTGTGATTGTTTACAATCTTCGCACTGCAAATCATTTCCAGTCTATTCTCCAAGTGTGACTGCAAGAAGGAAGTCTACATGTGTCCGCAAATAATTATAAAATGTGCACAATTTTGTTATGCAAATAAAAATAAAAGTATAAGGCCTGTGCTGCCTAATTAGCTGGCTCTGATGATACTGAGTATTTTATGAATAGGTCAATCAATGCTTAATTTAAAGGACAGTTTTGTGTCCCACCAATTTTCAGTTCACCAGATGCCACTGAGTGTAGGCATTACACCTACCCTGTTAAACCTAATGCAGAGATGTTCACAAGTCATCAAATGCAAGTCCGAGTCAAGTCTCGAGTCTCTGAGGGATAAGTCCAAGTCGAGTCTCAGGTCTTGGAGCTACAGTCTGAGGCAAGGATCAAGTCTCCAGAATGGTGTAGCCTAAACAACAGTATGGCAATAGAAATTAATCATGATTCCTATGCTGATTGAAGATAGAGAAACCAGAATTGTAAAAGACATATTTTGTATTTGACATGAAGTTTGTGAAAACTGAAGAAGCAGTATTATCAGCGGCACACAAAAAGATTATTTAATTCATATATTCGTATATCAATGAACTACCATGTCTGAGCCAACTTTTTGGTAAAGCCTAATCTCAAAATGGCTGGAGAAAGGCATTGCCAAAACCTCAGGACTAGTGTGATAGATAATTGGTATATCAATAAATAAGATCAAATAAATGGGTGGCTAATGTGACACAGTGAAAGAAATGAGGGTCAATAACAAAATAAGGGCTGGTTACACGGACACAGATTAATCTTAATCCTGGACTAAATGCAGTTGTGTATGATAATCTCCAATTAAATCTAGTGTTAGACTAGGCTTAATCTGCATCTGCGATTTAATAATACTTAATTTTATTTGTAAACAAACTTACAAAATTGTGAAATGTGAATCACTTTGCAGTATTGGTTTATTAATATACTCTTCCTTTGAAATTTTAAAATTAAAGGTAACTGTCAAGAATTTACTTGAATCATAAAAAAAATGAAATGAGGCTTGATATTGTTTATGCACAAAGTCAGGAAGCCTATCCTAAGGAATGCCATTGAACTATTTCATTGTAAAATTATTAATAATTTCAAAACCGCATGCAACTACAGTACATGCCAAATGCGGGTTCTACGGTAGCTTTTAATTTTAACGTCAATTACAAACAAGTTGTCCATGCAACTAGTACATAACATCACCTAACATGACATTCAAAATCACTTGCCATCCTGCTTGCATATCGATCTTAAAGACCATACTGAAAGGTTTTTAAAATAGTCAAAATCCCAATAGATAGCTGTTTTACTGAAAACGCAGCTGCTTATGTGAACAACAGTTGTGTTCAAATAAATAGCAGTGCATTAAAAAAGGTGAATAAAGTGCAAATAATTTTAATCGCTTTTAGTTCAATATTTCAAATGTAGTGGAAACATTACACATTCAATTCAAAATCAAAGCATTAGCAAAAGTCATTTTCATCTTCAAACTCTCTTCAAACTGTATAAACTGCAGACATTTTTCAAGATTTAACTTTGCATAGCCAACTTCTGGCACCTAGAAACAGGTATTTCAGCCCAGGATGAAGAAACTACATTCCACAGTTCCTGTGAATTTTTGGGTTTTGCTTCAGAAACTATATTTTTAATGTCACCCCACAAGTCTTCAGTGTGTGAAACATTTGCTTCCCTTCTTCTTTAATAAAGGACACCTGTTTTTTCACAGAATGAATGAATTTTCTAATTTAACTCCCCACTGCTATTATTTTGAACACGCCCCTTTCAATGAATGGGTCAATTACTCTGAACAAGCAGCGTGCATGTCATGACAGTTTGGTCTGTTATTTTTCTATTACACTACTACATCTACAAGTAAAGTATTTGCCATGCAGAAATATCACTACTACTAGTAGCAGTGGTTCATCAGGTTGCTGATGTTGTACTGCTATTTTCTTGAACACAACTGTATGTTGACAATGAAAATGTATGGGACGTTTCAAGCCAACCTGTTATAAAGTTACTATAGGCTACCTTCCGCTCGTGGTTCTCTAGCTTGCATAGCTTTTCAAGATCAACCATTTGAAATGCAAGCCATCACTACAACTTGGCAGTCAACAAAATAAGCGCACTTCCATGATGCTGATAAAATGATGACACAAACAGTATACTGAGTCTCAAACGTGTCATTTGGCCAACACAACAGTTTAGCCAAGTTACGTTAACTAGGCTACAGTGAACATTGTTGGGATCAGCTCCGTCCAGGGCTGGTAAACTGACTTTCCTTTCCATATGTGTTTTCAAATTTGACGTGGTTGCTCCTGCATCTTTTATTTTAATGATGCACATTTTGCTAGTTGCAATCATTTTGTTGGGCAAGCTTTGCTGCAAGAAATAGCCTACCGTATAGGGTGTTGCTATGATTGCAACTGAAAAGTGCACAGTGTGGCACATAAAATGACATTGGGTGTGTTATAACTAAGGAATATTTTTCATATAAATAATTGAAAAATAATCATTGGGTGTGACATTGTTCACTTTGTCATTTTTACAATGACTCGAGTCAGGCTCCTGATTCCAGTCATTGAATGTTAGCCCATAACATTACCAATGTTTTGTGATGATTAGGCTGTAAATGAGAGGACCTTGTACAGACACTGTAGTTAATATGCAAATTGTGGGGTGGGCCAAGATAGTAATTGGTTGGGCCAGGCCTGCATGTTGTGAACATGGTTGACAGGATTAGTGTGCTACTTGGACTAGTTTGAGTTACTTGTGGCTTGCAGTACAATAATGTTAAAACCATCACAGATGACCACTGAATATTTTAATAACCGAGTAATTGACCTCAATTGCTTGTATGTATAATATGGATTTTTATTTCATTAAGGTATTGCAATTTGCTGAATGGGAATCTGGAGCAGCCTCCTCCATAGGCTGAAAAGGATTTCCATTGGCCTTGAGAATGCAAAGGTGCAGCATACTAATCAGCTTGTTAGAAGCCAGCATTCCACTTTCATTTCTGTTTGTATGAATGAATGAATGATGAACATCCAAGCACAGTTAATATGTCCAAAATTAAAGCATTCCATCATACCTCCAAGAAAGGCAACCAATTAACATTTCTAGTTCAGTACAATATAGGATCACCCTAAATAGACTAACAGCATACAATCAATGTTATGAAGTATACTGCCATTGGAGTGCATGATAAAATATGCAAAAAAAAATGCAATTGGGTAAAAGAATTAGATGAGCAGTTTGGGTGTGATGGAAACATAACAATAAAAGGTTTTCCATCCAATTTTTATGCATATAGCATTTTGCTTTTGGGGCATAATCCCCATTAAAATCACTAGACATAAGATTGTTGTGCAATATTTCAGTTCATAATTGACAATTATTTTATTTACCTGGCAGGTCTGTGCATGACATCAGATTTTACACTCCCTCACACCTCAAAGCACATTTTACTTACATTGGTCCCCACCTTCTATCAAGTTTTGGTGCAGTTTCAAGGACAAACACACGTCGATCAGCTCTCCTTCCCTCATTGCAGCAACACAACAAACACACTGCTTTCCCTCAGCTCTTCTGATTATAGACTGAATATTTCTCACAGATTCATTAAGCAGGACCGAGCTGTATGAATTTTAAGAGGAAGGGGGGCGGGGGGTTCGGCAGATATAGTAGTCTGACAGACCAGCTTGTTCCATGCTTGTGTACTAGTGAGGTCCTATTGCAGCCCTGCAAAAATAAATACCAGCTTTACGGAAAAACAAAAGCATCACATTTCAATAGCCAGAACAGTCGGCTTACTTACACAACAGGGGGAGTCTCGACTCCTTCTGGCTGCATTCACAGTCCCAAAAGCATTGCTGACTGATGTGAAATATGCCTTCATTTAATTATAAAAGGACATATAGACATCTGTTTAAATCGGCTCATATTTCCTGATTGTGCAGTGCAGTTCTTTCTATTTTATTTCAAAATCAGCGCTCATGTGTGGCAGCAGAACATTCCGCACTACAAATATACTGTTTAACACTACAATAAAGCAGATCCGTGCATGAATACTAAATGGTGATCATTGGTGCAGAACGATTTGATATTCTACATAATTGTGGATGTTTTTGTGTAATTCTGTGTTCAATATGTTTGCTGAATTATTTTCTTAAAACAAATAAATTGCTTTTTTCACTGGAAAGTAAATAAAAGAAAGGGTGCTCTCTGACTTTTGCATGGTACTGTAAATATACACTGAGTGATCACTTTATAAGGTACACTCGTACACCATCTCATTAATCAATATCAATAATCAGATGACAGATTGGGGAAGGAATGTGATCAAAGTTACTTTGATCATGGAATGATTGTTGGGGTGGTTGGAGAAGGGCCACCCCTCCCTAAACGCAGAACACATGCTGCTTGTAGGGAACCATGTTCATGTAGGGCACCAAGTCAATTCGAGGGGAGGGAAGAAAAAAAACTTTTATTTGGAGGAAACATAATAATGAAATGCGCATTTAACTCAATATTTTCTCATAATAATAAAAGTGAAGCATATTGTGCTCCCACCCGCATTCTCCAATTGTATTTTCATATGACAGTAACAACTGTCAATCGTAATCTTGTTGTGAGTGTGATCTGTCATCTGACACCGCATTATGATGTCAATGGTCAGAGACGGGCACAATATGATGTACAGATGATGTCCGAAAGACACCAAGAGTAGGGAGCCACCAAAATAAAAAAGAAACACAAACCAGAAAAAGCTCATGCTTCATTTGCAGGTATGTTGAAATAAAGATCTAAACTTTTTAGATTTGTCCACTAACATACACCTCAGCTGCTACTGTGCAACATCACCAAATAGGAGATTGTTGGAGTGGTTTGAGAAGGGCCACCCCTACCTAAACGCAGAACACGCACTGCGTGTAGGGAACCACGTTTGCGTAAGGCACCAAGTCAATTCGAGGAGAGAGAAGAAATGTATTTCAGTTCATTTTAATATGAAGGAAACATAATACTCTGCAACATCAGATAGGAGAGAAGCTAACGCTAGCTAAAGTCATAAGACATAGTTAAAGGTACAATAGGTAATTTTGGGTAACGGTCAAGAGAGGAATTGCAGCAACACCCTCAAACCACAACATGGACTGTTTTGGAAAGTTGACAGTGACAAACGTGACAGAGCCTGCTGTGTATTCGTAGTGTTGTGGCAGTTAGAACCAATTATAAACCAATGAGCTTGAATTGTTGTAAAGCTGTACCATGTTTTGATACAGAGTGATGGCCTGACAAATGTATACTTTGAAACCCGAATTTAAGGGCTATAAACACAGGCAGAGGGTGAGTCAACATGTCAGTGAGCCTTTTTCAAGGATAGGAAGGGATTTAAAATGGTCTTGTAACAATGTTTTAACACAAAAATCTTACCTATTGTACCTTTAAGGTTAGAATGCTTAGATGCTCGCTGTAAGTGCAGGTTAGCTTAGCTTCAGCTGGAATGGTTGATGTGAATAACAAGGTTCTTTCATTGTAAAATATATATATATATAGATATCACACATCTTCAGAAGTAGGTTACATACTGTCACACGTTTTGTAAAATTAGTTTATATGTTAAATGCTTTCAATGCCATCAAAACCCGCAAAGCTCCCCAGTAATAAACTTGACTAATAATTATAGAACGCATGTTGCAAATCAAAACTTAACTTCCTGTGAAATCTCTTAAAGAGACATCATCACATTACTGAATACTGACAATTACTGCAGATAAACTACTTTCAATGTAAACATTACGTTTACCACATAACAATGTATATAATGTAATACAAAATTGAAACAATTAAAATGGCAATGTTTTCATTAATTAAGAAAATATACTCATTGTCTCCTATACTTGCTATGGGTGAATAGCTAACTAGTCAAAGCTAAGCACCCACTCTGCCCAGTGCTGCTCTTTCAGTCACTTGGCTGTGAAAAGCTTAGTTGGGTCCCAAGCAAATGAGGCAATATGCAAGCTGTTACATGTATTACAACTGTTATTTTTGGTCAGCGGCATTGCGGCAGCTATTTGTAGATAGCCGAAAACCATAGCCCAACCCTATGGCAAGGAACTCAGATTTATGTATTGCAGTTTGAAGTTACTTTTATTTTACTTATACTCTATATTGTATATTTATATGTATGACCTAGATATATTGAAATATGACTTTACTAATAAGGGTTGGTAAGTTAACTGTGGCAAGTTATCTGATATGTTTGAAAGAACCTACCAGCCATATTTTTACTTATATTTTCTTATATTTTTACAGTTTTAAAGGTGAAGGATGGTCACAACAAATATTGATTTGATTATTGTTTCTTTATAGTCACTTCGGATGTGTCACTTTCTTTTAACTCTCCAGGTAATCACAGACAGATGCGATCAGGTTTTTTTAATTTTTTATCAGAAAAGTGGTCTATTGCTTAGTATGTATAATATAGTATTATTTATCCTCCGAGTTTCTCAATCTTTCAAATCAATGCACTATGTCAACGGCTGTTTTAGGAAGAACTTTACATTGAGTAGGTGTAAATTTAAAGTTGTTTCTTAAATCTAAGTTGGAACAAAATCAGTTGGTGCAACCTGTTTAAATTAAGTTACTCTGAATTTACACTCAATCTAGCTTATGTTTCAACTTACATTATACTGGTGCAACAGGCTGCAGGACCCAGTCCTCCAGCCAAACTGAGTAACCGGGCAAGAAAGGCCTTGGTCAGGGACCAAGAACCCAACAATCACTCAAACGGAGCTTCGGAGGTCTTCTGCAGAGATGGGAGAACCTGCCAGAAGGATGACCATCTCAGCAACACTCAATCAATCAGGCCTTTGTGGTAGAGTGGCTGGACAGACAGGCATATGACAGCCCACTCAAGAGTTTGTCAAACGGCATTTAATGGACTCTGAGAGGATGAGGGAAACAATTATCTGGTCTAATGAGACAAAACTCTTTAGGCAGAATTCAAGCACTATGTCTAGTGAACACCATGCACTGCTCATCACCTGGCTAATGCCATCCCTGTGGTGAAGCACGGTGGTGCCTGCATCATGCTAAGGGGGTGCTTCTCAGCAGCAGGCACAGGGAGATTGATCAGAATTAAGGGAAGACGCTTCCCAGCCTATCTGACAGAGCTTGGGAGGATCTGCCAGGATGAATGGCCCAAATCCAGGTATACAAAGTTTGTAGAGACTTACCCAAAAATACTTAAAGCTGTAATTGCTGCCAAAGGGACTTCTACTGAATTAAGGGTTTGAATACTTATATAAATGAGCAAATTCAGTTTTTGATTTTCAAGAAATTTCCCAAAATATCTAAAAACATGTATTCACTTTGTCATTATGGGTTATTGGGAGTATATTTATGGGCAAAAATGGCAATTTTACACCAGAATAGTGTGTAGGGTCACATAACAAAATTGTACCAATGAGAGTCAAGAAAGAGAGTGAAGGCCGAGAAATAAGAAAATAAAAGCATTGTTCAAACCTTAGGCTCACCAAAATCAGTCATTGGTGAGCTCAGTAATCCTGGTAGGCCAAGGAAGAATGAAGCAAAAATACCAAACACCTGTCCAAGAAATGAGAAGCACTCAGGAGGAAGGCCTGCATTTGTAGTAGACCTATGTATAAAAAGTGCTTTAATTTTTACACTGTGAAATCAAAATGTGTAAGAACTCATTTTAATAAAAGCTGAGAAACAAATAAAAAATGTCTACTCCAAACATTATAGACCTCACAAAGTCTATCTATCTATCTGTCAAAAAAGATCTATCTAATTTTTAGGCAAAGTCACCACCTACACCTTCTGGCACCAAATGCAATATTGTATTTGCAAGAACTGATGACCCACAACTCAACATTGTTCTAAAATAACAATTCATCATATTTCAGATATTTTTCACAGCAGTAAATTACTTCAACTGCTTGTTATTTTCTGCTGGTAGAGCCAATCATCTTAACATTATTATTTCCTCATTTGTTTTGATGAAATAACATTTATTTTTATTTGGTCAAAGACTAAGGATAGCTCAACAACATTGGTTTTTGCATTGTATAAGATTGTTAAGATTGTGATAAAACATTGTTACAAGACCTTCCTATCATTGAAAGAGGCTCACTAACATGTTGACTCACCTTCTGCCTGTGTTTATAGTCCTTAAATTTGGGTTTCAAAATATACAGTTGACTGAGCAACACTGAGGGTGTTTGTTGCTGCAATTCCTCTCTTGACCATTAGAAGTTTGAAATTACCTATTGTACCTTTAATAGGCAAATGTGTACATAACAGAAAGAGTGATCTTCCAACCACACGCACGTTACAGGTGGGTGTTACACGAAGCACACAACTACCTTTGGTGTGGTAGAACATGCAATACGGAATACCACAGAGGTGTTCTCAGCTGAGTGAAAATATCAGGTGCCCTGTCGACGAGTTTATACATACACATCAGTGTTACCAAATGTAACCAAAGAACAACTCACAAAAAAATGCACATACAGTGCTTGCCGTCAAAGTATCGAAACAATTGCCATGGGCTGCATTCAACAAATATAAAATTTAGCAACACCAATGCTGAAGGGCTGCAATATGTTTATTATTCAGTGTCACTTCATGAGTTTTAATTTGGAATATTTACAGCGCTGAATGTACAGTCATGTGAAAAAATCAGGACACCCCGTTAAATATTCAGTTATTCATTAAGAAATGATCACATATCGATGTCTAATCTCGTTTTTATGTATCTCTGGAAAAGAAAGTGATCTAATTGCAGGTAAACAACAAAAATGTACCTTGTTTTACTCATTAAACAAAAGACATCAACATAAATGCATATTCTAACTGAGGAAAAAGTTAGGACACCCTACCCCCTAATACCTAGTGTTACCCCCTTTGGCTGAAATTACTTCAGTGAGACGCTTCTTGTAACCATCTACCAGTCTCTGACATCGTTCTGAGGAAAGTTTGCCCCACTCCTCAACGCAGAATTCTTTAACTTGTGAGATGTTTGAGGGGTTTCTTGCATGTACAGCCCGTTTCAAGTCACCCTGCAGCATCTTAATGGGATTAAGATCTGGGCTTTGACTGGGCCATTCCAGGACTCTCCACTTCTTAGTTTTCAGCCAGTCCTTGGTGGATTGACTGGTATGTTTTGGGTCATTGTCATGTTGCAGGGTCCAGTTCCGCTTCAGTTTTAATTTTTTTACAGATGGTCTCACATGTTCCTCAAGCACCCGCTGGTACACTGTAGAATTCTTGATAGATTCTATGTGGTGAGCTGGCCAGGTCCTGCTGCAGCAAAGCATCCCCAAACCATGACACTTCCGCCTCCATGCTTCACAGTTGGTATGAGGTTATTTTCCTGGAATGCTGGTGTGCGCCAAACCTGTCCTCTGTTCTGGTGTCCAAATAATTCAATTTTAGACTCATCTGTCCAAAGAACATTATTCTAGAAGTCCTGGTCTTTGTCCATGTTCGCTCTGGCAAACTTCAGTCTGACCTTAATGTTTCTCTTGCAGAGTAAAGGTTTCCTCCTTGCACACCTCCCATGAAAGTTAAACTTGTGCAGTCTCTTTCTAATTGTAGAGGCATGCACTTTCACATCAACAGTCGCCAGAGCCTGCTGTAGGTCCCGTGATGACATTTTAGGGGTTTTGGAGACTTCTTTTAGCATCTTGCGGTCTGTTCTCGGGGTGAACTTGCTTGGACGGCCAGACCTGGGCATGTTGCCAGTTGTTTTGAATGTCCTCCACTTGTAGACTACTTTCCGGACAGTGGAATGGCTGATCCCTTACCAGACTCACAAGCTGCTGCAATCTTCTTTCTGAAGGCCTCAGACAGGTCTTTCGATCTCACCATGGTGTTCACTCTCACGTCAACAGTCAGGAGCACACCAAACTAAATATCTGAGGTTTAAATAGGGCAAGCCTCCTTCAAAATGCTGAGTAACTAATTCTAATCATGTGCACCTGATGTGAAACACCTGTGTGTGATTTCAGCCATTTTAGGTGGGAAAAAATGTGGGGGTGTCCTAATTTATTCCTCACCAGAAATTGCATTTTTATTTTATTACATTTTACAGAAAGTTTTAAAAAGGATTTTCTTCAGTTATACTTTTAGTTTAGTTATATTACTTAGTCTCTCAGTTTTGTTAAAATTGATATTAAATATCCATATGTCTAAAAATGTTAAAAAACACAATTTTCCATAGGGTGTCCAAATTTGTGTGTGGTTGTGTGGCTTGTTTTTTTTTTCAAATAAATATCCTGCTATTTCAAGCGATGATTGGTAAAAAATATATACACATATTAGAGCAAATATTTTTCATACAGAAAGAAGATACATATCTTTGCTATGACTACGCATCATCAGTACAGTTCTAGGACATTACTTGACGATTATGGTTCAGACAGTGGGAGTGAAACTGTATCAACATGCCATGACTATGGGGCAAGTTTAAACAGTGTCCGAAATGTCTGAAAACAGACTGGAAAATGTTTTAATAGAACCCAAATGTTGGTGAACCAGCATTTTTAAAGATTTTTCATCTGATAATTGTCCTGTATTTGAAATTGTCTATATTTTGTCTATATTAACACAGCGTTCCAACATGCCCCAGCTGTGGTAGTTGTACTCTTGCATGGCTCACAGTCTCTGCTGACATGTGCTAAAACTATTATAATCCACAAGACAGTTATTCAAATGATGTATATTTGGAGTCTGTGGCATCAACACATCATCATTTAATTGAAAAACACTTTGGTGAAAAAACACAGATTCATTAATAACTCTTGATTAAGTTTTCAAATTGTCCTGCCACTCACATATGAGAAGCAGGTTGCTATAACACATGCGTGAAAACAAACCCATTCTTGCGCAAATGCAACTATGTGAAATTCCCATGTTTCAACATGCCCCATGTTAGTTTGTGCCCCAGTCTTCCTTACCAGAGAATACAGAATATACGCCACTTTATTTCCTTTCTAGTGTTTTGCAAAGCATCGGCCATGAACTGCCTCCTTCATATTCTCCATCATGCTTTTTGGAAAGAAATGTGTTATTGTTAAGACACAGACATTGGCCACGTTTCCCGAATGCGTTAAGAACGTTCTTAAGCTAAGAACGTTCTTAAGGACCTTCTTAGGCCTCCCGAAAGAAGCAAACGCGTTTCCCGAAACACCTTCTTAGCCTAAGATGATCTTTCGTAAGAAGGTTTTGTAAGAAGGGTCCGGAGCGTTCTTAAGAGCCTTCTTATCTCTTAAGAACGTTCTTTATCGGGAAACCCGGCCAACTTAACAGGCTTCGTAGCGACCAAACCCTTGCAGATCCAGCCGCATCAGGCAACTGACACATGAAATTGAGCACGGCAGATTAAAGATTAAAGAGTAAAGATTCCTTTCTCACAGTGCATTTTCATACAAGAGAATGAGACACCGTTTCTCAACCAGCATCTGCAGTGCAAATAAAAGAGTCAAATAAACAAAACTGTGAGATCCGTTATCAAGCATCAAGCAACGTATTTTATTTATTGTGAGGGCTAAAGTTAGATACTCGTGCGCAGTAACGTTACGTTCTTTACAGCGTAAATCCTCTGTGAGTCGGCAGTCGGTAATTGGCCATGATTCGCACACAAAATAAACGTAAGAATTTATAAATGTTATGGGTGTGGAGTGTAACTCCAATGATTTCTACTGGGGAGTTGTTGACCCAAAACAACATGCAGACGGAAGGTTATTAACAAGATTGTTAAACAAGATTTATTATACTTACTAAAACACAAGTTAAGAACAGATTAAAATGTCTCAGTGTTAAAAGAGTCCATGTCAAATCCAGCGAGCTAAGAGTCCCGTTCCGGGCTCCGCCTCCCTCCCTCGGCCTCACTCGCAGCTCCTGCGGGATGTCAGCTGTTCCCCGGTTCTTGCACTCTTGCGACCAGGCCGTAGGCTTGCAAACTGTAGCCGGTTTCAAGCCAATTTTTTGCTGTCTGTCTCATAGGGTCTGTCTTTGCCAAAGTGCCCCAAGGTTGGGGTAGTAGTACCGGGAAGAATTTCAATCGACTATCACCCCTGATTCATACTAAAATCAAAACTTTAAAGTCAAGTAATTTATTCTCCACATCCTCTTATTTCACTCAAAGGCCTTTTTGCCCCGAAAATGAGGAAATTCCTACCCTGTTACATAGCCTACGCATGGCAAATTAGAAAAGAAAAGTGTGGATTCAGCCCGCAATTAGTATTATAATCGCCTTCTGGTGCCTCATTTCCCCGTGCGTTATTCTCAGTGTTGTTTTATTGTAGGACGCCACTTGTTACATCAGAACTTCATCTGGGAGCATGTAATTATGTGGAACAATCGATTAGCCTGGCATCGATTGTTTTGAATCCAGCACTGAAGGGGTGGACAGCTCCCATTAAGAACTTTTCTTTCAACCCTTCTTAAGCGCAGTCTTAAGAACGCCACTAAGAAGGTGTTCGGGAAATACTCGTAACTTAAGGATCCTTCTTAGCCGAACCCTTCTTAAGAGCGTTCTTAACTCCTTAACGTTCGCTATCGGGAAACGCGGCCATTATTGTAGCAATGTATAGTCTACTGCCAGAACCCTATTTCCCTGATTCCTTCAAAATTGTTCCATCCAATTGTTAATCTATCTAAGCAAATTTGCAAAAATGTTACAAGCTAAGGGGATCACTGTACCAACATCAGATGGGATAAGTCAGGCCCTTTTTCCAAAATATTGGTGCACCACCTCAGGCAAAGTAAAACTTACAATCATTATACATGCGTTTATAAGGCTATAAACGCATGTATAATGATTGTACAGTCAGGTCCATAAATATTGGGACATCGACACAATTCTCCTCTTTTTGGCTCTATACACCACCACAATGGATTTGAGAAATTCATGGAATGAAACGAACAACATATGCTTTAACTGCAGACTTTCACCTTAATTTGAGGGTATTTACATGCAAATCAGGTGAACGGTGTAGGAATTACAACAGTTTCTATATGTGCCTCCCACTTTTTAAGGGACCAAAAGTAATGGGACAATTGGCTGCTCAGCTGTTCCATGGCCAGGTGTGTGTTATTCCCTCATTATCTCATTTACAAGGAGCAGAAAAAAGGTCTAGAGTTCATTTCAAGTGTGCTATTTGCATTTGGAATCTGTTGCTGTCAACTCTCAATATGAGATCCAAAGAGTGAAGCAAGCCATCATTAGGCTGAAAAATAAAAAAAACACATCAGAGAGATAGCATGTGGCCAAATCAACTGTTTGGAACATTCTTAAAAAGACAGAACGCACCGGTGAGCTCAGCAACACCAAATGACCCAGAAGACCACGGAAAACAACTGTGGTGGATGACAGAAGAATTCTTTCCCTGGTGAAGAAAAACCCCTTCACAACAGTTGGCCAGATCAAGACCACTCTCCAGGAGGTAGGTGTATGTGTGTCAAAGTCAACAATCAAGAGAAGACTTCACCAGAGTGAATACAGAGGGTTCACCACAAGATATAAACCATTGGTGAGCCTCAAAAACAGGAAGACCAGATTAGAGTTTGCCAAACAACATCTAAAAAAGCCTTTACAGTTCTGGAACAACATCCTATGGACAGATGAGACAAAGATAAACTTGTACCAGAATGATGGGAAGAGAAGAGTATGGAGAAGGAAAGGAACTGCTCATGATCCAAAACATACCACCTCATCAGTGAAGCATGGTGGTGGTAGTGTCATGGCGTGGGCATGTATGGCTGCCAATGGAACTGGTTCCCTTGTATTTATTGATGATGTGACTGCTGACAAAAGTAGCAGGATGAATTCTGAAGTGTTTCGGGCAATATTATCTGCTCATATTCAGCCAAATGCTTCAGAACTCATTGGATGGCGCTTCACAGTGCAGATGGACAATGACCCGAAGCATACTGCGAAAGCAACCAAAGAGTTTTTTAAGGCAAAGAAGTGGAATGTTATGCAATGGCCAAGTCAATCACCTGACCTGAATCCGATTGAAAATGCATTTCACTTGCTGAAGACAAAACTGAAGGGAAAATGCCCCAAGAACAAGCAGGAACTGAAGACAGTTGCAGTAGAGGCCTGGCAGAGCATCACCAGGGATGAAACCCAGCGTCTGGTGATGTCTATGCGTTCCAGATTTCAGGCTGTAATTGACTGCAAAGGATTTGCAACCAAGTATTAAAAAGTGAAAGTTTGATTTATGATTGTTAGTTTGTAAGTGGGAGGCACATATACAAACTGTTGTAATTCCTGCACCGTTCACCTGATTTGGATGTAAATACCCTCAAATTAAAGCTGAAAGTCTGCAGTTAAAGGCCATCTTGTTCGTTTCATTTCAAATCCATTGTGGTGGTGTATAGAGCCAAAAAGATGAGAATTGTGTCGCTGTCCCAATATTTATGGACCTGACTGTATGTTTTACTTTTATTTAATCACATTGACCAATATTTAAATTTGCAGTGATGACCTGATAAAGCAGTAGGTAGTGATTGTGTTACCAACTGGATTTTGTTTTAGATTTTGAGAAGATGAGGATTGAGATCATTTATGATCTCACCCTACTAGGCAGCAGTTTAGATGGTGGAGCCTGCAGTTCACAACCATGATTTTGTGATTGTGTACTCAATCTGAGTTTATCCACTACAAACCCATCTGAATGTAACTAACATATGATGACAGATACTAAATGAAATGAATACACAATAAGTTGACCTAACAATATTTAACTCCTAAACTAATATGTTAAGCAAACAAACACATGTTATAAGTAGGTGCTATAAATGATTTATCATGCACCACCTTCTGATAAAAGAAAAAATAAAGAGAAGGTTACAGCATGGAATAAACAACCTATAAGCTCTATTGCCAAGACCAATGGAAAGCAAGCATTTTTAATTAGTAGACTGCTTATTAAAACATATAGAACAAACCGATTGTGTACAAGTTTGCTACAACTGAACAAAGGAGAAGATGTGTGATGTGATCATTTAAAATTTTACCATCTATATAAGCCATCGTTCTGCTCAGATTGTTTTTTAAATCACCATGGATGATTATAGCATTATTAGTTTTCAGTATGAGTTTACTGATTTTTGGGAACCTGACCTCAATTATTTATGGTAACTTACACATTAAAAAGTCATTTTATCATCTCCTCATGTTAATAATTTGATATCAGACAGATTGAATCATTTTACAAAACCTGTCCCTGTATTCTAAATGAAAAACATGATTTCCTTTATTCAAAACCACAACCCATTTCAAAGCATGCCATATTGGAAAATAAAAATTTCAGTCAAAGTTCTGTAACTGGCTCATGTATGTGACCAAGTCCAAGTGCTAACGTCAAAGTTAGTCAATTTCTGCAGTACCACATCATTTATTACCCCTATATTTCTTTCATGTTGAAAATGCAGAGCTTACCGAAATATAACATAGCCTTGAGGATTAGTATCCTAGATCAGACTACGCTGATCGGTAATCCCCCTGCCATCATTTCCCTGAATGTACATCTACACATGAAGTATATTTTGACATTTCTCATTATATATATATGTGTTACATAAAGTTTTGTATTTATTTTTTGAAAAATGGTGATCATACATGGTTGTTTAAAATATCACAGATCCTATTCACCATAGCATTCCACCTGATTATGTGATATTAAGTCACATAACTCTTTTCTTGCTCAAGCGGTAATAATCTCACTTGCAATATCTCAACAACAGTTTATTTATATGAGCATGTAATGTAGGTGCAGGAAATATATTTCCCCACGATTAATTGCTACTATTTGTCCAGTCAATTTCTGTCGATTGAATTATGATTATTATGCTGATTCAAGTTGAAATTTCACTGATTTAAAATGTAGACAAATCAGTTAATTTGAATGCTTTAATATGTACTATTGTATGAATTGAATTATTATACTATGATAAAAATATGATTAACAACACACCAAACAAACTCCTGGGAACACACTGTGAATGCTATGAATACATTTGCACTTAGTGCAGAAATAAAGTAATCAATATGACAAAATGTTTACACAGGTCTGTACAGAGGTCTGTAAATTGGATGCTTTTTTTTGTTTGGTTGAAGTGAAGTTATGGTTGATGACATGCCTATGCTATTTCATAAAGGCCTTGTGTTAATTCATCTCTAAGATCCTTTCTAGATCTGGCAACTGATCAACAATACACACACACACTATATATATATATATATATATATATATATATATATATATATATATATATATATGCATCTGAATGTATTAGATGTTCTCTTTAAAAGAAACCAAAATAGCATATCACGCAAAATGCTTTGTTAATAAGAAAATATCCTATTCTCCAATTCATGGAAGATATATATACTTGTCATAAAGATATTAAAAACTCGCAATAGTACCATTGCATAATAGTAATACTCTCAATATCGGCAACAATTGTTCATTCCTTTCATGAACGTGGACAATATGTTGCAATGTTCATCCAGGACATTCTCTTTGTCACGCAGATTCTTGAATTACTTTACTGTCCTTGTGCAGTCTCGTGTATTTGGACGGTGTCACCAAAACTGCATAAACGCGAAACTAATTTCTTAGATTATTTTGAAACGTTTAGAGTCATGGACAATTCTAGATGTCACAGATTTTGTAAAGCTGAATTTTCATGTACACACTGAAAACCTATTTTACTATATAGGCCTACAGTGTACACGATGGAGGCTAATGTCATGAAACCAGTTAAACAAATCCAGCTCAAGGGTCATATCTTTATAACTCGATGATATTTATGGCCGTGCAATTTTCACAATAAGCCAGATACCCTGCCCATACAATTTTACTGCCTCTTACATTATAACTTGTCTGTGTGATCAACACCTTAGAAAAGCACTATTGCAAAATAAATGCAAGAAACAGGCACGACTTTAGCAATATTCAATCAAACTACAATGTATAATTTATGTATTAGTTCTGAAGACATTAAAGTAATAACGTGATAAAATATTTTTCCAATAAAACGCTCTGTTTATTCTTCTTTGTTAAGTCTTATCGCTAAGATTTACAGTGCACAACAAAGGGCCATCTTCTGTACAATATTGTCAGTAGTGTCAGTTCTAACATCAATGTTGTATAAAGTCTCTCTTTGCTGCCACCTAATGCAGTTCTGAGCTATGCAAAGCCCTTCAGGATGTTTCATTCAAAGCGTTATGAGTTCATAGGCCCGGGCGTCTGTTCCAACCACGCCAGGCGATTGAGATTTCGGCAAACGAGGTATTCGCGATATGCTAATTTAATCATTTCTGTCTACCCTTCCACCTATCAATCTAATCACTTAATCAGTATTCGCAGGGAACGAAGTCGCGTGCACAAATACTACGGCAGCTTTTCATCCGAGGGCTGTCCCCACCTTTTAATTTTAGTGATGGTTCACTTTAATTATTATGAAAATTAAATCAAATGTAATCACCAGATTAAAGCAACCTCCGAGATAATTCAACGGCGGTCACATAAATCTTTAAATCTGTAAAAGCACGTGGCATTCTCGGCTCTTGGACCAGCGATTTAATGCCATTTAGCATTCACCAATCTATTGCAGCCACTGATTGATATAACCGAGTGGAATATACGGTTTAAACAAAGCACAAGCATGGAAAAGGTTTCAATAAAACTGTCTTGTGTTTTACTTTCGGCACATTTACGTTAACATGGACTTTCGCCTGTGCGAGGGAAAGGGGAGAAAGGTACTTATCTTCGTGTGTGTAGCCTATGTGTCTGCGTGTCTGCGTGTCTGCTGGTACGCCTTTGCCTGTGAAGCGGGGGTGGGGGTGTCTTGGTATTTTATACAACTAATTAAGTTGTACAATGCGTCAATATCTATTTATTTTGAAAAGTGTTATTTGTTTTCGTCTGGAAATTTCTTTGTAATGCATAGCCCACTTCTCAAAATTGTTTGTGGTTTTATATTAAACGTGTATATGTCATATCATTAATGTTTCAGAAGCACGTTGCCATGTTTTGAACCGATTAATTAAAATAATTTTGTTGCACAAAAATATTCATTTATTTGAATAAGTAAAATAAAAACAACTACAACATGTCTCTTTAGTTTACAAGTTATTTATGAAACTACAAGTATAATCCATTTACTGTCTTTGGAAATGTATGCTGCGCCTTAAAGAGCACAGTCAAAGAAAAGTTATCTCTTGCTGCCACGTGTTAAACTTTATCATGGGAGATAGACTGTGTGAAGACAGAGAATAACATTTTATTATTTGCGGGCGGTCCTAATAATGTGGCCACTCGTATGCAAATACGATCCGGACACTTAAAATAACAGATACGGATGAAAGCTAACAATGTCCGTTGCATCGCTATTCATAAATGTAATCACCTCAGTACTCACATGGTCAGTGGATGTCAGTTCTGATAGATATTAATAGGCTGGTGAGCGCGATCTCTTTCTTCTGATCGAAGGATGGTGGGGATCGCTTCAGGACTTGCACTTTGCGGCTTCAAACGGGACAAGAGGGTTTGGATGCCTCCAGGTTATTGTGCAGACCAGCGTATAAATAGGTAACTTTTTGATGGAAACGGCGAACAAATGAGAGAAGAAGGCGTAATTTTGCGCAGAAGCCCCCCTCTCCCTTCAGGAACTGCCCATCTAATCCTTGGGATCTAAAGTTCAGAGATTTCCGAAGAAATTGCAAGTGATTGCAATAAACAGGGTACAATGGAAGAGAGGTATAGGGACATAAGTAGGGATATAAACAAAGGAGGTGGTAAGAAAAATATCTCACATCGGTTCTGGGTCTTCACTTCTGGGTTCTGATGCGATCCGTATTATAACCTAATTGTTTTATACCTGAGTAAAATCCGCTCTGTAATAAGAGGACTTTTTTTGCAACTGTATAATACAGTTTACTCCATAATTGACCTGTAACCTAGATTAAGACGTTTCACAAGCTTTTAAACCATACACTTGATGATATATTTGTGAAATGTAGCAACATCAGGCGAAGTCAGGGAAAGAAGAAGGGAGCACAGACCAGCATTCTACGGTTAACTCGAATACACTGCGGTCCTATAATCTTGCTGTCCTGTCACCTGATATCAACTGTAAAACAGATAGATGTCATCGAAAGTCTATCCAGAAATCTAGCCGCAATATTATTCAACCCTGCAGCCTGTTAATCTGTGCATCGTTACGAAGGTTTCAAAGACACGCAGTGTCCTTCATACAGAAAAATAATACACGCCACAGTGAAATAATACATTACTTAATCCCTTATATAAAACCCACACATAAAACCACGTACAGTAAGACTCTTCCCATGTTAATTACGATATGACAACAACAACTTTCAATATGTTTTAAAGTGAACTAAAGTGAATTCGTGGTAAATACACAAATACGCACCAAAAAGATGATTACTAGGATGAATGACTCGGATGAAAACATACAGCACTATTTATATTGAAGCTACCTTTAACATTTTGCAACTGCATACGTGCTTCAAGGCAACAGACCTTAATATATTTAGTGATTATAACTCCGAAATATCCAAATATCCAAATGAGAAACAACCTTTGACAGGCTAAACACTGTTGCTAAACTAATATGATAGCAGATATGGCAAATGCACTTTGTTTCGGTTACAAAGGTAGTAGTCTACCCTGCTGGCAGGTGTCATTCGAATGTATGTATTTGACATGAGGTGTCTTTTAACTTTCAGAGCCCTGTGATATGCAAATCCTTTCATTTTACTTTGAAGAATGCGATCGCGCACTTCAACGGTATGGTTAAAAAGCGAACTTGAATATACATTGAAGTGCAAACGTTTCATAGTCTGTGTTCGCCTAAACCGTGTAAATAAGACGTAAACATTTCATAGAAGTGTAGTGTTTTTACAGAGATAAAGTGATACCCTACTATTTCTGCGAGCCAGGTTGTTTAATTTGATCCTGAAGATGTCTCCTGAAGTTTTTGCGTGGCTAACATCTGTAGAAAATACAACATAGGCCTATATTGTCCGTTACAAAACTAACTGGAAAAACACCACTCCGCGAAAGGCTACAGAACACTTAACATAATATTTTATAACAGGTATGCTTGTTATCTATAAGTCATGTCGATAATCGTGAGCTTGAAAACTAAATAGAAATGTAACCATACTCAAACGAGTGTTTTGTCGGAAAGTACAACTTATATTTTCAAGGCACCATGTCGGCATAATATCATGTCTATATGTTATGATCTTCCTTTTTGAATAATTTCGGGGTTTTTGATTTTCTCACAAGTAACATTTTGATTAATGTTCCCACACTGTTTCTCTGTTTCATATTCATATCTAATCTCATGCCCCATAAAGTAATGACAAAAGGCAAGCAAGAACTATCTCATCTGCCGGAATATAACAAAAAGCTGCCGTTTGTGGCATGTGCTTGATTTATGAATGTTAGAAAGTTTCTGTCTGCGAGTTCTGATTGAAATGTTTTATTTCCTCAACAGATTACTTTCGCTCTCTCTGCTTTTTGTTCTTAAAGGACAGTTTCCGAATATTTTATTTTTTGTATCCTAGAATCTCATGGATATGTAACTGCATAGTAATGTCATATAAAAGTACCAATATAATTTTCTGTCTAGCTATCTATCTGTCTATCGATTAATTTATTATTAACCATTTTAACACGAATAGCTTTGGAATGTGGTTATAAAGCGAATCGAGATATTATGTTGGCTATCATTTGCTTCTTGAAAAATCTGGAGAAAAACTTTGAAATTCTCTCGAAATTTGATTAGCCGACTATCAAGAATAATGCATATTATCATCGATATTGAGCAGGTTCAAAGGTTGAAGAAGAAACACTTAAAAGTATTAAGCAAAATTATACTAAAACAAAATTCTGCTCTGCTTTGAAACATTTTCTTAATTCTTTGCATTGGGTTATTGACTTCAAAACAGGCGCTTGGGTGACAATAACACTCCATACATTCTCCTAGAATTTCATAGGGAATAACAAGATTGTTAACCTCGATGAAACTGTAATAAAAACGGGTGATGTAAATTCCACCATATTTTCACTTAGACTATCTCAATAATGGTAATGGTATTTCTACAGTACACCCACATTTACCATAAAAAATAAGGAAACACATCACAGCGTCTACTTGGAAATCTATGACGACAACATATTTCTCATAATGAAAATGCTTAGTCACATAGCCTATTTCAGACATTATTCTAAAGGCGAAAGATGCTTCTGTTCTCAATAATTGGCCTGCGCGATCCTACTTTTCACATTCTTAAAATACGTCGGCCCTTTTCCCGATAATGATGGAAAGTATGACTCCAGGACTGGACTCTCAGAATGCGTCGTTACAAACCTGCGATATTTCAACGCAAATGAAAAGTTCATGAAATCACATGTTGGCTAAATTAAGCTCTTTCTTTCAGTGCAATGATGCACTATAGCGTATAAAATCAAGAAGTACATTTATTTGGTCGTTTGGCATCAAGTTAACTTATGTTTCTCCAATGTTGGAGGTTAGGATACTCTGGATAATTTATTTGTCTGGCCAATTTCTTTATTTGTCTACGACAAAGTCTTTTGGTATATTTTGACATCAATATACTGAGTGAGAGGTAAGGCAGTGATTTTTTATTATTATTAATTGATTTTGTGTTTAGCCAACAGATCTTCTTGTAAAAGCAAATGAGAAGAGCTGAAACCACAACAAAATACAATCCTGGTTTACAATTAGAGCTATAGAATGGTTTTGCCATTTCAGTGCAATTCAAGAGGATACAGGAGGCTGCATTATTTAATTGTTTTGGGAAATCTGTGCCAAATACATAAAAAGGTAAAATGCTCTCAGAGGTATCCCACTAATTTAAACTTTTATGCAAAATGTTGTTCCAAATTTTAGTAAGCCTATTTTCTGGCCTAAGTCTCTGACTAATTTTATTATTATTTATGTGCCTCATAATGGCTTCCTTGACTATCATTGGCACAACTTCGGTCCTCATGTTCACAAATGCCAATAACAGACTCCAAAGCAATCAAAAGCCTAGAATGAAGACTCAATACTGAAATCTTTCTTATAACTGCACTAAAAGGAAGCAATTGAATACACCTGTCTAATCAAAAACCGCTATGAAGCCAACTGTCCAATTTTGTTTGGTCTCCTAAAATGGGGGGACTATGTATAAAAAAGGATCCAATATAGATATAGACATATCATGCAATTCAAGGTGACGGTGTGGATTTTAACCTCATACTCCTTGTTTAATTTAAAATCCAGTGTGCTGTTGGACATAGCCAAAAGGACAGAATTTGTCCCCAAATACGTACAGCCTGCACTGTATAATGCTATATCAGCCCTCTACAACTGTCAGGACCGGGGTATCAAAGGGCCAGTGGAAGTGCTCTCCCAATCTGTGAGAAATCGACTTCTGATGTTATAGAGAAGAGAGCTGGATACTAAGTACACACTATGGTGGAGGAAATAGGTTACCATTGACTGTTCATTCCTTCCATCTAGATATTCTACACACATGATTTTCGGGTGTTGAATGTCCAGGCCCTGATTTTGTAACATGATCTACTGCTGAAGACCACAAGTGGAAAATGTATCAAATTGTCCTGCATTTGAAAATTAATTGATGTATGCCCTCAGTCAGGAGAAACCTAACACCCTTCTACTTCTCAATGGTTAAGATACCATTTCCGATGATATCCTTCGATTTAACCTTAATTGAGATAGTCATGTAAATTAAATGACAAAGTGTATCACTGCTGTTTGTGCACATCTGTGGTGTTTGCTGGTATGATGTTTCAATGGGAAACACATTATATTACTGTAGAGCTTTTCACCATCAAAACATTTTAATGCATCATGCTTACTAAAGTGGTGGTGCTGACACAAATGTATTTTGTGAGTGGGTGAATTAAATGGGTGCTCCATTTCATGTGGTGTGTGTTATCATTTTTGATCATTTTTGGGGGAACATTTTTGATCATTCAAATCAGCACTCTCAGACATTTATCACGATGTCTTAATAATTGTGATTTCTTTCTTTTTTTAGAAATATGGAGAGAAGAAAGACAAAAGCTGAATTGCATTCACATATTAGTATCATTGCATCAGTGGAATACCAGCTTTTACCCATCACACATGCACTGAAAGTAGAAATATAAGAAAAGGTAGCCACATACAAAGTAGCACAGAAATCAGACATGCCCAAGATAAACAATTATTATGCACCATGGTCATGGAATTATATTTAAAAAAAGCTCAATGATGTTATGGAATGTGGAATGATGTTAAACATATGAACATTACAAACAAGGCATGCAACTGTTTTCTGTGATGAAATCACTGTTACCAATCTGCTCTTGTTTATTGTCTTTTTGTGCACTAATTGTGCATATGATATTAAAAGCTGTGTAAATAGTGCTGGAGAGTAAATGCCAGTAGCCTAATTGATGCAATATTCATGATTGAATATTATTTATTCTTTTAAATAAAATAAAGTTCATACACAAAAAAGTACTGAATACAAAAAGAAGTAAAATAAAGTTTAAAAATTTAGTTAAAAAAAAAAAGTTGCAAACTAAATATAATAAATTAATTGTAAATTGTACAGCTTGATTTAAACCATTGAAGGTACAAACAAAGAAGTATAATTGCTTAATGCTACAAAAATCCAACATCATTCCACTAAATGTGGAAGAATAAGCTATCACTGCAAACAATTGAAAGTACAGTGATCTCTTAGATTACTGGCTCACTTGATATCAATCACCCCCAAGAGTGAAATATTGCAACTGCATGAAATAAGCTGGGTGAAATAAGCAACCACACAAACCATGAGCTATATTGTATGCTAAAAATGGTATTTCAAATAGTCGTAAACTTAAATTCTACTATACTAATACCTCAGAAAATAGTTAGGTGTAAAAATTATTACTTTTCTAAGCGTGTTTCCCGAACTATCCCAAAACTAAGAAAGAAGTGGTCCCCCGGGTTCACAGCAAACTAAATGGAGATCTTGTTAGAGGAGGTGGCGCTGAATAAAGAAATCTTATTTTCTAGTTTTAGGACTACGGTGTCCAACAAAACAAAAAAGGAAGTATGGGTAAACATCGCCAGGAAGATGGCAGTGTCTGACTCCAGTCAACGGAGAGTGGGTAAATTGTCCGGAAGATGTGGCATGATTTTGCAAGTGTTGCAAAAGTAAGAGGTGCTGCAGTCCAGAGAGACCAGGAGAGGACAGGACAGGTGGTGGGGTCATGCTGGAACTTAAAAAGGTGAAGCTTGATATTATGCAGTAGCAGTACACCTTGGCCAAGGCAGGCCAAACATTCCAGTGCCCATCATAATTCCAGGTCAAGGTAAACCTATTCATGTTGGTTAACAGAGTCAAATGTCGTGTGTTATGTTGTGTGTTATTTCAACACTGTCTTCATTATACAGTGGTGTGAAAAAGTGTTTGCCCCCTTCCTGATTTCTTATTTTTTTGCATGTTTGTCACACTTAAATGTTTCAGATCAAAACAAATTTAAATATTAGTCAAAGACAACACAAGTAAACACAAAATGCAGTTTTTAAATGAAGGTTTTTATTATTAAGGGAGAAAAAAAAATCCAAACCTACATGGCCCCGTGTGAAAAAGTGATTGCCCCCTAAAACTAATAACTGGCTGGGCCACCCTTAGCAGCAACAACTGCAATCAAACGTTTGCGATAACTTGCAATGAGTCTCTTACAGCGCTGTGGAGGAATTTTGGCCCACTCATCTTTGCAGAATTGTTGTAATTCAGCCACATTGGAGGGTTTTCGAGCATGAACCGCCTTTTTAAGGTCATGCCACAGCATCTCAATAGGATATAGCCACTCAAGTCTTCATTTTGTTTTTCATCAGCCATTCAGAGGTGGACTTGCTGGTGTGTTTTGGATCATTGTCCTGCTGCAGAACCCAAGTTCGTTTCAGCTTGAGGTCACAAACAGATGGCCGGACATTCTCCTTCAGGATTTTTTGGTAGACAGCAGAATTCATGGTTCCATTTATCACAGCAAGTCTTCCAGGTCCTGAAGCAGCAAAACAGCCCCAGACCATCACACTACCACCACCATATTTTACTGTTGGTATGATGTTCTTTTTCTGAAATGCGGTGTTACTTTTACGCCAGATGTAATGGGTCACACACCTTCCAAAAAGTTCAACTTTTGTCTCATCAGACCACAGAGTATTTTCCCAAAAGTCTTGGGGAACATCAAGATGTTTTCTGGCGGGTGTCTCGGTGGCGCAGCCTGTAGAGCACTGACATGCTCATTGCGAGCCGCGACGTCAACGGTTTGAATCCGACTGTCTGACATTTGTTGCATGTCTTTCCCTCTCGCTCCCATTCTTCCTGTCTCTCTATACTATACTATCCAATAAAGCTGAAAAAGGCCGAAAAAAAATAAAAAAAAAAACAAAAAAAAAAGATCTTTTCTGGCAAAATTGAGACGAGCCGTAATGTTCTTTTTGCTCAGCAGTGGTTTTCATCTTGGAACTCTGCCATGCAGGCCATTTTTGCCCAGTCTCTTTCTTATGGTGGAGTCATGAACACTGACCTTAACTGAGGCAAGTGAGGCCTGCAGCTCTTTGGATGTTGTTGTGGGGTCTTTTGTGACCTCTTGGATGAGTCGTCGCTGCGCTCTTGGGGTAATTTTGGTCGGCTGGCCACTCCCAAAGCTTTAGAAATGGCTTTATAACCTTTTCCAGACTGATAAATCTCAATTACTTTCTCATTTGTTCCTGAATTTCATTAGATCTGGGCATGATGTCTAGCTTTTGAGGATCATTTGGTCTACTTCACTTTGTCAGGCAGGTCCTATTTAAGTGATTTCTTGATTGAGAACAGGTGGGGCAGTAATCAGGCCTGGGTGTGGCTAGAGCAATTGAACTCAGGTTTGATAAACCACAGTTAAGTTATGTTTTAACAGGGGGGGGGGGGGGGGCAATCACTTTTTCACACAGGGCCATGTTTGGATTTTTTTCTCCCTTAATAATAAAAAATAAAAAATAAAAAATGTAAAAACTGCATTTTGTGTTTACTTGTGTTGTCTTTGACTAATATTTAAATTCGTTTGATGATCTGAAACATTTAAGTGTGACATGCAAAAAAATAAGAAATCAGGATGGGGGCAAACACTTTTTCACACCACTGTATATGCTGAGCTGGCACAGTGACTTCACACACAAGTCACAAAAACGTATTTGCTGTTTCCTTTAAGTGAAAAGGAATGTATGTACCAATACATCTGTATGTCATTGATATTGGGGCTGCAGAACAGCTGTTCTGTTGCAAGTAAATCACTGCGCAACAAGCAATGCCGAATTAAATGTTGCGTTACCATCTTAACTTAACAGCATGTCCAATGTGCTACATTTATAAGCACTACTACGCCATATTGTGCAGCATGGCCGTAATGACTGTTACTGCACAACAGCTGTATGGTTTTAGTCGTAGCCCTCTAGCAGATTTATGTAGGCACCGAAAGTGAAAGCCACCAGCCAAACGTGCGTTCGATGATGTTGCAGGTGCGAGCAATGTTATGTCCATGTTCAGCCTGCTTCACAGGATTGGCATCTAGGATGAGTAGATATGTTTGGAGGGCGTAGCCGCTGTCTCTGACAGACACACTCTGGCCAAAAATCCCTTGTTCAGTATCACCACCATTGAATTGGCCCACACAAAGCTGTCATGGTTGCTGCCTGGCCACTTTGCCACCACATCTAGGATTTTACCCCTGTGGTCCACCACCACCTGGACATTGATTTCTGAGAAACCTTTGCTTCAGACATGGTATTAAGAGGACTGAAGTTATGCCTGGTGAAATGATGGACATGTACTAAATGACTCCACTATACGTTGAATCACTGCCATAGTTTGGCCTTCCTCATCACCATAATAACTCCTACCCATTTAGCCCCTAATTTCTTGCCAGCGGATATCATTTCAGGAAATATCATTTAAAAGGCAATTAGCCTACATGTTCAATAAAGTTCAACATGCATCCATCGTAATGTATAACTATTCTTCTCATGAAAACACTCCCATTAATTTGGTATTTTAGTAACATTATTAGCCAACTACAACTGTAGAATTATTATTGTACATATTGCAGATTGAGATATAACTGGTTCAACAGCTGATTTCCGATACTTGGGGTTGGAACATTGGTGGCCACTAGCGTGAGCTGACAACATCAATAAGGTATAGCTATGAGTGGTCCAGACCAACCTTACAAAAGTATCACTTACAGAAGGTATACTTAGCTAAGAACGTTTTGGGAAACAAACTGAAATGTTAAGGTCCAGCTTAAGTTATAACTTATGAATGATGTAGCGTTAAGAACAAATAAAGGCCGGCCTGTCACGTTTCAGGTCTGTCTTGCCATGTTTTATATTTATTCATGTTGTCTTAGTCACGTAGTGTCTTATCATGTATTATGTTAGTCTAGGTTCGTCATGTTGTTTAGTTATGTTTCGTTACAATTTATTTTCTTGTCATGTCTAGTTATGTTTTTTAGTACGATTATATTACCTGGTTATGTTGAGTGGTTATCGTCTTAGTTTCGCTTTGTGTTATGTTTTGATTTATGTTTATTGTTACGTTAACTGGTCGTTGTTTATGCATACACTTTTACATGTCTTTCCGCAAACCTTGCGTTCCGCCTTTTCTCTCTCTCTCTTTCTGTCATTCACTCCCTAATTGTTTCCATTTGTCTATTTACTAAAACTACTAACGCTAGATCAGGATTGGGTAGAAACTAACAAACTAATCATGTGTTCATGTTACCTTACGTTTCTCGTGCATGTCATTTACTAATTTACTAATGCTAGGGCAGGATAGGTTTATTACTAACGATTACTAATCACCTTGTTAAACTTGTCATCCATCGCACCTGTTTTCCATTTCCTTGCTACGCTCTAACTAATTGTTACCGACCATTGTTTATTGATTTCCGTTTTGTCCTCGCCTACCGTTTTGTACTTTTGCTTCGCTGATTGTTTCATGGTTTCGACTCCCACTTCGCCCACGACGACGCCTCTGCCTGCCGTCCGCCTGTTCATCTGCCCCACTGACAGCTCTCCTACTACTGGACCTCCCTGCACGTCTACCGACTACGAGTTTGCCTCTTCCCTCGGCACCGTGCTTTTTGTTTGTTTACTATTTGTTTGGCTGGATCTACGTGTATGGACTTTGCTTGTTTTGACTACGCTCCTGGGATTCGTCCCGAATAAAGCCCTGAGGGGTCTTTATATAACTATTGTTTCTGAGTCGTGCATTTTGGTTCCAACCCCCACGCACCCGTCTCACGGCCCCCAAATACAAGCCGGGGTAATATTGCCTACCAGTAGGGCTATCAGCACTAGAAGACAATGTTTCGATTTAACTCAATGAAATAAGAGCTCTTCTTAATATTTTATATTGTTGGTTGGTTTAATACTGTTGCCAATGAAAAGTCGTTGTCCTACACCATGGGTCTCCAACACGTTGCTCTCAAGCTACCAGTCGCTTGCCGCCCCCTTCTAAGTAGCTTGCCAAAGGCTGAAGCAGTATACATTTAAACACAATTGTTTCCGCGAGGCATTCCAGCCTACAAATTTAATTTAAAGTAAATCAGGCAAAATTAAAAATTAACTCAATTTAGGCTACTTGGCTACACAATAAGGTTTCCATGTATTTACAGCACAGTGCACGTTCAATGAATGAATGAAAGCAGCTGCCTTGGCTCGCAATAATCAGACGGGTGGAAATCCCGACACTCTTTCAACTACATAAAATTTAACAGTGAACCATCAAATACCCCCCAGATTTCAGTGCCCATCAGGCCCAACATTTAGCAATAGAATTAACCAGTCCAAAAGTAAATTAAATCCCAAACCAAAGCGAAAATCTTTTGATAGCCTACCGGTATGGTGCTCCAAACGAAACGCATGTCTCACGATAAAACGCACTTTAGGAAAAAAAGATCCTTAACTTGCTGTTATCTACGCCAATTTGTTATTGTTCATTAAGGCGTGTCTGGCAAGTTGTTATTTTATGGATTCTGGACTTGCATGTGATTTATTGTGTTTGACAATATTTGCAATAAACTAAGTCTGTTAAGACTGACACAACGGTTACAGGAAGTGTTGAACAGTGTTGGCCCACTTTAAGTGTAGCCTTTTACTTTATTTCTAAGAATAAAATTCTACAACAGAAGCCTAATAAGAATACAAGCCTGCCCCAAATAAAGGCTTGTGCTTTGTGCAGCCTAAGTAAATAAAAGACCCCGGACACAATTTGAGGATTTACGGTATATATATTAAAAAAAACATTTTTTAAGGGAATGGAATCACATCCTAACAGAAATGGAGACTCGAGTCAGCAACTCGGACTTGAGTTGCACTTAAGTCGCACACGGACTCTAGACTCAACTCGGACTGGTACAAAAATGACTTGAGACTCGACTTGGACTTGGACATGAACAATAAGAGTCTGCAAAAGGCCATCGTGAAAATGACGATGTGAATAATGTCACAGCCAATGATTATTTTTCAATTATTTATATGAAATAATTACTAATAATAAAACTAATGATATTCCTTAGGTAAAACACACACACACAACATTGTTTTATGCAGGGCAATGTGCACCTTTCAGTTGTAACCATAGCAACACCCTACGCTGTATTTCTTGCAGCACAGCTTGCAAAGATTACAGTTCCACATGTTGTAGCATTTGAGTTTAAATGATTCAGGCTCATCGAGCCAAACAAAATGATTGCAACTAGCTAAATGTGTAGAATGAAAATAAAAGATGCGGGAGCAACCAGAACACATTTCAACAGACATTTGAAAACTCATACGGAAAGGTAAGTCAGTTTACCCCAACGCTGGTCACTGTTGCGTTAATGTAACTTGGCTAAACGGTTGTGTTGGCCAAATGACACATCTCAGAGTCAGTATAATGTTTGTGTCATTGTTTAATCAGCATCACAGAAGCTCATATTTTCTTATTTTGTTGACTGCCTAGTTGTAGCGATGTTGGCTTGCATTTCAAATGGTTGATTTTGAAAAGCTATGCAAGCTAGAGAACCATGAGCGTAAGGGACAGTGATGTTAAAACAAACTTATTAAAATTGGCTTGGAAAGCCCCGTACATTTTCATTCAACGTAGTTCACACAAGCCGCTGCAATTTCAGTAAAACGGCCATGTAATGGGATTTTGATCTGGAGCCTGATCAAGGGTTGCACTATTTTAAAAACCTTTCAGTATGGTCATTAAGATGCATATGCAAGCAGGACAGCGAGTGATTTTGAATGTCTGGTTAGGTGCCGTTATGTACTAGTTGTGTGGACCTTGTTTGGTATTCCAGTGTCATACAAATATGAACTGTATTTTCGTGAGAGCCTGTTTGTAATTGACATTAACACGAAAAGTTACCATAGAATCAAAGTTTGGCATGTACTGTAGTTGCATGCGTTTTTTTCTTGCATAAACAATATGTAGCCTCATTTTTTTTAAATGATTAAAGTAAATTCTCAACAGTTACCATTCATTTAAAAATTAAAAAGTAAGAGTATATTAATAAACCAATACTGCAACGTGATTCAAATTTAAACACTTTGTAACTTTGTTTACAAATAAAGTTATAATTATTATTATTAAGTCACAGATGCAGATTAAGCCTCGTCCCAAATTTAGTTAGAGATTATCCATACGAAGTTCCATTTAGTCCATGATTAATCTTAATTAATTAATCTTGTCCCTGTAACCAGCCCCTATTTTGTTATTGACCCTCATCTTATATTACAGGCCCATGGTAATGCTTACATTGTTACATGAGTCACACAAAGTTCTTAGTTCTTAATGGTTATTCATTTTATCTTATTTATTGATATATCAATTACCTACCACACCAGACCTGAGGTTTTGGCAAAGCCTTTCTCCAGTCATCTTGGTGTAGTAGTTCATTGAAATACAAATAAATAAATTAAATCACCACTATCTTTTTGTGTGTCCCTGATAATACTGCTTCTTCAGTTGTCACTCACTTGATGTCATATACAAAATATATCTTCTACACTTCTGGTTCCTATATCTTCAATTACCATGATTAATTTCTATAGCCATACTGTTGTTTAGGTTGCACCATTCTGGAGACTTGAGACTTGACTCGGACTCTAGTTCAGAGACTTGAGACTTGACTCAGACTTGCATTTGATGACTTGTGAACATCTCTGCATCCTACCGTTAATATGGATGAGCCGCTAGCTATATGATGAGGAAAAGGATTGTCATCAAAGGCTAATTGGTAACAATCCTATCTTTTACTGTATGAGATGAAAACAATGGCAGAGAATGTTTCCAAGTGTGTAAACATTTGGAAAGAGCGCCGTGGTGCCACACAGTTAAGGCATTGGACCTTGATGAAGGGATCAGTTTGATGCAGTTGCACACCGAGGACTGGTGCTACTCCAAGGGTGGGGGGAGTGACTTGACGGGGTGGATCACCTCGTAAAAAAGCGCCCTGATCGTCTCGGAATCATGGTGCAAGGCTTGAGACGATGCAGCATGAGACGATGCAGCATCGTCTCAAGCCCCCAGGGGAAGGGGTTGTATCAGTGTTTCCTCAATTAACATAAGCAACTGAAATAAACAGAGTACAATTGGCAACCAAATTTGGAGAAAAAGGGGGGAAAATTATTTTTTTTAAAATCTGAATCAAATAGTGTGAGATCAATACAGTGATAACCAACACTTTTATTTTTTTATTTTATTAAAACCTATTAATCAATAGTGGTGAATTGCTGCTATCACTGCCCCAGTCATTTGACTTAAGCTTTACAGCCAATGGAAACTGAAAGTTTTTCCTGCATTGCAGAGACATTTAAATACTGGGATGTTCAGTGTTGTTTGTGTTAATTGTGGTAGTATGTGTTACTATCACATATTTCAGCTTAAAAAGGTTTTTATAAAAGCAAAGTTCTGTACACCTAGCTGTCACTACAGTGTATTTCAGGCTGAGTGAAATTCCATAAAGCTTTACTGTCTAGCTGCTGCTACTCCCGTAAATCAGCATGTGTCCAGGCTTGGTGATCGACCCAGACCGCCACTCTAACCAAAGCCTACAGGTGGTGCTGCAGCTTCCCTGTACTCTAGTTTGTAAACCGTTTTAGAAGCGTGAGATTGTGAGTATGAACAATACACTCCATTTAAGCTTAGACCAGTGTGCTCACCCTGTGCCATTGAAGCACTCGCAGCTCAAATGCCACAGGTAATGCCAGGGGAACTGAATACCAACAATAACAGGAAACACGTAGACCGAAGTACACCGCCCTCCACTCCAATTGCAGAGATGGAGCAATGCATTGCTCACCAGTATATTTCTTCCTTGGTGCAAGACCTAGAACCCGGCTATCTTGAGTACAGAAACAAGTTGGACTTTAGAGGCTGTAGGGAAGAAATGTTGTTCCTTATTAGCAGAAAGTGTGACCTGCATGCACTTATGTCCATTTCTGGATGACTTTGTACCCCCTTTGTTTTGTGGCAATTCAAAGGGTGGTCTTGGGAGGCATGGGAATCAAGGGTTTTCACAGCAATGCCACCTGAGACTGTGGGTTTCAAGTGGGAAGGCTTGTTTTCACCCTTCTCTTTGCTGGGACGGACAACAATGTCCCAAGCTATTTCAGTCAGTTTGTCAATTTCCCGCATTGGAGGATCGCTCTGATGGGGGGTGATGAGAATGACCTGGGTATGTTCATAAGGATTTTGACCTTTCGTTCTTAAGAGAGAACTAAAGAGACACTGTCATTACAAATGTTTTCGGAAAACCCATATTATTTTAAGAGCGATCATAAGATGCATTTAAAGAGTTTCTTAGCGTTAAGAGACTGATCGCCAAGGCTTATTGTCCCCTTGGAGAAAAACGAGCAAAAGGGCTGTATAAATAGCATATTTAATTACCTATATTATGTTTAGTTCAGAAAGACATTCGGAATTAAAATGGTTTAATGGTAACACAATGTTCTCACATGTTGAGCACTTCATTTTCAGTGTTGATTGGCAAAAAAACATGCAATGTGTAAACTCAACATCGATTGATCAATTCCTGATGCCTTTAGCAGGAAAGAGCCCATAGAATGTAAAAAAATAGAATGCGCCTCGCAAAAAGAAAGTTTTTAAGTTATATTCAGCGACCAAACTTGACTCCAATAATAAAACAAACAAAACAGGTTCAATACTTGGAAGGTCTTGAAATGATAAAATGACAAAGATCAAAAGGTAAAATATACAATAGCTTGAGGCAGGAATTAATTAGCTGCACTAAAATGTTTCCATTCAATAGAAAAATAAATGTATAGTACCCTGGAGAATAATTGGAGCCATGACAGCCATAAAGAGCAATTTCACACAGACCACTCTCACAGACCAGTCATCGTTCAGAGTAATATTCATAGTTACAATGGCTGGATTCTCACCAAAATGCTTTCTGTATGACATTCCTAATGTTCTGCTGTAAGAGATATACTTTTTGCCCAAAAAGAACTGGACATCAATGGCCAGATGGCATGTACTTAAATAAATGAGGCATTGGCATTGCTGGCTTGAGTTACTATGAGCAAGGATCATTTACTGATGGAATTATATCCCCTGCCCTGCCAAAAAAAAAGGCCTTATATAGTAGCGAAGCCACTTCACAGAGGAACACACAACAAGTCTGCCACTCTCCACAGATATCTGTCAGATACTGCTATGAGACTTTTCCAAGGTAATTGCACCATGTAAAAATACTGTCAAAAAAGCAACAAGCCTCATCGCAGGAAATGTATGCATCTCTCACTAAATCATTTACATCTCGTTTTTTGTGTCAAGCAAGATAGAAAAATTAAAGAAGCCGGCCCCCTTTCATGTAAACACCCTTAAATCTTTGCAAATTTACAGGGGCACCACTTAATCCAAAACCTGTAATAGGTATGGTGCGTAATTTATATATTTACTTTCCTCCCACAAAGAATAATGGATAAAAAGAATCTGAATCTGAAAAAGAATGTGAATGCATAATTGATGGGGGCCATAAATTAATAGCTGTAGCTGTGGAGCCATGGCTGCCAAACATACAGAAGAGCTGTGGTATGATACACGGGTTCCATCTTTGAGCTGATAGGTATCAATATGTAATGTACATTATCCAGTACCTCTCTCCTGCATATGACAGGTCTTGCTGTAATTTGAATTCCCACTCTTACAGTGGTTTTGTGTTTCTGCCTCCGAAGATCTGTCGGTCAATGGGAGATTTTCAGTTTTTTTACACAGTGATTACTTGTTATCACAACCACCACCAGGTGGCATATATTAGCATATATTATATTAATTAAACTAATCGACAGTGGTCTGACTTACTTGCAGGTTCTGATGGGGGGGGGGAACAGTGCCCTTTTTTATCACGAGAAGCTTGCATTGTCATGAAAGGGGAACAGTGCCCTTTTTTATCACGAGAAGCTTGCATTGTCATGAAAGGTCTGACAAGTCTGAGGTAATACAGTACCAAAATACTTGCCAGAGGGAAACAGACATTTCATTAATATTCACTTCTAATATACTTTTCTAATATACAAACATACTAAACATTTGATTAATTATTCTTTGCTCTCATTTCAACAGTTTTCACTGTGGTTTCTTGCGTTTTCATAAGCTCAGCTATAATTAATGTTCTAGGTCAAATAGATACACTCCTGGCATAAAACATTGAGAGTCCCGGAGAAATCAGCTGTACAGTCATATCTTGCTCTGCCCGTGTCCTTGACAGTTTGGTCTACACAGTTCAAGACGGGCCCCCCCCGCCAGCTGGCTGGGCTCACTGTGTAATCCTAGCACAATTTAGCAGTTAATCAGTTTGAAACTATACAGGGTACATATCATACTTTAATACAGATATATTGATAAACTTTTAGCACACATCGTCGAGAGTTTTGGAGGAACCAGCCTGCTCACTAAGGCGGAGTCTGATTTTGACTCGTGATTGGTTATCATGATTTTAGGAGGGAGATCTTTCGTTCTGTGAATTTTCCCCTACATTCCCCCCTTTCGGGGTCAAAACCTATGGCCCCGAATATCTCCCTTGGCCAATGCACCATACTAAGTTGGGTTCCTGCACATCCCCTGCTGCTATAACAGCATCCAATTGCCTCAGACTCAATATAACAGCGTTTCCATGGTTCCTCCAACACTCTCTGCACAAGTGCATTTCGCGTAATTTGACTGGCTATAGCCGTATCACAGCTGTATGTATTATCCTAAGTGACTCAACTATTAAAATTATCACACACTTCTTTTAATTTTGTTAACATGTTGATTCGTAGCACGAGGAATTGCCATAGTCCATGTAACAGGTGGGCTCCTGGATCCAACCAGTGGATGTGGTCTGCACGTCCCTCCACTGGTGAGCTGGCTTCATCTTCCAACCAGTGGATGTGGTCTGCACGTCCCTCCACTGGTGAGCCGGCTTGCAATTCTCGTACTGGGTCCGCTGGGGCACTGTTGGTGCTTCTGGCACTCCCAGCTGTAAGCGGGAATAAAGTGACCCTAAAAAACCAAAACCAAAATAACAACATACAACCCAGAAAAAACACTAGGCACGGAAATAAAGAACCATGAGACGCAGCTCAGGAAAAAACACAAACCAAAATACAAATACCGGGGACAACGTCCCTCACCCACAAGCTCACACGAGCAAGAAAATAAAAAGAGACAAAGAACCTTTAGGAAGGCGTCTGGCTCTATGTGTTACTACTCTGTCTAAGTTCACCAAGTTTACTTTTATTTTTACTTTGATTATCTACTCCAATTAGAATCAGATAAATACCAGCTATCATAAATACTACCCCTACCAGCATCATCAAAATTGCGCTGACTCTGCTGCCCTTTCCACTGATTGGTTTGCCCAACATTCCCTGGCCCTCCCTTCATTTGGTTCCCACCCATTTGTAGTTCCCCCCCTTGTATATTACCTTGCATGGCCACTAGGTGAGGGATGCCGGAGAAGTTGTAGACCACCGCTGGCGGGGCGCCATCGGGCTGCTCCATGGTTCGGGTGTGGGGGGTGCTTTTGTTCTTTGGCTTCCAGTTCCTTCAGCTGCACAGTAGTTTTCTTTGAATGTCTTTTGCTTGATCTTCCAGCTTTTTTCCATCTTTTCGCTGTCTCTCTTCAGCATGCGCCACATAATCCACAAACTCCCTGTGTGTAATGGTGTTCAGTCCCACCACCTCATCAAGGCGGCACCCCACTCCTGGTGACATCCCCTCCTGTATGGCTTTACGGCATTATGGGATCTGTTTGTGCGTCCCTTTCGGTTATCAGCCTCCACCTGCGCAGCACGTACATTGTCAAATGGCCCACCGTCCACTCCTGTAGGTTGCACCTGGGCTCTAACAAAGCCAGCCTGCTTGAATATGTCCAGCATTGTTTCCATCCCCACAACCTTCCCCAGGAGAGCCTTCAGGCCCCCGACAGCCAAGATTCGGCCGCTCATCTCCTTCTCCAGCACCCTGAACCAGTGGCTCACTCCATTCTGTAACTCAGGGAGATTTGTTATTACATGTTGCATGCCCTGAGTGGACCAGGGAATGTATCGAGGTACAGCAACCCTAATTAATAATGGCCCTACTATTTTGGGGAGCTCCTCCTTATCGCGAAACCGTATGGGTTTCTGTGTTGTTCTTGTTTTATTTTAAAAAAATTATAGTTCTGTATCACCCAGCTAAGTCCCTCTGCACCTGTTTTGACCCCCCTTCTCCACACTCCTCCTTCCCAAGGCCACACGTCATACGGAGGCGGAGTCGCCTCTTCGCTTCAGTTTCTACCCGTCGCCATTACGCTCTCCTTCTCCTCCGCATATTTTTCTTATCAAACGGCCATTTTGCCACCATTTTCTTAGTTCTTTTTTTGTTTTCACTTATCGGCGATAGTTTCTATCTCCTGTATACATTTAAGATACACCCCCGCTATTATCTCAATCGCCGTTTTCTTTCCCTTTTTCATTTTCATATACTGCCCAGAATACTTTTATATTATTATCTATTTATTTATATATTTTTTCCCGCCTATTATTACCTATATTATTATGTCTTTAACCTTTATTTTCCCTATTATTATCTATATTATTATATATTTTATCTTTATTTTTCCGGCAGAGCCTGTATTTTCTCCCATTAATACTTTTATTCACCCTTTGCGTTTCTTATCTTACACATACATAAATAACGATTTTTACCTCCGTTGTCTCAATACAACGTTATATCCGCACACGCACAAGCATTCTAAGCCTCAGCACAGCGTTATTTTTACCTTTGTTGCCTCAATACAACATTATATTCGCACAAGCCTTCGAAGCATCAGCACAGCGTAACAGTAATTTCTCTTATCAGCAATTTTTCTCTTACATCACACCTTGAGGTAACTTCCTAGATATATCTTGCAGGATCCCCTTCTTGGGTTTCTTTCCTTCCAAGTCTCTGGCACCTCTTATCGCATAACAACTTAAAACCGTTAGCAGCAACAATATAACTTCAGTCCGCAGTATCAATATACTTTTTAGACTTAATACAAGTCCTGCTAAAAAAACATTTTCCAACACAATTAATAACTTCCCACACCGTTTACTCACAGTTCGCCGTGCGCACGTTTCCTGAAAAGTGTGCTACGTTTTTCCCCTTAATTTAGTTGCCGGGTTAGTTATACGAGAGAATGTTGCCTCCGGCGTCCGGGAGAGGAGATCAGAGTCCTTGAATACTTTCATTCCCTGATAAGCTGCAGCTGCAGCTTATCAAAAAGTACTCTCCGCCCTGGTCTCCAGTCGCCGGGAGCTCTTTCTCTTTCGTATCCCGGACGAGCCCCCAAATGTCGTGTCTAGGAAACGACAGAGTCCAAATCTTCAATTTGTCGAAAAACATCTTCGCGAGGGAAAAGACGACACCAGGCAGCAAGATCTTCAGGAAAATCAGACTTTATTAGCACACGTGCATAAAGCCGGATCAGCTCTCCAGAACTGAACCCCGACTGGCATTTGTACACCCATTTTATACACAGTTACTCCTCCTCAAACCTCATTCTGGCAAATCACCCACACTTTTCTTATCGTAACTCCTCCCAACGCTCCTCCCACAACGTCATTGTGGCAAATTGCCAACGGTCCTTATGCTCTGCCAACTCTGTAAAAAGTTCAGGGCATTCTGCCAACTACGTGTCCTCACTTCACCCCGCACCTGCTCTTGGCAAACTACCAGACCTCATAAAGTTCTGGATGCCCTCCCTCTAACACGTCATCCATACACGTCACTCTGTATCTTTCGCTTTTATAAGACTAAGCAGCAGTAATCATTGAAAATCTACAGACAAACTAAACATTTCATTAATATTCACTTCTAATATACTTTTCTAATATACAGACATACTAAACATTTGATTAATTATTCTTTGCTCTCATTTCAACAGTTTTCACTGTGGTTTCTTGCGTTTTCATAAGCTCAGCGATAATTAATGTTCTAGGTCAAATAGATACACTCCTGGCATAAAACATTGAGAGTCCCGGAGAAATCAGCTGTACAGTCATATCTTGCTCTGCCCGTGTCCTTGACAGTTTGGTCTACACAGTTCAAGACGGGCCCCCCCCGCCAGCTGGCTGGGCTCACTGTGTAATCCTAGCACAATTTAGCAGTTAATCAGTTTGAAACTATACAGGGTACATATCATACTTTAATACAGATATATTGATAAACTTTTAGCACACATCGTCGAGAGTTTTGGAGGAACCAGCCTGCTCACTAAGACGGAGTCTGATTTTGACTCGTGATTGGTTATCATGATTTTAGGAGGGAGATCTTTCGTTCTGTGAATTTTCCCCTACATCCCGAGGCGTTCCCAGGCCAGGAGAGATATATAATCTCTCCAGCGGGCTCTGGGTCTCCCTCGGGGTCTCCGCCCAGTTGGACGAGCCCGGAAAACCTCCAAAGGGAGGTGCCCGGGAGGCATCCTGATCAGATGCCTGAACCACCTCAATTGGCTCCGTTCGACGCGAAGGAGCAGTTGCTCTACTCCGAGCTCCCTCCGGATGTCCGAGCTCCTCACCCTATCTCTAAGGCTGAGCCCAGCCACCCTACGGAGGAAGCTCATTGCAGCCGCTTGTATACGCGATCTCGTTCTTTCGGTCACTATCCAAAGCTTGTGACCATAGGTAAGGGTTGGGACGTAGATCGACCAGTAAATCGAGAGCTTCGCCTTCCGGCTCAGCTCCCTCTTCACCACGACGGTCCGGTGCAACGCCTGCATTACCGCCGGCGCTGCACCGATCCGCCTGTCAATCTCACGCTCCCTTCTACCCTCACTCGTGAACAAGACCCCGAGATACTTGAACTCCTTCACTTGGGGCAAAGACTCGTTCCCAATCCGGAGGGAGCAATCCACCGTTTTCCGGCAGAGAACCATAGCCTCGGACTTAGAGGTGCTGATTCTCATCCCGGCCGCATCACACTTGGCTGAAACCCGCTCCAGTGCATGCTGAAGGTCCAATGAAGCCAGCAGAACCACATCATCCGCAAAAAGCAGAGATGCGATTCTGAGGTCACCAAAGCGGACACTCTCCTCACCTCGGCTGCGCCTTGAGATCCTGTCCATGAATACCACAAACAGGACCGGTGACAAGGGGCAACCTTGGAGGAGTCCAACACCCACAGGAAACGTGCTTGACTTTGTGCCGAGAATGCAGACACAGCTCTCACTTTGGTTATACAGGGACCGGATGGCTCGTAACAACGGCCCCGGTACCCCATACTCCCGCAGTACACCCCACAGGGTTCCCCGGGGGACATGGTCCAAAGCCTTCTCCAAGTCCACAAAGCACATGTGGACTGGATGGGCAAACTCCCATGACCCCGCCAGCAACCCTGCCAAGGTAAAGAGCTGGTCCACTGTTCCACGACCAGGACGGAAGCCACATTGCTCCTCCTGAATCCGAGGTTCGACCGTCGGTCGGAGCCTCCTTTCCAGCACCCTAGAGTAAGCTTTCCCAGGGAGGCTGAGGAGTGTGATACCCCGATAATTGGAGCACACCCTCTGGCCCCCCTTCTTGAAAATGGGGACCACCACCCCGGTCTGCCACTCTGCAGGTACTGTCCCCGACCTCCACACGACACTGAAGAGGCGTGTCAGCCAAGACAGCCTAACAATATCCAGAGCCTTCAGCATCTCAGGGCGAATCTCATCTACACCCGGCGACTTGCCACTGAGGAGCTTTTTGACTACCTCAGCAACTTCCGCCAGGGATATAGGTGCAGATTCCCCCGAGTCTTCTGGCTCTGCCTCTTCCACAGAGGACGTGTTGTTCGGGTTCAGGAGCTCCTCGAAGTGGTCTTTCCACCGCCCGACAATATCCCTAGTCCGGGTCAGCAGTTCTCCTCCCCTGCTGAAAACAGCCTGAGACAAGGCCTGCTTTCCCTTTCTGAGTCGTCGGATGGTTTGCCAGAACTTCCTCGAGGCCAACCGAAAGTCCTTCTCCATAGCCTCCCCGAACTCCCATACCCGGGGTTTTTGCTTCGGCGACTGCCGAAGCCGCAGCCCTTCTGGCCACCCGGTACCTGTCTGCTGCTTCAGGGGACCCCTGGGCCAGCCAAGCCCGAAAGGCCTCCTTCTTCAGCTTGACGGCCTCCCTCACCGATGGTGTCCACCAGCGGGTTCTTGGGTTGCCGCCCCGACAGGCACCGATGACCTTCTGGCCACAGCTCCTGCTTGCCACCTCTGCAATGGAGGCTTTGAACATGGCCCACTCAGACTCCATGTCCTCAGCTTCCCCCGGGATGCGTGAGAAGTTCCTCCACAAGACACAAACAGGGGCCTCCGCCAGACGTTCCCAGTTCACCCTCACTACACGTTTGGGTTTACAGGGTCTGTCCGGCAGCCTCCCCGGCCACTTGATCCAACTCACCACCAGGTGGTGATCATTTGACAGCTCTGCTCCTCTCTTCATCCGAGTGTCCAAGACATACGGCCGCAGGTCTGATGATATGACCACAAAGTCGATCATCGATCTTTGGCCTAAGGTGCTCTGGTACCAAGTTCACTTATGAGCTACCCTATGCTCGAACATAGGGTTTGTTATCAACAATCCATGACCAGCACAGAAGTCCAATAACAAAAACACCTCTTGGGTTCAGATCAGGCAGGCCATACCTCCCAATCACCCCCATCCAGGTTTCTCCGTCATTGCCCACGTGAGCATTGAAGTCGCCCAGCAGAACTATGGAGTCTCCGGGTGGCACCCTTTCCAGGATGCCGCCCAGTGACTCCAAGAAGGCCGGATACTCTGAACTGCCGTTTGGTGCATAAGCACAAATGACAGTCAGAGCTTTCCCCCCAGCGACACGTAGTCGCTGAGAGGCGACCCTCTCGTTCCCCGGGTGGAAATCCAACACAGTGGCACTCAGCCGGTGGCTTGTGAGTATCCCCACACCCGCCCGGCACCTCTCACCTTGAGCAACTCCAGAAAAGAACAGAGTCCAGCCCCTCTCCAGGAGTTTGGTTCCGGAACCAGTACTGTGCGTGGAGGTGAGCCCAACTATATCAAGTTGGTACCGCTCCGCCTCCCGCACTAGCTCCGGTTCCTTCACCACTGGCCGGGCCCCATGGGATAAGGCCCGGCCACCAGACGCTCGCCAACAAGTTCCCCTCCCGGGTCTGGTTCCAGCAGGGGGCCCCGGTTTCCCTTTTCCGGGTGAGGTAACTGGGTCATTGTGTGCCCGTATCATGGAGTCTTTGAATCGCTCTTAGTCTAGCCCCTCCCCCGGGACCAATTTGCCTTGGGAGACCCTACTGGGGGCTAACAGTGCCCCCGACAACCTAGCTCCCAGGATCACCGGGACACACAAACCCCTCCACCACGTTAAGGTGGCGATTCCTCAGAGATTTAAATTGTTCCTTTAGTTTATATATTACTATATATTTTTTGTCTACTTATTAGACTTTGAAAACATAAAAAGCCTACTTTGACGTAAAACATGAATTTCTTAATATAGTAGACTCAAGACTGGCAGGGCATGTCAGTTCTGTCAATTATTTATGCGTTCACTTTTGATTGAAAGCCTGGACCACTCACTGCCTAGCTATAGTATCACCACCACATCGATAGCTAACTTGCGTTCCCTAGTAAGACTACACTCCGCTATAAAATCATCTCGCTAACTAGGTTAGTATCTGGTAACGTAAACTGATCTGGAAGTAATTTTTTAGTTATTCCTCATGAAAGTTGCACTGTTCAGAACATGGTAAGCACACATAGTGGTCGGAACATGGTGAGTTTACGTTACATACCCTATTTGTATGTAAAGATAAACAGATAGATAAATAGACAGATATGTTGACAACATTACATGACATTACATTCATGGCATTTGGCAGATGCCCTTATCCAGAGCGACGTACATTACATTATATCATATTATGACTAAGCAGGAGACAATCCTCCCCTGGAGCAATGCAGGGTTAAGGGCCTTGCTCAAGGGCTGTACGGATCTTATTGTGGCTAGACTGGGAATCAAACCACTGACCTTCCAGGTCCCAGTCATGTACCTTAACCACTATGCTACAGGCCGCCCTTTGTTGACACCTTTGATTGCTTTATTGGTGTTTAGCAAGAAACCCCACCTATATCTCTTTTGAGCGGCAGCATGACAGTCTTGAGAATAAAGTAAACTCATCAGCTCGCTAGACAAGATGGACAAATTACGGTAATAACAGCTCATCTCTAGATTAGTAGATAACATTATTGATAGCCAGTCATCAATAAAATTGGGGAGGTGAGTTTATCGTGATCTGTAGGCTTGATTCGATTACGTTAGCTATAACCTAATAGTAGTACCATCATATACCAGTAGCCTACAATTTAGGACCCTACCCAGATAGCAAGCATCTCTGGGCCAGATCTGCACTGAATATGACCAGCTGGAGTCACTTGCTACCTGGGTAACGTTATAGTATAACCTATGTTGGCATATAACAGTATAGATTGGTTCTTTTTGCTGAAGTAACGTTTTAACAGTCGCAAGAATAAAGTAACTTTACATCCGCGAGCTAACATTAGCTATAGTTACACAAGATAAGTAAAGCTCAAAATGATCAATAACCAGACAGCAAGTAAATAGCCAGGCATCAGGTAAATTGAGGAGATGCGGTTAACGGTGACGTTATAGTTTGTTGGCTTAATTGGATTAATAACAGAATGATATCTTTGCAAAAACCCATCCTCTTCTGTTCATAATTGTACAATGAATTGGGGTTAAAATGTGTATTGCACAACATTTAATATTACGAGTGAAAATATGCATTACTATCTCTGCAATCTTTAATCACACAATAATAAGGCATTGTTTAAGTAGATACTTAGCTAATGTTAGCAGCAGACCCGCGTAATATGTATTTGAGAATTTGGTCATGGTTTTGATTTTGATATTCATACTGGGTGAGCTTTTTGGGCACTGCACATTGGTCAATGCAAATTAGAAGCATTCGGAATGTCATGATTGCCGTCTCAAAACCACCAATACCGAATACTCCACCATGCGCAGTGTTGAGCGTTGTATAGTTCTTAGGAAAATAAATCTAATTCATTACATACATGTATGAAATTATTTTAACATCAATGTGCAGGTAACCTTATAATCTTTGGACATAATATAAACATTTAAAAATCATTTTACCAGCTAACTCATCACAACTACTACATCAGCTCTCTGTAGTGGCATGTAGTGACGTTTTAAACCGAGAAACAGAGTTAACTGACAGAGAGAATTTCTAAATGAAAGACAGCTTGTATCATTTATTGCTGGTGCTAGTTTGGCTCATTGGAGGGGAAATCAAAAGTTACATTACAAGGTTTATGAGCTCTGATGAGCCTGTCATTGAGGTTACTGTAAAGGAGTGTTATCCCCACTGAATTGTAATTAGGGAGGACAACCAAAAAATGATTTTCCGATAATCAATATGAATATTCTGACTAAAATATCAGTTTAACCTCAAATTAATGTGTTGTGGACAATAATTGTGTTTGTGGAATTTTTATGTGATAAGATGATTGTTTTTGTGGCTTTTAAACACTGATTTTCCAGCATTCCATCAATGATAAGAGGGGGACCCCGAAGGCACAGAAAAACAGGCAGATTTCATGGAACATGAAATCTCATATATGGCAGTTGGTGGCAGTTTGAACTGCCAGACACTCGTCCTGCCTTATAAGTCCCAGGTCACTTTTGAATAGTTTAAAATAAGCGGTCTACATTCTAAAACTGCATTTTTGCCCTCCCTTTTGTAATACAAAAAAATACAATATCCATTCACTTCATCTGTATTTCATGCTAAACATACTCGCTCGTGTACAGTATTTTCATATTTTTAAATGAATGCATTCACAATTTCTTTCTACCACAAAAATACACCCAGCGCTTACTGCAATATGCAGATAAGCTTGAGTATAAATCAATGACAGACTTGATACAGCCAAAAATGCTCTCTATATCAGCTAACAACTTCGCTACATTCTGCTACAAGAGAGCAGCTGGTTATGAGTTAGCTGACCCTAGCTGACCAATTTAAACTACATAATACAATGTATTCGGAAATAATCGTGTTGTGAAAACGTGGATGTTGTTAATATTAGCTCATCAGTACAAACATTAACCTAACATTCAGTAAACACTTGTTTTAAACAAACATGTTAGTTGTTGTTATTCGCTTCTTAAGCCAGACAGGGCTTTAGAACAAATAAAGTTTCCTAACTTTATGTAGGGAGGGCAAAATTGAGCTTTAGAATGATGTTTGTGAACTCAACAATACATTTCTCACAGAAAACAGTTTGTCCACTATTATACGTCACAGTAGTGGTGATAAAACTTACAAGAAGTGTGTTGTTGGCTTTTACCGGTCCCCACATAAGGTTAGTATGATGTAGCTAGCATAAGCCAATAGCACTGACCCATACAATTTGCTTTTTGAACAGTACTTGGTCAGTAGAACAAAAACATTTGATTACGGTCAACGGCACTGAAAATATCGCACCATCCATAAACAGCAAAAGTCCCACAATATAAACTGACTGGACTTTTTCTGAAAATGGTAGTGGGTAATGCCTAAAGGGCATGATATGAATTTTAAATTGATTGGCCAATTGAAATAGCACTGTTCGACCTACAGTCGTGAAGTTGTGTACATATGTCACTCCTCATGATGAACAGATTTTCCTCAAGCACCTATAAGCTACTCCTCCTAGCAGATTTGACCAATCTAGGAAGGTTTCAAATGTGTAGTATCGGATTTTTGATATCTAAAAAAAACTACTATGAGCCAATTAATTCTTCGGGGGGGTGGCTTTTGATAGAAATGCCTCTAATTTCATGATGTTTTAATATAATGCCACAGTACTTGGTAGATATTAGGAAGCTAATCCTTAAATACTGGCCAAATCAAATAAAAGGGGGTGCTAGAGCGCTAATTTCCTATTTAGGCATAACTACCATGTCGATTTGTGGTTGAACTGGGTGCATTTGTAGTAGGGCAACCTTAATAGCCCCTAGTAAAATATTGGCCACATTGTTATAGCGGCACAAACTAAAATGTAAACATTTTGAACAATAGGAGCCTATGGCAGGACCTATAATCAATTAGTCAATTTTATGAAACAGGGTACCTCAAATGGCTTGGTGCTTGGCCACCGGGATTGCAGCTTGCAGCTATATATACACTCACCAAGCACTTTATTAGGAACATTTTTACTATGGAGCCTTTGTGGTAGAAGTACAATCATGTAGATATGGGTCAGGAGCTTCAGTTAATGTTCACATCAACCATCAGAATGGGGAAAAATATGTTCTAAGTGACTTTAACCATGGAATGATTGTTGGTGGCAGAGTGGTGGTTTGAGTATCTCAGAAACTATTGATCTCCTGGGATTTTCATGCACACTAGTCTCTAGACTTTGCAAAGAATGGTGCAAAAAACAAAAATAAATCCAGTGAGCAGCAGTTCTGTGGATAGAAAAGCCTTGTCCATGAGAGACGTCAGGGGAGAATGGCCAGACTGGTCAAAGCTGACAGGAAGGTGACAGTAATGGAAATAACCACACATTACAACAGTGGTATGCAGAAGAGCATCTCTGAACACACAACGCATCATAACTGTGAGTGGATGGGCTACAGAAGTAGAATAAGTCTAATAAATACCTAATAAAGTGCTCACTGAGTGTTTTTATTATTATTATTATTATTATTATTATTATTATTATTATTATTATTAATAGTACTCTAAGTTAAAATTTTGTTGCCTCAATAGAGGGAGAGTCATAAAATGAGGGAAGTCCAATGGATCAGCGTTCACTCTGCCCAATCTCTCTACTTCTGTATTCCCTCTAAAATCTTGGAACGCCTTATACTACAATGTATATCTCCAATTGTAGAGAAGATGCTTTGTGTAGATCAGGCCGGTTTCCGCAAGGACCGCAGCACAGGGGAACAAGTACTGGCCCTTACTACCTACATTCAAAGCAAGTTGAAGACAGGAGCTGTGTTCCTTGACCTCACAGCCACCTATGACACCATCTGGCACAAAGGCCTCCTATTGGTGCCAGATGGTGTCAGAGTTCACCTTAGAGGTTCAGAGGTTCAGAGTTCACCTTGGACAGAATAAAAGTGCATGGAGAACACAGACAAACGGGCTCCCACAAGGATCAGTTCTTGTTCCAACCCTGTTTAACCTTTACACAAACGACTTACCCGACACCAAATCCTGCAAATTCATCTATACCGATGATATCTGTCTAGCAACCTAAGCACCAGATTTTGAGTGCTCACTGAAGACCTTGCAAAATTGGAGCAATACTGCAAAGCCTGCCGTTTAAAACCAAGCCCAGCAAAAACAGTCTCCAGTGTATTCCACCTCCAGAACGCAAAAGCCGCCAAGGATCTAAACATCCTCGAGCGAACTGAAGCTGAAGCACACCCCCAACCGAATACTGTGCCCCTGCCTGGTCTAGGTCACCCCATACACATCATGTGGACACTCAGCTTAACACAACAATGCAAATCACAACTGGGACTATTCGCTCAAAACCACTCCCATGGCTCCCTGTCCTATCCAACACCCGCCCCCCTCCCCCCCCCTTACTGCCTGTCTCCCATCTAGACAACCAATTTGGAAGAAAACCCCACCAGATCACTTCACCACCCAATCCGCTTGGGAAAAGGAATGGGAGGCCAAGGATGTCCCAAACAAACATCTGGTGTCAGACCCCACTCAACAGGTCCCTGGCACCAACCTCCCAAGGAGACAGTGGACAACCCTCAATAGATTCAGGACTGGTCACGGCCCCTGCTTGGCCAGCCTTCACAGGTGGGGCAGCAGCCCAAGCCCACTGTGTGCTTGTGGAGAGCAGCAAACAATAGAACACATCATTGAAACCTGCCCTCTCCAAAGACTAAAAAGAGGACTAGTTATCCTCCATACAGCAGACCAGGAGGCAACTGATTGGCTCGAGGACTTTCCATTCACTAAATAAATAAATAACCTCCATGGTTTTTATACTGATAATGTGGGACAAACTGAAATTAACAGTATGCTTACATAGTAGTTAATTACACTACCCACACACCTAACACACTCTCAAAAATGATGTGTTATCATATAAACAACTTTTTGTTCTACTACTTTTGTGTTCCTTTCAACACATTGTGTGTCAAAGGTATTACCTTTGTATTAGAAATATGCAATGTATGCATTACAAAGGGAGACATGGATTTTAACACTGCAAAAGGTAGCCTTACACAAAATGTGTTCTCTTTAACCAGATATGAGGTGAGTTAAAAAATGACACGATAACTGTTCTTTTTATCGCATCTGTTTTGAGAGTGTAGTCACCTTCTAACTTCAAAGTCCTCTACACTCTCTAAACAGATACAAATCTCCATATCAGAACAATCAATATGAGGGGTGAGAGGTGAATGACAGGACATAAGGAATGAAGGAGAAGAACTGCAGTGAGAAAGTTGGCCTGTACCCAGAGGTGAGCCACTCATATACTGCAAAGTCAGTGAAAATACTTGACATTGATATTTTGGGTTGCCACCAATGACCTAACTCAATAAGGTTAGGTTTTGTTAAGAACTTCTGTCATATTGATTGTTTGATATCCAGTACCATCCACTGAGTGACTTGCAAATAGTCTGGTGCCTTAAAGTTTAGCTTAAAAGCTTCAATGAAACATAATTTAAATAAATACTAATATTCAGGAAACATCAATTCAATCTACCAAAAGATTTACATTTACATGCAGCACATTTTCTTCAAAACAAAACACAAATACTTGATTTACTTCCCTACTCTTGAGATTTTTGTCCTTTTATTTTGCACAGTCCTTTATGCCATAAAAGTGGACAGCTGTTGACATGAAATTGAATGTCTCAGATTCACAGTAGCCATGTAACATTTTCCTACTGCAGGAAGCTTCTCTCTGTGGTTTGGCTTGGCCAACAAATCCTACCAGCCTGCAGGATGTGATAACAATGAAGGGTTGTGATGTGATAAGTATAATGCATATTTGAAATTGTTGGAGCTGTAATCTGGACTTGAGGGTGGGAAAGAATGTCCATATCTGGATTTTATACCACATTTTGCCCTTAATTATTTAATTAGCTAAAATAATTTAGCAGTTGATATATTGATATATCATAGTCATAACACAAGTTTGTGGCTTAATTAATTAATAGGTGTGTCTTGGGAGTAACACAAAATTGTAATGTTTCTGTATTTGTTCTGTATGTTTTCATGTTTATTATTCATTTTTCATAGTTACCTGGTTTATGTTTTCCATTTCAGTTCTCTATTGTCCTCCCCTGTTATGTCTGCGTCTGAATGTTTACCAGTCTAGTCACTCCCCTGTCTGCGTGTCCCACTATTCGGGTGGTTACGGGTTTTCAACATTTCTTCTAAAACTCGCGATTCTTACTTCCTGCTTTTTCTTGGTAGTTAAATGTTGTAAAGCACAATTCTTACCAACTACTACTAATCTAGGTTTTGTACAGTACTAATCCGATTAATACACTTACTGTCTGTCTAACTAACTAACAATCACTTTTATTGGGTAGTTTAGAAATATTCACGTAACTAACTCACTAACGCAATCTCTTAGTATTTCTGCACTGTTCTGTAACTCCGCCTCCCTATGCTATCCCTGATTACTTGTTTAGTTTCAGCGAAGTGTTCGCACCTGTCTCTAACTATCACTACGTCTTCAAACTATGCAAATGTCTATTCCCTAATCCGGAGCCGTATGTTTTACATGTTTTGTTTTGTGCATCCAGTCCGCGTTTTCGTCTCCCTCCCGTTACTATGTCATTACCCTATTATGTTTCCCCACCTGTTGTCTATTTGTTCAGCCCACCTTTTTCTCTGCCCTGGCTAGATTGTCACCTTCCCTCTTGCATGTCAGAACGTTGATCATAGTAAGTGCCGATTTTGTGTAAGCCTTATTATTGAGATTCTTGATAGACACCCCTTTGCCTTGACTTCCGTACCTGCCTTGCCCTCTTGTTTTGTTTGCACTTCTGATTTTCTGGTTTTTCGACGTTTTCGCTTTGTGTTTTTGACTACGAGTTTGTTTTTGCCCTTCTGTACCTTCGCCCTGTGATTTTCTGGATTTTGACCTCTTGCTTGTTTTTCGACCATTCTTTTCCTTTTTGTTTTTGGCTGTGTACTGGATCGCTTGGCTTTTGACAATTGAACATTAAAACTACGATTTTGGATTATCCTGTGGTCTGTGTTCTCTGCACCGTACATAACAAAAATAAATCAATCAGAATGTCATCTTCCATCCCCATTAAAGCCAACTGCATTTGCCCCTTTGTGGACTGTTAATATGATGGTGGATTTAGCAAGTCATTATACAGACAGGTTTACCTCTGAGGAAAAAGACCTGCTCCTGCACAGCTCCATTAAAAGCTCCATGTTTTAGTTTCTGTACCATATCTGTATTGTAACAATTAGAATTTATTTTACAATTTTATTGTCATCTTTAGAACTGCTCAATGTGACAGTTGGATTCTCATGTGGTTGCACAAGAGAATGAACATCAATTCCAATTCCTGTGCATCCCACCCGCATGAGGTGGAGCAGTGTTTCAACTGAGAGTCCATTTCTCCCCTTTGATTTCAAATATATGCTCCCAATTTTGATTGAAAGAAAGGGTCGGCCTGCAACTCTCACAGTTCCATCTGCAGGTTGATGGGTTGGTCATGAATTACTACGGACACTGGGGATGTGAAAAGATGGACGCAAGACTGCACGGTGTGGAAATCTTGAAATCGATCTTTAAATTGGTCCTGTAGAGTAGCGATGTCAGTGATGTACTTGGTGAATGAAATGGAGCATTTGCAGTCAGAGAGGTCTGTGCGTTACTGTGTAAAGTGGCTAAGGTAGTTCGATGTTCAAGAAATTGTCTGACTATGCCCCTGTAGCTTCAAATTCAAGTCACTCAGATGGTGTGTTATGGCTGCAGGTATAATGTCGAGGATGGGCGGAGAGCCAGACGCGACTAAAGGTGAATCCCTATCCACAAAATCCCGGAAGCGAAAGGAACTGGGATGTACAAATGCAAATACAAATGGGGAATACTCCCGGAACAGAGGGAGGAACAGAAAATAACACGGAAGAAAACTCTGTACGAATCAGAAGATAAAGCCCCAAAAAATGGCTATGAGAAAATAAAATGACCCTTAAAAAACAGGGCGAGTAACCAACCAAAGTAAATGAGTAATTAGAGCACTGAAATCCCCGGACCAGGGATAAAATAAATGTACAACCTAGCAAAAGACTAGGTACGAAAATAAAACCTTGAGTCGCAGCTCAGGAGAAAAACACAAACCAAAATACATATACCGGGGACACCGTCCCTCTACCACCGGCTCACACGAGTAAAAAAAATAATAAAAGAGAACAAAAACAAAGAACATATAGGAAGGTGTCAGCCGTGAACACACTAACAAACTGAACATCTTCCTTTTCTTTTCTTTTCTTTTCTTTTCTTTTTTAAGATTGTCAGAAACACAAACCAGCACATTACCTCACTCAACCAGTCTACCTTGTGCATACCAGCTTTGTACCAGAGCGAACAGTGGACACCAAAGCGTCGATCAAATGTCAGCACTGCCCTTAAATACTCTCAGGGGGAACGCTTCCCTGGCACTAATGAGGGCCAGGTGAATGCAATGAGCCCCCCTGCCCCCTGGTGGCCCCAATCAGTCACTACCCCATGACAGCAGGAAACTGACATTCTCCTCTGAAAACAAAAGTTTCAGTGCACAATGCAAAAAATCAAGTTGGTCACTCTGGTAAACACATCCATGATATAACTGAAGTTAATTTTTTCCCCCCACAAAGAGCCTCCTGCACCGATAGAATAAAATACATTTATTCTGCCGTAGGCTAGCATAGGCCTATGTTTTATGTAATACTGTTAATTGAATAAATAAAATATGTCCCTGCTAAAACCTCTCCCCATCTGGATCTCTCCATTTCCCTCGGGGATACCACACTCACCGTCACCCAGTGCAAGGAACCTCGGCGTGGTGATGGACAGCAGACTGTCCCTCTCCGAGAACATTGTGGCGGTGACCCGGTCATGCAGGTTCTTCCTATAAAACATACGGAGAATCCGCCCCTTTCTCACCCCCTACTCGACCCAGCTCCTGGTCCAAGCGATGGTTCTGTCCCGCCTGGACTACTGCAATTCCCTCTTGGCTGGCCTCCCAGCGTCCGCCATCAGACCCCTCCAACTTATCCAGAATGCAGCAGCTCGTCTGGTCTTCAACCTTCCCAAATACTCACACGTCACCCCCCTGCTTACTTCCCTCCACTGGCTGCCTATCATGGCTCGCATCAAATTCAAAACATTGGTGCTAGCCTTCCAAGCAGTTAAAGGGTCTTCCCCAGCTTATCTACAAAAAATCATCAGACCCTACACCCCTGCCAGACCTCTTCGTTCAGCCTCCACAGGCCGCTTGGCACCTCCCCCTCTCCGAACCTCCACCTCACGCTCACGACTACTGTCTGTTCTGGCCCCACGGTGGGTGAACGAACTCCCCGTTGAGGTCAGAACTGTAGAATCTCTCCCCACCTTCAAGCGCAAGCTGAAGACACACCTCTTCAAGCAGCACCTCTCCCCATCCCTCCCTACCTCCCTGTGAACCTTAATTGTTGTCTCTGTGACTTGCTTTGTGTATCGGTATTTTTAGTTGGCTAGGTAAGCAGTGTTTGGATAGTTAACTTTGGTCACTTTTGCTCTGTTTGTTTGTTTCTTTGTTCTCAAAAAAAATAAAAAATAAATTAAAAAAGGCCCTCGTCCTTATCTTTGTTGTACAGGTAGCAGTTGAAATTGTACTTCCCTCTAGGGTCTTTCAGCGAACTTATCCCTGGTTATGGGTATGCACTTTGTTGTACGTCGCTCTGGATAAGAGTGTCTGCCAAATGCCAATAATGTAATGTAAAATGACCTATTTACCTGGTGAATTTTACAATTTAGAACCGGGCAGCAAACACCACTCTGTTTCAACAACCCTGCAAATCCATTACATATCCCTTGCATTGATGATGCCCCATCGGTAAGCTACCTTAGTTGTGCCATGCAGTGGTACCGATTTTAAAAGTTCATCATGGAGGTTAAATTAATTGTTAATTGTTATCATTGGCTGGCTAACATTAGTCATGTCAGTGATCTCATCTAAGGCCAGGGAGAAGTAAAAGCAGTTCTTAATTAAGCTTCTCTTCCACATGGTTGTTGATATCAAAAATCCTGCGAGTCATTGTTCGTCGTGACAGAGACACAGACTGTAAATTCTGTGCCGTCTTGTCATCTCTGAAAGCCTTTGCTATTAACACCTCCGAACTGTCTCTTCATCACACAAAGAATGTTTGGCCTTTGCTGCAGGTCACGGCATTAAGGGGAGCAGCAACGTAACTGTAGTTCCTGATGAACATCCAGTAGAAATTGGCAAACCCCAAGAAGCGTTGGAGCTCCTTGCGGTTGGTGGGAGGCAGCCAATTGGCTACAGCAGCGGTTATCATTAGATGCATCTCAACCTCCCCCCAGAGATGACAAAGCCAACGAACTGGACAGAGGAGCGGTGGAACTTGCACTTCTCGGCTTTGACGAAAAGTCGATTCTCCAGGAGGCAATGGAGGACTTGGTGGACATGACGGATGTGTTCTTCTAAAGGGGCCAAGAAGATCAGGATGTCATCCGGGTAGACGAATACAGCAATCATGTCCTGGAGGACGTTATAATATTATAATATCGTGGAAAAGCTCATTTTTTCCATAATTGAATTAACAAAGTGAAACTTTCATATATTTTTTATTTATTACACATAAAGTGGAATATTTAATGCCTTTTTTTGTTTTAATCTTGAGCTTACAGCTCATGAAAATCAAGTACCTCAAAATATTACATAAGATCAATCAAAAAAAGGATTTATAATACAGAAATGTTGACTTTCTTAAAAGTATGTTTATTTATGCACTCAATACTTGGTTGGGTAATCATGGGGAAGACTGCTGACTTGACAGAAGACACTCCACAAGGAGGGTAAGCCACAGAAGATCATTGCAGAAAGGGCTGACTGTTTGCAGAGTGCTGTATCAAAGCATATTCATGGAAAGTTGACTGGAAGGGAAAAGTGTGGTAGGAAAAGGTGCATAAGCAACAGGGATGACCACAGCCTTGAGAGGATTGTCAAGCAAAGCCGATTCAAGAACTTGGGGGAGCTTCACAAGGATTGGACTGAGGCTGGAGTCAGTGTATCAAGAGCCACCACGTACAGACATGTCCAGGAAATGGGCTACAAGTGTCGCATTCCTAGTGTCAAGCCACTCCTGAACCAGAGACAACGTCAGAAGCGTCCTACCTGGGCTAAGGAGAAAAATAATTGGACCGTTGCTCAGTGGTCCAAAGTCCTCTTTGCATTTCATTTGGGAATCAAGGTCCCAGAGTCTGGAGGAAGAGTGGAGAGGCACAGAATCCAAATTGCTTGAAGTCCAGTGTGAAGTTTCCACAGTCAGTGATGATTTGGGGTGCCATGTCATCTGCTGGTGTTGGTCCACTGTGTTTTATCAAGTCCAGAGTCAACGCAGCCGTCAACCAGGAGATTTTAGAGCACTTCATGCTTCCATCTGCTTACAAGCTTTATGGAGATGCTGATTTCCTTTCCTGCCAAATCTACTAGTAACTGGTTTGCTGACCATGATATTACTGTGCTTGATTGGCCAGCCAACTCGCCTGACCTGGACCTCATAGAGAATCTATGGGGTATTGTCAAGAGGAAGATGAGAGACACCAGACCCAACAATATTTTGAGATACGAAAAAAGGCTTGAAATGTAATGAATCTAGAATTTATGAAAGTTTCACTTTTTGAATTAAATTACAGAACATTTTAGCATCTGTACATGTGGCTGAGGTACTGGATACAATAGCAGCAACAGTTCAGCCTTCCTTCCTCCGCACGCCGTTTGCACTCAATCAACCAGTCGACTGCATCACAGTTCTCTGATATTTTCAGCGTCTCCTCGATTTGTGCGCTGGATGCGAACTGTGCTCTCAGTGCTGAGGAGCTTATCTTCATGTTTGATTTTACATGTTCTGAAATACTGGATTCTGTTGCTCCTTTTAGGCTTAGATGCACCAAAGCACTTTCAGAGCCATGGCTTAATGATTCCACTCGTTCTCTCAGGTGCGCTTGCAGGCGCGCTGAGAGAAAGTGGAAAAAGGATAAACTCCATGTCTCTCTAGAAATCCTGCGTAGTTGCCTATCAGACTACCAGAGAGCTGTTAAAACTGCCAAAACAGAGTATATATCTACCTTAATCTCCAAAAACACCCACAAGCCTCGGGTTCTTTTTAATGTTTTTAATTCCCTTATTAACCCCCGTGATGTATCCCCCATCATATCTTCACCCACACTCTGTGAAAATTTTCTTAAATTTTTAATTGAGAAGGTCTCTACTCTTAGGCTAGCCCACACGAGTGTTAACACATTGAGTGTTACCATTGACCCTGCTCCACCTCTGTGCTCTGCCATTTTTGACCAGTTTGAGCCTATATCCCTCCCTTCGCTCTCAGATATAATTAAGCATCTGCGGCCTACATATTGCCCATCAGACAGCATCCCCTCTCGTCTTCTCAAAGAAGTTTTTGATTCAGTTGGTGCTAGCGTATTATTGCTAATCAATACCTGTCTCAGGATGTGTCCCAGCTGCATTCAAACATGCTGTAGTGCAACCACTGCTTAAAAAGAAAAATCTTGACCCCTCGATTCTCTCTAACTTTAGGCCTATCTCCAAGTTACCTTTTTTGTCTAAAGTATTGGAGAAAGCAGTTTTTATTCAGTTACAATCATTTTTACATAAAAATGACATCTGTGAAAAGTTTCAGTCTGGTTTTAAACCTCGGCACAGTACTGGAACTGGCCTTTTACGAGTTTTTAATGATGAGATAATAACTACAGACTCTGGTGAGCCTGCTATCCTGGTGCTCTTAGACTTGACAGCGGCATTTGACACCATGAATCATGAGATTCTTTTATCTCGCCTTGAACACTGTGTGGGTATTAAGGGGGCTGCCTTGGAGTGGTTTCGGTCGTACCTATTGGACAGGAGTTTCTCTGTCCATGTGGGAGATTACTCCTCAGATACAGCCCCACTCACTTTCTTTATATATGCTGCCCCTGGGGTCAATTTTCAGGAAGCATAACCTTTCTTTCCATTGCTATGCTGATGATGTACAGATTTACTTACCTGTAAAATCTCAATGCAAGAAGTCACTGCAGCTTTTACTTGCATGTCTTAAAGACTTAAAAAACTGGATGGATGCTAACTTCCTGCATTTAAATGAAAATAAGACAGAGGTCATTATGTTTGGACATCCAGCTCAATTGTTGGTGCTTTGGGTCCCCTGGCCCCCCAAATTGTTCCTGCTGCGAAAAGCCTTGGTTTCACCTTTGACAGTGCCTTTAAACTTGAGAAGCAATTAGTGCTGTTGTCAAAGCTGCCTTTTTTCAGTTAAGACAAATAGCCAAGGTCAAGGCCTATCTTTCTCAAAAGGATTTGGAAAGAGTGGTCCATGCTTTTATAACATCTCGGCTGGACTACTGCAATTCTCTATATATAGGCTTAGACCAGTCCTCTCTCTGCCGTCTGCAGCTAGTGCAGAACGCTGCTGCCCGCCTTCTGACTGGCAAAAAGAAACGGGAGCATATTACACCAGCACTGTCATCCCTACATTGGCTTCCTGTCCGTTACAGGATAAATTTTAAAATTCTATTATTTGTTTTTAAGGCAATGAATGGTCTAGCACCTACGTACTTGTCTGAACTCCTCAATATGTATACCCCAGCTAGATCACTTAGATCATGCAATCAGCAACTTTTGGATGTCCCTATGTCGAGGAGAGCTAGGAGGGGTGACTGGGCCTTTGAGGTAGCTGGCCCCAAGTTGTGGAACAGCCTACCGCCACATATTAAATCTGCCCAAAACATAGATGTTTTTAAATCCTTGTTAAAAACCCACCTTTATAGTGAGGCCTTTATGTCAGACATAAATGCGAAATCAAGATAATGTACATGTATTTAATTTAATTTAATTTAATTTAATTTTATTTCATTTTATCTCATTTTATCTCATTTTATCTTTATTGCCTGGTTTTGTACAGCACTTTGGTCAACCATGGTTGTTTTAAATGTGCTTTATAAGGTTTATAAATAAAGTTTATTATTATTATTATTATTAGCTGGTCACCTCTCCTGTGTCAGTCAAACTGATGATGACCGCACTGCTTCATGGCTTTGTGAGCCGTCTTCTCCTGATAATGATTCTAATCGCAATGAACCATCCCTGGCCCCAATGACCCCCCCTGTTCCTGATCAGTTAGCTGTGGCTGGTGCTGGTGCTCTTTCAAATCCCCCTCCTGCATCATGCCAATCCCGTTTACTCAAATCAACCTCAGTGCTCCAACATGAGTCATCACCTAACCTCATGGTTTTGTAGAGTAATCAAGCCAGTTTGTAGGTTTATTGAATCTATGACACAGCATTTCTATTGGTATTGGTAAACAATCTTTGGTATTGACCAGGACCAATCAGTAGTTATTCATGTTTGATTTAACTTTCCTTTTCTTGACACTGGATTATTTTTGTCATTTTATTTGCTGGAATTGATATTCCCCCATTTTACGATAGGTCTCGCGGTGTTTGGGGTGTATAAGGCACTCCACCTCATCTACAGAGAATTGTGGATTTTGCCACAATTAACCGTAGATGATAATGTTAATGTTAACCGTAGAGGTTAAGCCAAGCTAAATGTATTTTTATTTGGTCAAAGACTAAGGATAACTCAACCACTCCATGGTTTTTGCATTGTATAAGATTGTTAGGATTGTGTTAAAACATTGTTAAAAGACCATTGTTGACTCACCCTCTGCCTGTGTTTATAGTCATTACATTTTGGCTTCAAAATATACAGTTGACGGCCCAACACTATGTACCAAAACATTGTATTACTGTACAATAATTCAAGCTCATTGGTTCTAATTGCCACAGCCAATGGCGTTTCAACTTCAGTGTGTTTATAGAGAAGGGGGAGGGATAAACAGTGTTGTGTTTTGAAGGTGTTTGTTGCTGCTATTCCTCTCTTGACCATTAGAAGTCCGAAATTACTATTTGTACCTTTAACCTTTTTTATATGGGTAGCAGGTATTGTTGTCACATTCCAGTGTTGTGGTCTTGTTTTCCTATGGCCTGAGTTGTTGTTAAATATGGGGAATTCCTGTTTTATTGGACATATTTCAGGAGGATGAGTGAGATAATATTCATTCACAGTATATAATTACACAAAATATCTGTTTTTATGTAAAGACACAGCTTCTCCTTTAAGCACACTGAACTATGGGTTGGGAGGGCAAAGTGAAACTTTAGAATGTAGACCGCTATGTGTGCTCGTGAGTTTGCCAACACATTTCTCACATTTCTCACTTTTTTACTTCACAGTCGTGGTGATCAAATTTAAGTTCTAAGCCTTTACTGGTCCCTGTACAAGGTTAGTATGATGTAGCTAGCATAAACGAATAGCACAAACCCATACAATTTGCTTTTTAACGGCACTTGGATATACAGTGCATCCGGAAAGTATTCACAGCGCTTCACTTTTTCCACATTTTGTTATGTTACAGCCTTATTCCAAAATTTATTAAATTCATTTTTTCCCTCCAAATTCTACACACAATACCCCATAATGACAACATGAAAAAAGTTTTTTTGAGATTTTTGCAAATTTATTAAAAATAAAAAAATAAGAAATCACATGTACATAAGTATTCACAGCCTTTGCCATGAAGCTCAAAATTGAGCTCAGGTGCATTCTGTTTCCACTGATCAACCTTGAGATGTTTCTACAGCTTAATTGGAGTCCACCTGTGGTAAATTCAGTTGATTGGACATGATTTGGAAAGGCACACACCTGTCTATATAAGGTCCCACAGTTGACAGTGCATGTTGGAGCACAAACCAAGCATGAAGTCAAAGGAATTTTCTGTAGACCGCCGAGACAGGATTGTCTTGACAGTGGCCTCCATCATTCGTAAATGGAAGAAGTTCGGAACCACCAGGACTCTTCCTAGAGCTGGCCGCCCATCTAAACTGAGCAATCGGGGGAGAAGGGCCTTAGTCAGGGAGGTGACCAAGAACCCGATGGTCACTCTGTCAGAGCTCCAGCGTTCCTCTGTGGAGAGAGGAGAACCTTCCAGCAGGACAACCATCTCTGCAGCAATCCACCAATCAGGCCTGTATGGTAGAGTGGCCAGACGGAAGCCACTCCTTAGTAAAAGGCACATGGCAGCCCACCTATTGTTTGCCAAAAGGCACCTGAAGGACTCTCAGACCATGAGAAACAAAATTCTCTGGTCTGATGAGACAAATATTGAATTGGCGTGAATGCCAGGCGTCATGTTTGGAGGAAACCAGGCACCGCTCATCACCTGGCCAATACCATTCCTACAGTGAAGCATGGTGGTGGCAGCATCATGCTGTGGGGATGTTTTTCAGTGGCAGGAACTGGTAGACTTGTCAGGATTGAGGGAAAGATGAATGCAGCAATGTACAGAGACATCCTGGATGAAAACCTGCTCTAGAGCGCTCTTGACCTAAGACTGGCGCGACGGTTCATCTTTCAGCAGGACAACGACCCTAAGCACACAGCCAAGATATCAAAGGAGTGGCTTCAGGACAACTCTGTGAATGTCCTTGAGTGGCCTAGCCAGAGCCCAGACTTGAATCCGATTGAACATCTCTGGAGAGATCTGAAAATGGCTGTGCACCGACGCTCCCCATCCAACCTGATGGAGCTTGAGAGGTGCTGCAAAGAGGAATGGGCGAAACTGCCCAAAGATAGGTGTGCCAGGCTTGTGGCATCATATTCAAAAAGACTTGAGGCTGTAATTGTTATGTTCCTGTGTTCTGTGTGTTAGTTCATCATTGTTTATTATCTTTAGTCTTGTCATTTATTATTTTTCATATTCATGTCTGGTGTTTTGTTTATATTCATTAGTCTTTGCACTCGTCTTCCCCTGTGATGTCTGAGTCTGAATGTTTACTCGTCCAGTCACTCCCTTGTCTGCGTGCCCCACTATTCGGGTGTTTACGGTAGTTCCGGGGTTCAATCTTCCTTCCAATCTTGCATTCCTTACTTCCTGCTTTCTCTCCATTTCCATGTTTGTACATAGCACTAATATACTAATCCCAACTAACATCGAATTTGTACAGTACTAATTATACTAACACACTAATATGTTTGTCAAACTAACAAACTAACATTCACTAGTTTTGGGTATTTGTAATTTAAATCACTTAACTAACTTACTAACACATCTCCAGTTCCAATTCTGTTCTGTAACTCCGCCTCCCTATTCTATCACTGATTACTTGCTTAGTTTCAGCAAAGTATTCGCACCTGTCTCTCTCTATCTCTGCATCTCCTGATTCTCTGCAATTGTCTACTCTCTAGTCCGGAGCCGTTTGTATTACATGTGTGTCTTTGTGAATCCAGTCCGCGTTTTCGTTTCCCCTTCGTTATTGTCCTATTACCCTTTCATGTGTCTCACCTGATGTTTATTTGTTAGACCGCCCTCACTCCCATGCCTGCCTAGTTTGTCTCATTCCCCTGTGTATTTATACCTGTCCTTTTCAGTTGCACACTGCTAGTTCGTCTTGTCCTGTTTTCTTGTCCTGAGCCCTTGTTTCCTTCCCCTAGTTATAGCCTCCTTGTTTCCTTGCCCTTGCCCTTGCCCTTGCCCTTGCCCATCTGGTTTTCTGGTTTTGACCCCTGCCTGCTTCCCTGGACTCTTCTTTGCTTTTTGGATATTTGTACCTCTGCTTTTTTGGATTGACCCCCTAGATTTTGACCTTGGCTTGTTTTTTGACTCCGCTCTGTCTGCCCCTGCTTTTGCATTAAACCTGCCATTCCACACCCCTGTCTGCTTCTGATTCCTGTGTCCTCCCCGCCGTGACAGTAATTGCTGCCAAAGGGGCATCAACAAAGTATTGAGCAAAGGCTGTGTACTTATGTACATGTGATTTCTTAGTTTTTTATTTTTAATAAATTCGCAAAACTTTCAACAAACTTCTTTCATGTTGTCATTATGGGGTGTTGTGTGTAGAATTTTGAGGGAAAAAATGAATTTATTCCATTTTGGAATAAGGCTGTAACATAACTAAATGTGGGAAAAGTGATGCACTGTAAAACCACATCAGGGTCCAAATGATAAAGAATAAAAGTAAGTTTTAAGCCTGGACTTGAAAGAATCAATGGGGGGGGGGGGGGCAGATCTGGGGGGGGGGGCAGATCTGATCGAGAGGGGGATGCTATTCCACAGTCTAGGGGCTGCAACAGTGAAGGCGTGGTCACCCCTGAGCTTGAGCTTAGATCTTGGGACAACCAGGAGCACCAAGTTCGACGATCTGAGGGACCTGGAGGTGGAATAAGGGGTTAAGAGGTCTGAGATATAGGAGGGGGGCTGCCCATACTGGGCTTTGAAAACAAAGAGGAGAACCTTAAAATCAATTCTGAACCACACTGGAAGCCAGTGGAGAGAGACCAGAATCGGGCTAATATGGTCTCTCTTCCAGGTACCCATCAGGATAGTATTAGGATAGCATTGTAATATTGTGTGCAACATTTGTCCAGTGATGTGTTGCTTCATTTATTTTTATGTAGATACATGTTACGTTCCACGTATGTATGTCTGTCTGTTTCCCCCTTAAACTCTACAGATGAAGCCATCAACCATTTCCATTCGCTGTCCCTGCTGTCAGTCATCATTGCCCTGGTCCCGCCTCCACCAATCACGTCCCTCTGCTTATATAAACTGTGTTGGCTGCCCTATAGGGGGCGATGCTAGACTTGGCTATTCATTCGCTTGAGAACCCTGTTGTGCGTATGTGTGCTCCTCCGTTCTCCTACTCCTGTGAATGTGGTTGTCTGTGTGTAGGCCCTGGGGCAGGTAAGACAGAGGCCTCTATACACTGTTGCTGCACGTAGGGTGAACCATTGTTTAGACACCTTAGGAAAGGGGTGATTGCCACCTATGTACTTTTGATTATAGAGTAGATATATATTATTTTGTTCAGTGAACAGTTAGTATGTATTTTGTTTTTAGTATTTTGTTAATTTAATTGATTTGGCAACACCCAGGTCCCTTGGCCTCGTACCCCATGTGTCTGTCTTGTGAATTTTTGTAAATAGCACCGCCACTGTAATTTTTGTAAATACACTTATTGCACCTCAAACCTGGTTTGTTCGATCATTTTTCACTCCAATAATGCTCAAATACATCCTCCCGGCCATTTTATTTCATTATAATTTTGTTGCGTACTTCCCTCCTACCCCTGGACGCCTGAGAACGTAACAATACAGCATAGTGGAAAGCTACGTTCTGTTTGACAGTAAATTCACTTTGTGTGTGAACGAATAAACACGGATCTTATGTGAACCTTAGAAACGACATACGACACCTTACAATAAGCCATAAGTCAACCAATAGCTACAGAAATGTGATAACTCTAAGACTATAGCATTCAATTCCCTGAGGTGTTTGCATTTTAAGCCTCCTGAAATGGCCAGATTGCTTGCTAGAACTACTGTAGCTTGTCAGTTGTTAGTTTAGAATGTAATAATATGGTGAACGCACATTTATTTAGCTTACCATTTCAGCTTCATAAAAAAATTTATGTTATCGGTTAGCATTTTTTTGTAAACATTTACAAATTATTTTTGGTTAACTATTTAACCATTCACACCCCTACTTTACACACACACAAAAACAAAAGCAGATCTGGAAGTTTTTATTTATTTGCCATGAAAGTTACACTGTTCAGAATATAGTGAGTTAAGTTGGTGTTTGTGAGCACACATTGAGCTTTTTCTGATTCTAAATAAACCCAACAGAACCTATTGGTTGAGAGACTAAACTGGGGACAGGCTGGCAACTCACAACACATGACCGGGTTTGCGGAGGACACTTTCTTTCGGGTAAGTAATAAAACATTTTTGTTGGGTTGCTATATTGGCTTGCTGGCTTATGTTAGCTACAACGTTAGGGGGGTGCTGACAGCTAACGCTATATTAGCTGGCTAGACCACATCGTATAAATCATATAGATAAAACATTTTGTTCCGTTTTCGCAAATTATTTTTATATTCCAACATTGATTGTTCGTACCTTGGTTAATTGACATGGAAAACACTGCCTGCTATTTACATACCTCAACGGCTGTAGGCAGCAGAGCCGGTATCCAAAGTAAATTATTTGATGTTGTGACGTCGCGCTAATTTGTTGTTATGCCATATGCCTCCATATGGCTCTGGCAATGTATAATTGTATGATCTGTGTATCGTGTAGCTTGCAGTTGCATCATGTCTTACATTATAGAGTCACTGGCTTTACCAAAATATTTTTCATGGTCTTTATATTGGTCCCAGAACGGCAAAATGACGAGATGTTTCCTTTTTCTTACATATTTTTTATGTTTTAATGTTTCTTTTGTAAATCTTTTGTGTTGAGCATTTTTTATTAAGATAATTTCATTTACCCTCTTAAGCCACATTAAGTCAGAAATAGCTAAGCACTCAAGGAAGGATAACAGTTTGATGTCCATGTTTGATGTTCATTTTGCTATATTGCAAACAATGACATAAAGAGGTAACTGATCAATTAAAGCCTGGGGTAAATCAATAGGCTCCTAAATGGTGAAAGTGTGGACATATGGCCACTAAAACTAACAAATTGGTAGATTCTGTGGAATTCAAAGACAAAGCAAATCATAATGAGCCAAATGTGCATTGTTTTATAAGAAATTAATCCGGAAATACTATGTCCAGACTGAAATGTGTTGGAAACCTAATTAGGAGCCTATTCATTCACCAACTTTATAATTGAAAAATAATATTACCCTTTTTATGTCATTGTTTGCAGTATTGCACAATAAGCAAAGCATTGGAGTTTTATTCTTCATGCTGCACACAGCTATTTCAGACATTTTTCAGTTATATTTCAGATTCTTAAGAGGGTAAATAATTCTGTGATTGTAACTATGGTTGGAACAAACCCCCAGGACCATGGTTGGGAACCACTACCTGAATCAACCCCAAACCCACTCTATAACTAGAAGTAGGCCTACTTCAACCGTGTAACAAACCGCCATTTTTAGACATACATTACCTTGCTCAATCACAAATTAATGGTAAAGCTAGGAAAGCATTTGGGCTGAAATGAGCTGGTTCATATTTTTTCCGTTGATTTTGATATTAGGCGGCACGGATGGTGCAGTGGGTAGCACTGCCGCCTCACAGCAAGGAGGTCCTGGGTTTGAATCCCTGTCAGCCGGGGCCTCTCTGTGTGGAGTTTGCATGTTCTCCCCGTGTCTGCGTGGGTTTCCTCCGGGTACTCCGGTTTCCTCCCACAGTCCAAAGACATGCAGGTTAGGCTGATTGGAGAGTCTAAATTGCCCATAGGTATGAGTGTGTGAGTGAATGGTGTGTGTGCCCTGCGATGGACTGGCGACCTGTCTAGGGTGTATTCCTGCCTTTCGCCCAATGTATGCTGGGATAGGCTCCAGCCCCCCTGCGACCCTGTTCAGGATAACTGGGTTAAGATAATGGATGGATGGATGGATTTTGATATTAAGACCAGTACAGAATCTACTTTGCAATATTACATTAACATTACATTACCTTACCTTACATTAATGGCATTTGGCAGACGCTCTTATCCAGAGCAACGTACAGTTGATTAGACTAAGCAGGAGACAATCCTCCCCTGGAGCAATGCAGGGTTAAGGGCCTTGCTCAAGGGCCCAACGGCTGTGCGGATCTTATTATAGGTACACCGGGATCAAACCACCAACCTTGCGTGTCCCAGTCACGTACCTTAACCACTATGCTACAGGCTGCCCTGTATAGATTCATTGAGCCATTAGGAACAAAGAGGACATTTTTGGGTGAAATATGAATTTACTTTATTCAATGAGTACCCGTAATGATATATACTGACTGAAACAAATGGCTGTTGATATTCCTCTATGACTATCTATTATTTTAATTGTCATAGCTTGAATGTGAAAGGTATCCTTTTCTTCTTCAGAGCATTAATTACTAGAAAGTAACAATTAAACACATAATTGGTACATTTTAAGTACATATGGCAACAAAATACTGACCTAATTGATTTCTAGAAATGAATCAACCCCTGCATTCGTCTGAAAACAATCTATTTGGTTGTTGATTCAATTCCGTCATTATCTCTTCATTAAAAATGGTTTTTGGGTTGAATTTCCTGTCTTTTTCGGCTTTTGCCTATCATTATGACATTATCTCTCACTTTAAACAGTTTTTGTGTTGAATTTCCAGACTGTTTTTACTCAAAGGTAATGTAATCATATCTATATAAACAGAGGTTGCCCTGACCAATGATATCTTCAGTGTTTTCAGAAAGTGAACCATTTGGGTGTCTCGGTGGCGCAGCCTGTAGAGCACTGACCGCATGCTCATTGCGAGCCGCGACGTCGGCGGTTCGAATCCTACCGTCTGACATTTGTCGCATGTCTTACCCTCTCTCTCACTCCCATTCTCTCTATACTATACTGTCCAATAAAGCTGAAAAAGGCCTAAAAAAATATTTATAAAAAAAAAAAGAAAAGAAAGTGAACCATTTGAAAATCTGCATTTTACAATATTCCACTTATGTTCTGAATAAACTCCGCTAATTTTGCCATAATAACTTGAACTATTAATGACTAATATAATTTGCATTTGACCATTTAAAAGGAAAAGAGAACCAAGTCAAAAATGAAATGGTTGAAGTTACAGTAACCGGAAGCATTGCGATGGCTGATTTTGTGTAACTTTCAGCTACCGTCTGGCTTGTGCCATTGAAAGTGGATTTTTTTTAAAAGTTTGTTTTAAACTAGTTAGCTAGGTCACATCTCATTTTTTCACTTCAAAAAGAGAAAAGAGGAAACAAATGCATGCATTTTACTTTCTGAACTTGCTACCCAGAACCATGTAAATATTATGATACTAATTGCAAAGCTATCCAGTTCGCTAACATTTGCTAAATACCTCACACATGGAGTGAAGTCTAGCTAGCTAGCTGAGCTAGCACAAACTTATATTTCGGTAAATAATATCTAATAATGACGAAAAAAGCAACAGCAGCTCATAGACGAAGTAACAATCATTCAGCAAAATAAGCCTCCAACTTTTAACTTCCAGCTAAAATTTCTAAACGATCATTCAAAGAAAAAACATAACTTGCCTCCTTCAGCCAAAAATTCTAAATGTATGTAATTCCTGTCGACATAACCTTCCCACAAATGTTTCAATGCAGAAAATAAGTAGCTAACAAGTTTTGTACAATGGTTCTTGCATGGCTAGTATGAAGCAGAGCCAAAGAACACACAAAAGTAAAATGCACACAACCAACTCGATTTATCATTTTAGTGGAGCAAAGAAATACATGGGTTTTTGAAATCACTTTAATCAGTATAATGGTTTTTTTCATGGAAGTAATGTGTCAATAGTTTGTTGATAACTGAACACTAATAGAACTTCATTTTACCTGGGAGCCATGGTGGTGCAACAGGCTAAGATGCAGCGGACTTGCACTTGCAGTCCGTTGCACTTGCACACCGAGTCAAGTTTGCCAAAAGTCAAGTTTGGTCGGTGGGGAGTGGCATAATTGGCATAACAGCACCCAGGGCGCGAATCACGGTCACGAGAAGGCTTGAAGAAGGCGTGTTGTTCTCCTTCAGGCCGCCGACGGACAGGGTGTGGGCAGTGTAGTATCCAACATTTCCCACAATCCCACAGGAAAAATGGACCAGCGAACATCCTTCCAGAAACTGAGCGGACCAGACGACAACGCGCGGCTAAGACGGGAACACCCCAGCTTTGCGCACCTCTCCAGGACATCATTCACAGCACCATCGTGGCTCCTATAAGGACAGAACGTCTTTTGGATCCAATGCGTATGGACTCAGTAAGACAACAAACATTCAGGCATAGTCAGTGTTTAGTTTAGTCTTAACTGTTTTTGTGAATCTGTGTTTCTATATTTGCTATCTTATCATTGGAATGTACAAGCCCAATTCCAAAAAAGTTGGGATGCTTTGTAAAACAGAATGCAATGGTTTGCAAATCTCATGAACCCATATTTCATTCAGAATAGATCACATATCAAATATTTAAATTGAGAAAATGTACCATTTTAAGGAAAAAAGAAAGTAATTTTGAATTTGATGGCAGCAACACGTCTCAAAAAAGTTGGGACAGGGGCAATAAAAGGCTGGAAAAGTAAGTAGTACTAAAAAGAAAGGAACATTTTGCAATTAGGTTAATTGGCAACAGGCCAGTAACATGATTGGGTATAAAAAGAGCATCTCAGAGAGGCAGAGGATCACCAATCTGTGAAAGACTGCGCCTACTAATTGTGGAAAAATTTCAGAATAATATTCCTCAACGTAAAATTGCGAAGACTTTGAAAATCTCATCATCTACAGTACATAATATAATCAAAAGATTAAGAGAATCTGGAGAAATCTCTGCGCAAGGGACAAGGCCGAAAACCAATACTGGATGCCGGTGATCTTCGGGCCCTCAGACGGCACTGCATTAAAAACAGGCATGATTCTGTAACAGAAATCACTGCATGGGCTCAGGATCACTTCCGGAAATCATTGTCTGTGAACACAGTTTGCCGTGCCATCCACAAATGTAAGTTAAAGCTCTATCATACAAAGAAGAAGCCATATGTGAACACGATCCAGAAACGCCGTTGTCTTCTCTGGGCCAAAGCTCATTTAAAATGGACTGAGGCAAAGTGGAAAACTGTTCTGTGGTCAGACGAATCAAAATTTGAAATTGTTTTTGGAAACCATGGACGCTACGTCCTCCGGACTAAAGATGAGAGGGATCATCCGGCTTGTTATCAGCGCTCAGTACAAAAGCCTGCATCTCTGATGGTATGGGGGTGCATTAGTGCCTATGGAATGGGCAGCTTGCACATCTGGAAAGGCACCATCAATTCTGAAAGGTATATAGAGGTTTTAGAGCAACACATGCTCCCATCTAGACAACGTCTTTTTCAGGCAAGGCCTTGCATATTCCAGCAAGACAATGCTAAACCACATACTGCATCTATTACAACAGCATGGCTTCAGAGAAGAAGAGTCTGGGTGCTGAACTGGCCTGCCTGCAGTCCAGACCTTTCACCAATTGAAAACATTTGGCGCATCATGAAACGAAAAATAAGACAAAGAAGACCCAGGACTGTTGAACAGCTAGAATCCTATATCAGATAAGAATGGGACAACATTCCTCTCCCAAAACTCCAGCAACTGGTCTCCTCAGTTCCCAGATGTTTACGGACTGTTGTTAAAAGAAGAGGGGATGCTACACAGTGGTAAACATGGCCCTGTCCTTTTTTGAGACGTGTTGCGGCCATCAAATTCAAAATTACCTTATTTTTTTCTTAAAATGGTACAATTTCTCAGTTTAAATATTTGATATGTTTTCTATGTTCTATTCTATTGGTTATTTTAATTATTAATTCAAATACTAAATTTGTGGTTAGATATTTCTGATAACAGTCATTTTAAGAGACTGATTACTTTTTGCAGTTATACTGCTACACTACATTACCACACCCGGTTTCGTCGAGAGTAAAATCCCTACGTTATTTGGCAGCCCATGCGAGGACCCTACAGCAGTGTATCCCCCAGCTAACACTAATTGGATTAGATGGGGTACAATTGGCTGCCAAATTGGGAGAAAAAAGGAAAAATCAGAAACAACTGAAGAAATTTAATTTTTTCTTATTTTATAAAAATTTGTGAAGGAAATACAGAGCAATATATAACACATTGTGTTTTAGTAAAGGAAGCATTTCATAAACAGTGTAGTTTCACCCAAAGGTCAGTATTTTTGTATTGTCTCACTGCCGGATTAGTCACTGGCCTTCGAAGGCGACTTCGCAGGTCCTTAGGCAGCACAGAATGAGATGCACTTTGAAGGCAGGAATATGTCACAGAAAAGTAAGGTGAAATCATTAAGTGATGGATACACATACTTTTGAACTCATACATGTGCAAACCATTGTTTTCAGCTGCCATTATTTTAACAGGAGTGAGAAGCCTGAGGTAATGACAAAGAATTATGGGATAATCTGCATCTCAGACACATGCATTCTGCCTTCAAAATTGTCCACATGAAGGCAACTTTTAAATGGGAAACTCGATGCCATCCTGCTTTAGAATACTGCCTAATAAGAATAAAATATTTCAGTGTTCAGCTTGAAACTAGTTAGAAGTCAACTGCTTTCTCTCTATCTTGGCAGAAGCCAGAAGTAAGAATTTTGGGCTCCCTGGAAGATTAGTGCCCTGGACCCCTTGCCTCACAACCTGTCACAACATTAAAAGGTACAAAGATTCTCATAACTTTACTCTTATTTCATTAAAGCTCCATAATTACAACTTTTACTAGATTAGATGTAAATGGTAAATGGCAGGCATTTATATAGCGCCTTTATCCAAAGTGCTGTACAATTGATGCTTCTCCATTCACCCATTCATACACACACTCACACACCGACGGCGATTGGCTGCCATGCAAGGCCCTGACCAGCTCGTCAGGAGCATTTGGGGGTTAGGTGTCTTGCTCAGGGACACTTCGACACAGCCTGGGCGGGGGATTGAACCGGCAACCCTCCGACTGCCAGACGACTGCTCTTACTGCCCGAGCCATGTGATCATCTAAGCACATTTTCATATTGATAAGATGCATGTGTCTCCACTGCTAGTTTACAGTGGGCTCCAGAAATATTAGCACCCCTGATAAATCTTCAGAAAAGTGCTGTAAACTAAAACATAATAGTTTATGACATAAGCTTTGTGTGATTTTAATGATCCAGTGGAATCAAACAAAATCTTACATTTTTAAAATAATAAAATTATTTCCCCAGAAAACAGGTTCCACAATTATTGGCACCCACTTTGTGGCTGTCATCTTTTTTTTGTGTTAAAACATTGTTACAAGACCATTCTCAATCCCTTCCTATCATTGAAAAAGGCTCACTGACATATTGACTAACCTTCTGCCTGTGTTCATAGTCAAAATATAGTTTCAAAATATACAGTTGACGGCCCGTCACTGTACCAAAACATTGTATAATGGTACAATAATTCAAGTTCATTGGTTGAAAATTGGCTCTAATTGCCACAGCCAATGGCATTTCAACTTCAGCGCATTTACAGAGAAGGGGGAGGTATAAACATTGTTGTGGATTGATTGTTTGTTGGTGCTATTCCTCTCAAGACCATTAGAAGTTAAAAATTATCTATTGTACCTTTAACAACATAGCTGTCACAGGTCAATGAATGTTTGTAGGCGTGGCCAATTTTAATAATACGGCTTTTGCTTGTTTTTGTCTGATCTTCACCAAATTTCACCAACAATTATGTAGTATTGGATCCTGTGGGAGCATGCATGTTTTGGCACCTCTCTGCTAATAGGTGGTGCTATAAGAAGCAAAAATCTGTTAATTCCTCTTCAAGTTGACACATGACCTGCAAAGTATACAGTGGTGTGAAAAAGTGTTCGCCCCCTTCCTGATTTCTTATTTTTTTGCATGTTTGTCACACTTAAATGTTTCAGATCATCAAACAAATTTAAATATTATAGTAAACACAAGTAAACACAAAATGCAGTTTTTAAATGAAGGAGTTCAATTTCTCTAGCCACACCCATGCCTGATTACTGCCACACCTGTTCTCAATCAAGAAATCACTTAAATAGGACCTGCCTGACAAAGTGAAGTAGACCAAATGATCCTCAAAAGCTAGACATCATGCCGAGATCTAAAGAAATTCAGGAACAATGAGAAAGAAAGTAATTGAGATCTATCCGTCTGGAAAAGGTTATAAAGCCATTTCTAAAGCTTTGGGACTCCAGCGAACCACAGTGAGAGCCATTATCCACAAATGGCGAAAACATGGAACAGTGGTGAACCTTCCCAGGAGTGGCCGGCCGACCAAAATTACCCCAAGAGCGCAGCGACGACTCATCCAAGAGGTCACAAAAGACGCCACAACAACATCCAAAGAACTGCAGGCCTCACTTGCCTCAGTTAAGGACAGTGTTCATGACTCCACCATAAGAAAGAGACTGGGCAAAAATGGCCTGCATGGCAGAGTTCTAAGACAAAAACCACTGGTGAGCAAAAAGAACATTAAGAAAATATCTTGATGATCCCCAAGACTTTTGGGAAAATACTCTGTGGTCTGACGAGACAAAAGTTGAACTTTTCGGAAGGTGTGTGTCCCATTACATCTAGCGTAAAAGTAACACTGCATTTCAGAAAAAGAACATCATACCAACAGTAAAATATGGTGGTGGTAGTGTGATGGTCTGGGGCTGTTTTGCTGCTTCAGGACCTGGAAGACTTGCTGTGATAAATGGAACCATGAATTCTGCTATCTACCAAAAAATCCTGAAGGAGAATGTCCGGCCATCTGTTTGTGACCTCAAGCTGAAACGAACTTGGGTTCTGCAGCAGGACAATGATCCAAAACACACCAGCAAGTCCACATCTGAATGGTTGATGAAAAACAAAATGAAGACTTTGGAGTGGCCTAGTCAAAGTCCTGACCTGAATCCTATTTAGATGCTGTGGCATGACCTTAAAAAGGCGGTTCATGCTTGAAAACCCTCCAATCTGGCTGAATTACAACAATTCTGCAAAGATGAGTGGGCCAAAATTCCTCCACAGCGCTGTAAGAGACTCATTGCAAGTTATCGCAAACGCTTGATTGCAGTTGTTGCTGCTAAGGGTGGCCCAACCAGTTATTAGGTTTAGGGGGCAATCACTTTTTCACACAGGGCCATGTAGGTTTGGATTTTTTTTTCTCCCTTAATAATAAAAACCTTCATTTAAAAACTGCATTTTGCGTTTACTTGTGTTGTCTTTGACTAATATTTTAATTTGTTTGATGATCTGAAACATTTAAGTGTGACAAACATGCAAAAAAAAAAAAAAAAAAAAGAAATCAGGAAGGGGGCAAACAATTTTTCACACCACTGTACATGCCAGTCTCAAAATTGGGTACATTTGTGAATTCATATTAAAAAAAAAAAGAAATCTTTAAAAAAAGTTGAGCTTTGTCAATTTAATGCGATAAAGGGAACCCACAGAGGGCCCCGGAGAACAGGCAAATTCCATACAGAAATGGCTCTGGTTGGATTTGAAGCTGGGAGCTTGTTGCTGGAAGGCAACAAAGCTGACCACTGGACCACATGCAAAGGAGTTTTGTCAGTTGCAAAAGAAAACGCGAAAAATTTACCTTTCAAAATGGCAGCCAAATTATGATCTGGGGCGATCCATAGGGACCAGGATCGTGTCAGAAACAGGGTTCTTGCTGACCATTTTTTTGAATGTTGCATCCCCTCCAAAGCTATTGGAACAGCAAGGTCAACCTGTTTGTTTTTGCTATACAATAAAGACAATTTTGTGGTCAAAAGATGAGACAGATCCAAATTTCTTGTTTTTGTTTACTGGTGTTTTTATCAAGATTTGTGAAACAACTTGAAACGTATCACCTTTTGTATCAGACCACCTAAGAAAGTTGTTTCTTGTTGCCCAGATTGTTAGATTGATTGATTAAACACTAAATAGTTCTGAATGTCTATTCTAAGATAAACTGGGGTCCGCGTTGGTGCAACAGGCTAAGATGCAGCGGACTTGCGGTTGCAGTTCACTGCAGTTGCACACCGGGGACTGGGGTTCGTTTCCCAGTCCTGTCAAAAGCCAAGTTTGGCTGGCTCACGTGGAGCAGCATAATTGGCTTGCTGCTCCAGAGGGAGGGACTTGGCAGGGTTAGTAGATCGCAGCACAACAAAAAGCACCTTGGGTGCCTTGGAATCACGGAAGACGAGCATGAGACGAGACGGCTTGAAGAAGGCGTCTCGCTCTCCATCGGGCCACCGAGGGACAGGGTGTGGGCGGTGTATCTAATACTAGCTCTAATTGAATCAGACGGGGTACAATTGGCTACCAAATTTGGAGAAAAAGGGAAAAATCCAAAAATAAAACATTTAAAAAAAAGAAAAGATAAACCAACAGAGAGCTGTCTTTGGGAGAAAAGTAAGCCATTTTCAAGCTTAGAAAAAAGAAAAATCCATTGCACAAGCATTAGGGATAACTGCTGGCATACTGAGCAATAGACATGGAACTGGTCATCCAAGAAAAACAACAGCAGTTGATGACAGAGACATTGTGAGAGCTCTGAACAAAACATCAGTCAGTGACATCACAAACAACCTCCACAGGACAGGGGTGAAGGTACAGTTATGTCCAAGAAACATCAGTAACCTGATGAACCACTGTTATTAGTAGTAGTAATATTTCTGCTTGGCAAATACTTTACTTGTAGATGTAGTAGTGTAATAGAAAAACAACAGACCCAACTGTCATGACATGCACACTGCTTGTTCTGAGTAATTGACTTATTCATTGAAAGGGGCATGTTGAAAATGATAGCAGTGTGGAGTTTAATTAGATAACTCATTAATTGTCCTGAAAGGAAGAAGGGAATCAAATGTTTCACACATTGTTATAAAATATATTTCCTTCTGAATTGCTAAGTAAAATGGGCCATTCCAAACATTGTTCAGAGGAACATTGTCATTTGATTAAAAAGTTGATTGGAGAGGGGAAAACATATAAAGAAAACTAGCAACTACTGTTAAAATGGATCGAAGAATAGTCAGCATGGCAAAGATTCAGCCATTCATCAGCTGCAGAAAGATCAAAGATGATCTACAATTACCTGTAAGTGCTGTTACAGTCAGAAGACGTTTGATCCAAGCTAAGCTATCAGTAAGAAGCTCCAGTAAAGCACCATTGTTGAAAAAAAGGCATGTGCAGAATTGGTTAAAATTTCCCAAGGAACACATCGATTGGCCCAAAGAGAAATGGCGTAACATTCTGTGGACTGATGAGAGTAAAATTGTTCTTTTCGGGTCTAGTGGTTGTCGACAGTATGTCAGACGACCCCCGGGTACTGATTTCAAGCCACAGTGCACTGTGAAGACAGTGAACCATGGTGGCGCAAAAATCATGGTATGGGGATGTTTTTCATACTCCGGTGTTGGGTCCAAATACCAGGGATCATGGATCAGTTTGAATACATCAAAATACTTGAAGATATTATGTTGCCATATTCCAAAGAGGAAATGCCCCTGAAATGAGTGTTTCAACAAGACAACGATCCCAAACACACAAGTAAGCAAGCAACATCTTGGTTCCAGACAAAAAGGATTGAGGTAATGGAGTGACTAGCTCAATCCCTCAACCTCAACCCCATTGAAAACTTGTTAAAAATGCAGTTTCTGAAGCAAAACACAAAAATTCACAGGAACTGTGGAATGTAGTTTGTTCATCCTGGGCTGAAATACCTGTTTCTAGGTGCCAGACTCGACGCACCGCAGATGCGCAGCAGTAATCAAAAACAATGCTTATGCAACTAAATATTAGTTCAGTAATTTAAAGTGATGTTAAATCTTGAAAAATGGATTCAGCTTATACAGTTGAGAGTTTGAAGAGAAAAATGTTGACACTGCCTTTTTTTAAACATATTAATATTCCTTTTCTTTGCTTCCTGTAAAAGAATAACACAGACTTGATAAACTTTAATGTTTCCACTAAATTTGAAATATTGAACTAAAAGCTATTTAAAAATATTTGCACTTTAATCACTTTTTTTTTTTAACGCACAGCTATTTATTTGAACATAACTGTATGTCAATCAACCATTCAAAGAAGACTATTCCATCAAATGTAAACCACTCAGCAGTATTGAGAATCGGAAGGCGAAATTACAATTTGAAGAGTTTGGTTCCAAAACGCAATAAATCAATTTTGATTAATTTGAATAAAAATGTGGGGTTTTTTTACCAAGAAAGTGGTATCATGAAAACCACCATTTTCTGTTTCAAACTTTCATATAGCATCTTGAGGTTATAATAACATTAAAAATTCTAATCCAGATTTTTATATTTAAAGATTTATTTTAAAAACAGATTATTTTTTTCCCAAAATGCAATACATCCATTGCATCATTCGAAAAGTTTTTTTTTCAGATTGAAACTGTGCAAAATACAATTACAAACAACAAAGTAAGTTGATCTACATATGACAGCCTTTGAAAATACAGTCAATTACATCAATAAAATGTTGCTCATGTGCGGAAAGGTGCAAAATTTCATCATGAACAAGAAGAACATGAACAACAATATCACATATTAGACCATAACATTTCCAAAATCACATTCCCCTTACATTCAACTTCCAAAATTGCATTCATCTTAGCCATGTTACATTTAGTTGTGTAGTGTATGCTATAAATACGCTGCATATGCTGATTTTTTTTTTTTTAAGATTCATTTTGAACACTAAAACGTTGCTCATGTGCGGAAAAGTGCTAAATTTCATCATGAACAAGAAGAACATGAACAACAATATCACATATTAGACCATAACATTTCCAAAATCACATTCCCCTTACATTCAACTTCCAAAATTGCATTCATCTTAGCCATGTTACATTTAGTTGTGTAGTGTATGCTCTAAAAATGCTGCAATGCTTGAAATCATAAGCCTGCTAGTGTTGCCCATAGATGTGGACATTACCATGATTTCACAATTTTCATAATTTTGGCCCTGTAATCTACCACAATGGATTTGAAATGAAATAATCAAGATGCAATTGATGTAGACTTTCAGTTTTAATTTGAGGGTACATCAAAATTGGAGGAAGGGTTTAGGAATTGCAGCAATTTTCATACATAGTCCCCTCATTCCAAGGGACCTAAAGTAATAGGACAATTGACTCAAAAGCTGTTTCATGAGCAGGTGTGGGCTATTCCCTTGTTATTTCATCATCAATTAAGAAGGTAAAAGGTCTGGAGTTGATTTCAGGTTTTTCATTTGGAAGCTGTTGCTGTGAATCCACAACATGTGGTCAAAGGAGCTCTTAATTCCAGTTAAAACTGGCCATCCTTAGGCTGCGAAAAAAGAAAAAATCCATCAGAGAGATAGCAGAAACATCAGGAGTGGCCAAATCAACAGTTTGGTACATTCTGAGAAAAAAGGAACGCACTGGTGAACTCGGCAACACAAAAAGGCCCGGACGTCCACGGAAGGCAACAGCAGTTGATGATCGCAGGATCCTTTCCATGGTAAAGAAGAACCCTTTCACAACATCTAGTGAAGTGAAGAAGACTCTCCAGGAAGTAGGCGTATCATTATCCAAGTCTACCATAAAGAGAAGACTTCACGAGAGCAAATACAGAGGGTTCACCACAAGGTGCAAACCATTCATAAGCCACAAGAATAGAAAGGCCAGATTAGAGTTTGCCAGAACACATCTAAAAAAGCCAGCTCAGTTCTGGAACAGCATTCTTTGGACAGATGAAACTAAGATCAACCTGTACCAGAATGATGGGAAGAGAAAAGTATGGAGAAGGCTTAGAACGGCTCATGATCCGAAGCACACCACATCATCTGTAAAACATGGTGGAGGCAGTGTGATGGCATGGGCATGCATGGCTTCCAATGGCACTGGGTCACTAGTGTTTATTGATGATATGACAGAAGACGGAAGCAGCCGCATGAAATCTGAAGTCTATAGGAACATTCTGTCTGCTCACATTCAGCCAAATTCAGCAAAGTTGATTGGACGGCGCTTCACAGTACAGATGGACAATGACCCAAAACATACTGCGAAAGCAACCCAGGAGTTTTTCAAGGTAAAGAAGTGGAATATTCTACAATGGCTGAGTCAATCACCTGATCTCAATCCGATTGAGCATGCATTCCACTTGCTTAAGACAAAACTTAAGGCAGAAAGACCTGCAAACAAACAACAACTGAAGACAGCTGCAGTCAAGGCCTGGCAAAGCATCACAAAGGAGGAAACCCAACGTTTGGTGATGTCCATGGGTTCCAGACTTCAGGCAGTCATCGCCTGCAAAGGATTCTCAACAAAGTATTAAGAACGAACATTTTATTTATGATTATATTCATTTGTCCAATTACTTTAGGTCCCTTGAAATGAGGGGACTATGTATGAAAATTTTTGCAATTCCTAAACCCTTCCTTCAATTTTGATGTAAATACCCTCAAATTAAAGCTGAAAGTCTGCACTTCAATTGCATCTCGATTATTTAATTTCAAATCCATTGTGGTAGCGTACAGGGCCAAAATTATGAAAATTGTGTCACTGTCCAAATATTTCCGGACCTAACTGTACTCGGCACCAATCCTCGGAAATGCCTCCTTCATTAAGGCAAACAGCATAGACAGAAGATTCATGTTTTTGTTTTGACCAAAACAAGAATCACTGAACAATCGCAGCCTTTGAGCGCGGTGAACAGCACCACTCAACTGTTCACGTAAACAATGGTCCAGAGCTGAAGCAGTCATATTGCTACCATTCCTATTCTCGTGCTCCATCCATGTGTAGAGATGGACATCATCCAAGGCTTGCCTACTGCCCTTCCCATGGTGGACAACAACCCCAAAAACATACATGTGAAGCTGTCGGGAATAGTATGCCTGACCGATGGGGGTTCTGGGGAGCACCAAATTCTGCATCATGTCGAAGCAGACAGTCACTGCATCATGGTCTACCTTCCCCAACAAATCATAAAACACCCGCGCTCGTCGTCTATGCAAAATGTAAGATGCTGACTCCCTACGTTTGTCATCTTCAGTCAAGCTGGGGTCCTTAACTCTAAGTTGAAACTTGGCACATGAAGAACAGGCATCTGTAGCTGGATGGCCAAATCCAAGGTTGAAGTGGTGTCGAAAAACAGTGTAATACAGGGAGTAGCTGACTTCATTGTGATTTTGCTGGTCAAATAGATTGTGCATTTTTTTTACATTGAGGTCACTGGGTAGGTACTTACGGCCAGGTGCTCCCCTTCTCCAATAATGGCTAGCCCTACACGTGAAGGTTTGGATGTGATCCATTACAAGCTGTTTCTTGGCCTCATTTTCTTCAACTTTACGTGCACCACCTCTGTGTTCTGGTCTGGCTGTAACGTTGACTATGACCATGCTTTGCCACTCGAGACACACGATCTTTGCCGATACCTGCAATGATAAGTAAATGGCATTTATTTGTTTGTATGGTATGTTTGTAGTATTTATTTATGTATTGATGTGTTTATTAATTTATTCAACCGTTTATTCATTCATTCACGGTATTTATCAAATGGCAACGACAGATGACAAGGCCAACAAGGGCAATTTGTGCCTAAGCAGCTCATCAGACAACTAAATGGTAGTCATCCATACATTTCAGCACAAAATGCAAACCTATATGTATGTAGTCCTATGTATGTACTGTATTGTATGTATGTATGTATGTATGTATTTATGTACGTATGTACTTATCTACATTATTCAACCTATCAAGTTTTCAACTTATCTTCAGTATCAAATGGCAATGGCAAATGACAAGCCAACTACGGCATTTGTGCCTAAGCGGTGCATCAGACAACTGAGTGACAGTCATTCTTACAGTAGGCTAGATTTTAGCATGCAAACAAACAACAAACTAGCAACAAACTTTAACCATTTAAAATTCTACAAAAAAGTGTATGTCTCATCCTGTAGGGCTGATGGCCAGCATAGGCCTACATCATCATAAATTATAATAATGCTACTATGATGACAACTAATAGCACAGCCATCAGCATCCTCCACACACACACACACAAACACACACACACGCACGCACACACACACACACACACACAAGACTCTTTAAAACATGGACTTGACATAATGCAGTTTCACACTTTGCACTTTATTACCACCTTCTCTCTCTTATGTAGGAACTACAACTTCCACATTCCCACAGGACAATTCCGCGACGTCCACCCTGCATGACATCTCGCTTGGTTCAGCCAATCCCGTAATGGCGGGAGCAATAAACTTTCCCGTATAAGAGCAAGACATGTTCTTGGGATCTCTCTTCTGCTTCATCTCTTCTCTTCACTCTCTTCTCCCACTTCTTCGAAGCACCATTTTTGGCCATTCGCTTCAGCTCATCTGCTCCGAGACTCGGACAGAGGCTGAATGCTGCACAGCGCACTACCAAGCCTACGGACACACCCAGTTACCTCGCGGTAACTTCGTTGCCTATAGCGAATGGAAACTGGTGTACGCGGAACGCTACATCAGTTTACCCCAGCAAAGCTCACCAAAGAACAACAGCAACAAACTTTTCCAGCTGGAAAAGGGACCAACGAACATCCTTCCATCAAGCGAGCGGACCAGACAACAACGCGCGGCTAAGACGGAAACGCCCCAGCTTTGCGCACCTCTCCAGGACACGCATTCACAGCACAATCGCAGTTCCTATAAGGACAGCACGTCGTTTGGATCCAATGCGTATGGACTCAGTAAGAGAACAAACATTCAGGCATAGCCAGTGTTTAGTTTAGTCTTGACTGATATTGTGAATCTGTGTTCTATATTTGCCGTCTTACCATTTGAATATATTCTGTTAGCCGTGTATGTACGTGAATTGATTAGTCGTCTTTCGCACATATATAGAGTGAACTACACAAGTAGTCGCTCTTCTCACAGCAAACACTGACACTCATTAACACACCTAGAACTCTAGCTTACCCAAGCTAGCTACTCCCACTTTTACCTTTCCTTTGTTCAAGCAACACGCGCGCTTGCCCGTGCCCAAACACACACACGCACGCGCACACACACACACACACACACACACACACACACCCTAACTTCCCCTACTAATTCCTGTTAGTTTATCTGTTCTGTATTTGTACGTTGTTTAATAAATATATTTTATTAAACCCCGGTGTCCGTTTTGGAATCACATAGACATGAGAGCCGAGTTAAAGCAGTCTTTCGAAGAACTTCCAACCTTCAGGTTATCGGTGTGTTCAATCATTAATATTGGTTATTTTAATTATTAATTGAAATACTAAATTTGTGGTTGGATATTTCTGATAACAGTAATTTTATGAGACTGATTACTTTTTGCAGTTATACTGCTACATAACATTAACTGGTGCCCCGGTTTCGTAGAGAGTAAAATCCCTACATATTTTGGAGCCCGTGCGAGGACCCCTACACTTACTAGTTATTAACTCTTTCTTAATCTTTCTTTCTTTATCTCTCTGCACAGTAGGCCCTAAAGTTGAACAGCAACTGCCATTTCACTGTTCTACTGTTGTATTTGAATGTAGCCTATGAGACAAATAAACTCCTTCTATCCATGTAATAGGATAGGCTACTATAAGCTTGAAGTCAAACCACACTAAAAGTAGTGGTGCCCTGCCCTTATCTCATTCACTTCATGATAGCATACACGTCAGGCTACATTGAAAAGCCAGTGCATGATGTGCATGTTGTGAATTAAGCTGTTGTCATATGGGCTAGGCTAAAATGAATCACATCAGCATAGCCAATTTAAAGGTAAAGGTGACAGGTACCTAGCAGAAGATCTTGGCCAAAGGATAAAAAACAGTGTCGCAGCGCAGGGTGGTCTCCCGTGAAACAGTCAGGGACGTTACCGCTGCACCAACCAATGATCCCCATGATACAAGCTGGTAGGCAGTACTGGATGAAAAGTAGTCTACTAATTGTTTTATAGTAAAACAAAATTAAACTCACCCAATACGCTGAAAAATGTGGCCTTGCAGACCGGTATCTTTGTCGGATGATCTTCAGTCAGCAAGTGGTATTCATTTGTGACATCCCTTTCCTTTTGCATGTCAGTGTTGTCTACCTTCGGACGTTGCCGCTGAACTTTTTTAACGTTGATAAGCTGCAAAATGGCTTGGTCCTGCTCGGTCTTCGTCGAATTGCAGTAAAATCATTGAAAGTTTCTTAAAAGATCCCCTGGGGTCAACGTGTCAGCGCGACAGAAATTTGAACCTTTTGTATGAGTGCAACTGACAGCCGGCATTTTTCTTCCTCCTGAGTGCCTCATCTTCTTGATCTCCTCACGAATATGATTCGGAGCCTTACGTTTCCTACCCACAGCAGAAACCACCACAGGCTCATCAATGCCGTCAAAATTATTCATGTTTTCTTTATTGTTTCTTGTAAATCACTACTTATATCGGAAAAATCTCTAGGATGCCGACTGCTTACAGGGCGTCGTCATTACTGTTTACACGAAGTGGAATGGTGCGCTGTGATTGGATGGATCTGTTGTGTTCTGCAGAAAAGGGGGACTGGCGTTTGTCACGGTTTGGAAAAAAAGGGAGTAAACAGGACAGTGTAACACGGCGAATATCGCGTTTTGCGGAAAATTGAATATGGGCTTATCAATAGTGACGAAATACAGTACTGATTTTGGCGGTAACTCAATTTTTAAATGGCGCTTATCGCGTTTTGGAACCAAACTCCTCATTTGTAAAGTACAGAGATGAGCCAGAAAAGTTATTCAAGTTTTTGGACTGATGAGACAAAGAGTAACCTCTACCAAAGTGATGGAAAGGCCAAAGTGTAGAGAAAAAAGGAATCTGCTCATGATCCAAAACATACAAGCTCATCTGTGAAGCGCAGTGGAGGAAGTGCCATGGCTTGGGGCTTGCATGGCTGCTTCTGTAGTAACTCATGATGGTTGCAGCAACATTAATTCAGAAGTCAACAAAAATATAAAATTACGGAGAAATGCCTGCCAACTTATAGAGAAATGTGTCCAAACAACCACGGCAAACTTGAAATGTCACTCACTCACCCAGCGACCTCACATGGACAAATCAATTAAAAAATCCAGGCGAAGATAAATTTAATCCAAACTGTCCTTTTCTAAAATTCCGGGAATTTTGGGGAGGGAATCAGTTAAAACCGACAATGATGAGTCTTCATGATGATGCTTCTCGTGATGAAAAAGGGCACTACTGCCCCCTTACTTTCGGAACCTGCAAGTACGTCAGATCGCTGTGGATTAGTGTGGTAGTTGTGTGAGCAAGAAGTAATTACTGTCGAAAAAACTAAAAATTAAAAATTAAAACATGAAACCACTGTACAGGCACCACACAGTTACAAGGTTTCTTATGGCAAAGACATGTATCCAGGTTTGCATGAATTCAACTTCGCTTTCAGAGGTTATTAGCATTCATGAGATAAGGCACGCCCACATCAACTTTCATTGGCTGTTTATTCAGCCACATTGCAATTCATGAAAATTTTGAATAATGGTTTTAAGAAGCTTGGTCTCAGTAATACTTTACAGTGCCAGCAGATTTTGATATCCCTCATTAACAGGTAATTACTTCTTGCCAGGCACCTATCCCACAATGCCTTGCATATGAATGATTGGCGAAAAGTGCTCCTAAACTACCCACCCTTAATCAATCATGGGATTACTGAAGTGAAATTGTTACTGCTGTAATCCCATCATCAAGGCAACTGAGTGGGGCCAGTTGGAGTTTGTGTGTTGATGGCAAGAAGACTGCTGAGTTGTATTTTGTATTGGAGATATTTGCTCGTTCTAAAAATACCTTTGATATACATAGCATTTCACCCCATGGTTACAAGCAACATTGGCTCAGGTGGTAAGGGCAGTTGTCTGGCAGTCTGGCCATCCAATAACATCTCGTTTTGAGAGCTACAAGCAGAAATTGCTGGTGAAGGGCCGTGGTAAGGAACTGAAAGGGACCTCTCCTGCAGAGATCAATGACAGGTAGAAAAAACTGTCACCAAAAAAAAACAAGGCCCTGAAAGACAGAGTGGCTTTGACAGTCGATAGGCTGTATATAAATGGACAGCTGTATCAGGACTCAAAGGTAAGCCCCTGGCTCTTTTAGTATGTGCACTTGTTGAGTGTCTTTCATTTTATATTTTGACTCCTTGTTGAAATGACTACATCCATTACTGACATGCCCTACATTAAGCTAGGCCTTCATAAGGGCCTGGTGTTAGCTCATGTGAATGTATGCAGCCTGCATAATAACTACCAGGAAGTAGAGTGTATTGTCAGAGCTAACTTTATTAATATCCTTGCTATTTCTGAGACCCACCTTGATGATTCCTTCTCTGATTCAGTTGTAGCTATTGAGGGGTTCTCTATTTTTTTGAAAAGACAGAAACGGGTTTTGAGGTAGAGTGGCTATGTTAAAAATCATTGACCTGTCAAAATACGACATGATCTGATGAGGGAGAACATTGAAGCTAATTGTGTGCAAGTCCACTTGCCTAATTTGAAACCAATTTGTTGTTTCTACAGGCCTCCTAGTGCAAATGCTCTGTATTTGAATGGTTTGTGTGAGATGTTTGACAGGATATCAGACGAAAATAGATAAATCTACTTACTAGGTAATATGAATGTAGACTGGTTGGGACAGTCATGCACCAATAATGATAAGTTGCACTCTATATTAAATGCATGTAATCCATCTCAAATGGTTGCCTTTCTCACTAGAATAATATAGGTAGTAGTAATAATAGTAGTAATAGTATAGGCAGTGATGTTACTACTTCTTCTACATGCATTGATCATATTTACACAAATGTAAGGCAGTCTCTGTCCCTGTAGGTTTCAGTTACCACAATTTTATTGATGAAACATCTAGTATAAATTGAAACCAGGTGTGTAATGAGCATGACCCAGAAGCTGCACTGGACATATTTATGTTGATGTAAATGTTGTAGACAAGCATGATCCTTTTTTTAAAAGTTCACAGTTAAAAATAAGTCTGCCCCATGGATTGATAATAGTCTAATGAATTTAATGACGGATAGAGACAGTGCCAAAAAAGGCTCAGTTAGCTCTGGATCAACTGATGCCAGGCGTAAGTACTCTTCCTTATGTAATCAGGTCACAAAGTTAAACAAAGTGGAAAAAAGGGATTATTATAAAGGTTATATGATGCAGGATATGATGGATATGATATGTCTTAAATGAAATCATGGGTCATAAAACCACTGCTTGTACACCTGTAGAATCAAACAAACTTGTACTCATTAAACCATGTGATATTTTAAATCACTTTAATGACTTTTATGTAGGTATGTAGGTATGTTGGTAAAGTATCTCAACTAAGGCAGGGTATGCACATTTCTAACAATACAAAATCTAATTACCTTATTAAGAATACTAGAATGAAAGACAATTAGAATTTCACCAGGTTGAATTCAGTGAGGTTGAGAGGTTACTCCACTCTATTCCTGATAACAAGTTAACAGGTATAGACAACCTGGATAGTAAATTACTGAGAATGACTGCTGGTATCATATACTTTCCTGTTTGTCATATTCTTAATAGATGTTTACAAGTGGGCCTATGTCCAAAGATGTGGAAGAGGCTAAGGTTATTCTTTTACCTAAGGATACCAAATCTGCTTTTAATGAGGGCAACACTAAGCCTAAAAGCATTCTACCTGTTTGAGCAAAATCATGGAAAAGGTTGTGTTTGCAAACATTCAAGCTTATTCTGAAAAGAGAAGCTTGTAACAGTCTCAACATGCATATAGAGCTGTTGTCTTAGTATGTAATAGACATGTCCTTAACATCTCTATCTAATCATGCACAATTTTTTGTGCTCAAGACTTCATTAAATAAATTGCATGCATGGTGCAGCATAATACAAGGTGGAGAGAAATGTGTCCAAACAACCACGGCAAACTTGAAATGTCACTCACTCACCCAGCGACCTCACATGGACAAATCAATTAAAAAATCCAGGCAAAGATAAATTTAATCCAAACTGTCCTTTTCTAAAATTCCGGGAATTTTGGGGAGGGAATCAGTTAAAACCGACAATGATGAGTCTTCATGATGATGCTTCTCGTGATGAAAAAGGGCACTACTGCCCCCTTACTTTCGGAACCTGCAAGTACGTCAGATCGCTGTGGATTAGTGTGGTAGTTGTGTGAGCAAGAAGTAATTACTGTCGAAAAAACTAAAAATTAAAAATTAAAACATGAAACCACTGTACAGGCACCACACAGTTACAAGGTTTCTTATGGCAAAGACATGTATCCAGGTTTGCATGAATTCAACTTCGCTTTCAGAGGTTATTAGCATTCATGAGATAAGGCACGCCCACATCAACTTTCATTGGCTGTTTATTCTGAAAAGAGAAGCTTGTAACAGTCTCAACATGCATATAGAGCTGCCCACTCTTCTTCTACTGCTCTAATACAGATGACTGATGACTGGCTTAGAGCCATATATAACTCTCACCTGGTGGGCGTTGTGCAGATTTTAGTGCTGCATTCGATGTAACCATTTTCTGTTGATTGCAAAACTTAAATGTTATGGTTTTAATCCTTCTGCTTTAATGTGGATGCACAGTTATCAGATAATGATCCAATTACTCGTACAACACTCATGCTCAGAAAAAAGTCAATAATCATTACGGTTACTCATCTAAAACAAATACACGGTTCACCCCTACAACCAACATAAAAAATATCAAAATAACCAGAAATATGATGAGAAATCATGATATTGTTTCATTACAAATAAACTAACAAATAGGACAACTGAGTTGGCATTCAACACAAAACAAAACATACAAACAGCACAGCCAGCAAAACAGATCACAGCAGGTGTATCTGAATGGTAGCCTGTCCAGTAGCAGAAGTTGAGAGTGTGGTGTTCCACAGGGCAGTTGCCTGGGACCTCTGCTCTTCTCAGTATTTACCAATAATCTACCGGGCTACAAAGTGTGCAAAAATAGTTATTTATGCTGATGATTCCACCTTGTATTATGCTGCACCATGCATGCAATTTATTTAATGAAGTCTTGAGCACAAAAAATTGTGCATGATTAGATAGAGATGTTAAGGACATGTCTATTACATACTAAGACAACAGCTCTATATGCATGTTGAGACTGTTACAAGCTTCTCTTTTCAGAATAAGCTTGAATGTTTGCAAACACAACCTTTTCCATGATTTTGCACAAACAGGTAGAATGCTTTTAGGCTTAGTGTTGCCCTCATTAAAAGCAGATTTGGTATCCTTAGGTAAAAGAATAACCTTAGCCTCCTTCCACATCTTTGGACATAGGCCCACTTGTAAACATCTATTAAGAATATGACAAACAGGAAAGTATATGATACCCGCAGTCATTCTCAGTAATTTACTATCCAGGTTGTCTATAGCTGTTAACTTGTTATCAGGAATAGAGTGGAGTAACCTCTCAACCTCACTGAATTCAACCTGGTGAAATTCTAATTCACAACCTTTGTCTTTCATTATAGTATTCTTAATAAGGTAATTAGATTTTGTATTGTTAGAAATATGCATACCCTGCCTTAGTTGAGATACTTTACCAACATACCTACATAAAAGTCATTGTGATTTAAAATATCACATGGTTTAGTGAGTACAAGTTTGTTTGATTCTACAGGTGTAACTAAGCAGTGGTTTTATGACCCATGATTTCATTTAAGACATTCCATAATTGTTTACCATCATATCCCGCATCATATAACCTTTATAATAATCCCTTTTTTCCACTTTGTTTAACTTTGTAAACTGATTACAGAGCTAACTAAGCCTTTTTTGGCACTGTCTCTATGGTACTGAATTAAAGCCACAGTACACTGTGAACACAGTGAAGCACGATGGCGCAAAAATCATGATATGGGGATGTTTTTCATAGTACGGTCTTGGGCTTGTATACCAGGGATCATGGATCAGTTTGAATACATCAAAATACCTGATATTTTTCATGTAACTCCCACAAATAAGTGCCACTTAAATGTCATCACAAACAATGGAATTGCCCATATTTTTGAAAGGTCCTTAGCAACACACAAACACACAAACTGGCCTTCAGTATGAAAGTTTTCTTTGAGACTACAGTAAATGGATGACTTTACCATAATTACCATCTGTCAAGAGAAACTTTGAATTAATTTTTCCAGTACATACAAAAATTGGTCTAGTCTACATCAGTCACAAAAAACATCAATTTATTTTACTGCATAGCCAAACTGGTCTCAAAACCCATTCGTAACTATGGTACGAAATTGCATGCCCTCAAAATTCGTAACATCACTACGAATGACCGAATAACATCATGTGACTTTACAAGACTCCACGTGTGGTATCAAAATAATACAAACATTTGTCTATCACCAGTGAGTACAGGTAAGCCAAGGTCGATATTTAATTTCAAACATACATACTGTATAAAAGCTTTCTTATTTCAGAATTGCATTTTAATTCAATATGATGAATAATTCTCTAGCTTTCTCTTCGCATTTATTATGACATATATCGCAATTTGTTTGTATTAGCTTAAACTGATTTAAACTGGTTTAAAGCCAGCTATGCAGCTAGCCGGCTAGCCAGCTAGATGCACTTAGATTAGTGAGGCTGCTGTATTCTGATTCATAATGTGTTTATCTCATGAGCGAGCCATCAGCGTGTGTTGTTTTTGGTTCTCAAGACCCAGATCTGTCTATTTTAAGGAGAAAAGTGGACTTCAATTCAGTCTGTGCTCTGTATGGGGCCATAGATAGTAAATAAGTTTGGTTCCTTGAACAACCAGGAATTTTCATTACTTCTGCAAACTGCAGTTGGTACCGGATGTATTGCAGTTTATTTAGTCGATGGTGCCAAAAAGCAAAGCAGCAACAGTACTTTTAACCTTCTGGGGGTAAATGAGGGAAAACTGATGACTGTGCCATGCTCTGACATTTTAATCCATTACAGATACAGTTGTAGGGGTCCTCGCACGGGACTCCAAATTATGTAGGGTCCTCGCACGGGCCGCCAAATAACGCAGGGATTTTACTCTCTACGAAACCGGGGCACCAGTTAAATGTTGTGTCGCAGTATAACTGCGAAAAGTAATCAGTCTCATGAAATTACTGTTATCAGAAATATCCAACCACAAATTTAGTATTTTAATTAATTAAAATAACCAATATTAATGATTGAACATACCGATAACCTGAAGGTTGGAAGTTCTTCGAAAGACTGCTTTAACTCGGCTCTCATGTCTATGCGATTCCAAAACGGACACCGGGGTTTAATAAAATATATTTATTAAACAAGCATACAAACACATAACAGATAAACGAACGGGAATTAGTAGGGGAAGTTAGTATGTTAAGTTAGGGCGTGTATGTGTGGGTGCGCGCGATTGCGCGTGTCGCTTGAACAAAGGAAAGGTGGGAGTAGCTAGCTTGAGTAAGCTAGAGTTCTGGGTGTGGTAATAAGTTAGAGTTAGCTGTGAGAAGGGACTACTTGCGTAGTTTTACTCTATATATGCGCAAAAGACGGCGAATCAATTCACGTACATATATATGTAGCTAACCAAACACATTACAATGGTTGGATGGTAAATATTGAAACACAGATTCACAAAAACAGTTAAGACTAAACTAAACACTGGCTATGCCTGAATGTTTGTTTTCTTACTGAGTCCATACGCATTGCTGGATCCAAAAGACATGCTGTCCTTGTAGAAGCGGCGATGGTGCTGTGAATGGTGTCCGGGAGAGATGCGCAGGCTGGGGTGTTCCCATCTTAGCAGCGCTTTGTCGTCTGATCCGGAAGTGCAGAGGTATTATTTTGAAATGTAATGGTTAGAATCGTTCATAAATTCAGAACAGAGTGGTAACTTACAAACACGCATTACTGGATATTCAGACGAACACAGAGAGAAGTTGCAATATAGCACACGTATTTACCAATATGATCATAAGAAATACACTGTTTAGCTACGTTATTTCTGCTTTTTCCTTGAACGTAGAAGCAGTATGCTAATATCAATTATGCAAGGACACCAATTTTAGAATCCTGGCCTTTTCATTCCAATCCATACCTTCAGGTTTAGGTACTCAGTGTGCTTGGTCTGATGCCAAAAAATCTGTATAGTCAAACATGGAAGCCTCTATTGATGATGGACCCAATTGATGACACTCAACTGTTCCACTCGACTATCATGAAAAGAGGTCTGTCATTTTAATGTTTTCTTTTCATTTTAATGTACCTATGATGCTATCGAGATTAAATGAAGTATATTATTATTATTATTATTATTATTATTATTATTATTATTTCTCTGCCCCCCCCCCCACATTTTAATTCCTGAAAGTGGTGGTTGCTGAGCTGAAAGTAGACTGGATGGAAACCTGACAATGTATTATTCCGATCGTTGACAAGCTTGTTACTCAATGAAAAAGAATGAAAACAGGTTGGGACCAACAATCATAACAATACATTGGCAGATAAACAGAGAGCTTCTTTATTCTTTATTCACTTTATTCACATTCACAACACATTCACATCCTGGTCCAAGCGATGGTTCTGTCCCGCCTGGACTACTGCAATTCCCTCTTGGCTGGCCTCCCAGCGTCCGCCATCAGACTCCTCCAACTCATCCAGAATGCAGCAGCTCGTCTGGTCTTCAACCTTCCCAAATACTCACACGTCACCCCCCTGCTTACTTCCCTCCACTGGCTGCCTGTCATGGCTCGCATCAAATTCAAAACATTGGTGCTAGCCTTCCAAGCAGTTAAAGGGTCTTCCCCAGCTTATCTACAAAAAATCATCAGGCCGTACACCCCTGCCAGACCTCTTCGTTCAGCCTCCACAGGCCGCTTGGCACCTCCCCCTCTCCGAACCTCCACCTCACGCTCACGACTACTGTCTGTTCTGGCTCCATGGTGGTGGAACGAACTCCCCGTTGAGGTCAGAACTGTAGAATCTCTCCCCACCTTCAAGCGCAAGCTGAAGACACACCTCTTCAAGTAGCACCTCTCCCCATCCCTCCATACCTCCCTGTGAACCTTTATTGTTGTCTCTGTGACTTGCTTTGTGTATCGGTATTTTTAGTTGGCTAGGTAAGCTGTGTTTGGATTATTAACTTTGGTCACTTTTGCTCTGTTTGTTTGTTTCTTTGTTCCAAAAAAAAAAAAAATATATATTGGCCCTCGTCCTTATCTTTGTTGTACAGGTAGCAGTTGAAATTGTACTTCCCTCTAGGGTCTTTCAGCGCACTTATCCCTGGTTATGGGTATGCACTTTGTTGTACGTCGCTCTGGATAAGAGCGTCTGCCAAATGCCAATAATGTAACATCATGCGAGGGCAATGAATTCAATTTAGGAAATGACTGTGGAAAGGATCTGTTTTAATCACTAAGTATGCGTAACACAAAAAAAACCCCTCTCTGCTAACTACCGTGTTTGCTTTCAGCACAGCCTTCAATAAATGCTTGTGTAATTCAAATATTTGTCATTAATATTTGAGTGTGGGTCATGAGGACAAAGAGTACATGTAACCACAATTTTAAATAATGTTGTTTAAAATGTGCACAATTTTATGATACTACAGACACTGGAGTTCAGTAGCGCTGCTATAATGACTGCCATAAACCTTGGAGTGACACACAACAGCAATCTGACAGCATTGGGTGAGTGAGCCGGGCTTGCCGGCAGATTCTTCCTTTTCAGCTTTGGAAGAATACTCAACCACTCAAAAACACTGGTACTAGCCTACCTGGAAGTGAAAGGCTCCTCCATATCAACTGACCATCATCAAACCAGCCACGCTACTCCATCTTTTCAGCCACTCATCTTGGGCACGTCTTCTGTCTGTTCCGGCCTCTGTGGTGGAATGTGCTGCTCCTCTTGGATCCTTGAATTAATTGTTGGCACAAAATACAGTGACTTATAAGTTTAGATTATCCTTGTTACTAGCATTTTGGCTATTTTATTACTTGCATTATACTGCTTTTTTTCCCCAGTATACCATTAACTATTTATTGGCTCTTGGTAAGTGGGTTCAGTTGTCTCACTCTCATAACTGCTTGGGTTTCAATCACTGTCCTTGTTGCTATGCAGCCATTGATACCTCCTGGCCGGGCCACTTTTACAATCCCCAATCCCCAATGTCCCTGTTAATACCTGTTGCTCTCTTCCCTAACAGCCGTCCCAATTTTTCCCTCTCCGTAGTGCCGAATCCCAGATGCTGTAAGCTTAACTCTGTTGTCTGGCCTCCCTTTTGGTGCTAACGACTCCTGCCCTGCTGTCAGCAACCTGCTAATCTCTAACCTCTCCCATCATGATTTTCATTATGGGATACCACAGTGACCTCATCCCCCAGTGCAAGAAAGATTGGTGATGGACAACAGGCTATCCTGTTCTTCAAGCAGCACCTCTCCCCATCCCTCCCTACCTCCCTGTGATCCTTAATTGTTGTCTTTGTGATTTACGTAGTGTTTCGGTATTTTTAGTTGGCTAGGTAAGCAGTATTTGGATAGTTAAGTTTGGTCACTTTTGCTTTGTTGTTTGTTTTTGTTGATTAAAAAAAAAAAGAAATAGGCCCTGGTCCTTATCTTTGTTGTACGGGTAGCAATTGAAATTGTACTTCCCTCTAGGGTCTTTCAGCGCACTTAGCCCTGGTTATGGGTATGCACTTTGTTGTACGTCGCTCTGGATAAGAGCGTCTGCCAAATGCCAATAATGTAATGTAATATAATGTATCCGAGAACATCGCAGCAGTGACCTGGGCATTTGACAAAATTATCGTCATGTGAATGTTAGAAATTGTACATATGATGTAATAATATTGATTACAGTGAGAATAATATGAATATAGAAAAATGGTTTAACATGATTACCAATGCAATATCAGATCTTAGCTTAGCCTACAAAGTAAAAAAAAAATGTTTTACAGAAAGCTGACACCCTTTTCATTTATTTATGCATCTGCAAAATCTTTACAGGTTCCTGCATGCTGTTCACATGTCAATACAAACTACAGTATGTATCAACTTGCTTGATTTGGAAAGCATAAACATCCGCAAGTATCTAACAAATTATCCAAGTTTTAAAAACAGGGTTATTTGAGTAGCCATTAAGTAATACTGCAGCCTCACTGATCTTAAGTGCATCTTGCTAGCTGCGTAGCCAGCTTTAAACAGCTGGTTTAAACTAATACAAATAAATTGGGATATGTGTCATAATAAGTGGAATGAAAAGAGAAGAGAAGATTCACCATATTGCATTAAAATGCAATTCCGAAATAAGAAAGCTTTTATACAAATGTAGGTTTGAAATTACATACGACCTTGGCTTACCTATATTGATTCTATCGTGATAGAAAAATGGCAGCCTTTATACAATTTTGATGTCGGTCAAGGGGTCATTCAGTGATGTTACGAATTTTGAGGGCATGGAATTTTGTACCATAGTTACAAATGGGTTGTGAGACCAGGTTGGCTTTTATGTTAGTAATATATAAATCAAGAGTATTCGTAGGATTTAAAACTGGAGCTAGTTAGAGCCAACTAGGCTACGTTTGTCTTGTTACAGGTCGATCTTTATATGAAAACAGACTGGGCACCATCATATGTTTTAATGGAGGCCTAGTTTAACCTGTGTTTTACTGCAGAAATGAATGGGTTGCTATGGCTGCTTGACTTCCAACACATCACCGTCAAGGAAATTGTCACATGATAACGATCCATACACTATTACTTTCCCCTTGCATTGCCTACCCACTTAGTGATGGAGGGGGGAACAGACCAACCTTGACTGACAGTGTATTGGCTACAATCCCATCCACTGTGCTCTCGGTGAAGGGGTCAAAGTTCTTGTCTGGCCGGCGCATGAATTCAGTTAGTGCCTCTGTGTGTCTGTTGAAGCTGAAAGTTTGGAAGGGCTGACGTTGCGGGAAAACAGCGGTGCATCGGTCGCTTAGTTAGCAAACAAACTAGCCTGTCGTCTTTAGCCGAAGTACAGCCAGGATCCAGGAGGGCAACGTCGGTACAAACAACACCATGGGACCGAAGAAAACTCCAGCTACAACGGAGGATCTTGAGGAGTTAAAATTTACTCTCAACATGTTAACCGAGGAGGTTGCCACTGTTAACAAGCAACAGAAAACTATCATGAGCTTGGTGGCAGAAGTAAAAGCATTGCGACAGCAGAACACGGAGAAAGATAAAGTTATTTCCAGTTTGGAGAACCGTGTTGCGGACTTGGAACAGTACACACAAATTAATGACATCATTGTCTCGGGATTGGAGATCAAGCCCCGATCGTACGCAAAGGCCGTCTCCTCAACAACGAGCGGCGAGGATGCAAGCGACGAACGGGACCTGAACTCCGTGGAGAACCAGGTGACTACTTTCTTGGAATCAAAGGGAATTGTAATAGACAGAAAAAACATCGAGGCTTGTCACCCTCTCACCAGGAAAAACAAGAATGATAAACCAGCCGTTATAATGTGATTCGCAAACAGAAAACACAAGATGGAACTGCTCAAGCAGGGAAGAAGGCTAAAGGGAACACAAGTGTACTTGAACGAACATTTGACCAAAAAGAATGGGGACATTGCCAGAAAGGCTCGATTCCTGAAAAAGCAGCAGAAAATACAATCAACGTGGACAACCAACTGCAAAATCTTCATCAAATTAAACGGAACGCCAGAACAGGCAAAAGTGCTAGTCATCAGAGAGCTGCAGGACCTGGACAATTACGAATTAATCAAACAACAAAAGGTAATGGGAAAGACACATCATAGATCAATGGATAGACTATCAAAGCAATTTCACAACACATCATGACAATTCAGGACAAAAGCTATTCATCTAAGGGTGAAATTATTGACCAACTAATAATCTTAGATGAACGTTTAAAAACATTTCAATATACTGAACACAAAGCACAGGACATTGAAAACGACATTGACCCTGAAAACAATTTCTTTAACAATATCAACAACAACTGCAGCTACTATTCAGAAGAACAGTTTAATACAAAGATTAAGTTGGATCACAGCTTTTCAATCATCCACTTTAACAGTAGAAGCCTGTCCGCCAATTTCAAAAGCATTAAAAGATACTTAGAGAAATTCAAGAAACCATTCAACATAATAGCAATATCAGAGACCTGGATCAACCCTGAGAAGGGTGTTGATGACTTACAATTGAATGGTTATGACTTGAACTATAAGAGCAGAAAGAATAAGACAAGAGGTGGTGTGGCATTATATGTGGATAATAGACTCAACTATAAAGTGGTGGAATGTATGACAGCAGTTGTTGATGATATAATAGAATGCATAACAGTAGAGATATGTATGGAAAAAAAGAAAAATGTATTAGTTAGTTGTATTTACAGAACACCTGGATCAAGTATTGACTTGTTTAGTGATTGGATGGAAAAAGTGTTTGCAATATCAAATCAAAAAATAATGTTAATTTGTGGTGATATGAATGTGGACCTTCTGAACCCAAATAAGCATAAGAATACAGAGGATTTCATCAACACAATATACGGTTTGGGTTTACATCCAAAGATCACAAGACCAAGCAGAATTACAGTACACAGTGCCACGTTGATTGATAATATACTGACAAATGTTCTGGAAGACAATATAGTGAGTGGGCTCCTAGTAAACGACATCAGTGACCACTTGCCAGTATTTGTAGTCTATGACTGCAATAATAGGAAGGACAAGGATGCCAATAAATTAATCTATAAACGTGATCGGAATGAGGAATCTATGACTCTACTTAGAAATGCATTATTAGAACAAAATTGGGAAATGGTTTACAATATAGAAGACATAGATAGAGCATATGAATCCTTTCTAAATGTATTCCAGTTATTATATGATAAATATTGTCCGATTAAAAAATACAACAGAAAACAAAAATACAAGGATAGTCCATGGCTAACTAAGGGATTGCAAAATGCTTGTAAAAAGAAAAATACATTATACAGACAATTCATAAAATATAGAAATATAGAGACTGAAAATAAATATAAAAAATATAAAAATAAGTTAACTAATATTATGAGAACATGTAAGAAAGATTATTATAATAAATTATTGGATTATAATAAGAGCAACATTAAAGGTTTATGGAGTGTATTGAATAGTATAATTAGAAATGGATTTAGAGGTTCTAGTTACCCATCACACTTTGTCGAAAATGATAAGACTTTAAAAAATATGGAGGATGTTGTTAATGGTTTTAATAAATTCTTTGTCAATGTGGGACCGGAATTATCAAACCAAATCAATTTAGAGTCAAGTGAAGGTTTTGATGGCTATAACTATGATAAAAATCCAAGTTCAATGTTTCTTAAAGCAGTAGAAGAAAAAGAAGTAGTGGACATTGTAAGCAATTTCAAGAACAAAAGGTCAACTGACTAATGAAATGGATATGACAATAGTCAAGAAAGTCATTGACGGAATCTCAAAACCATTAACACACATCTGCAACTTGTCCTTCCAAGCTGGCAAATTCCCAAGTGAAATGAAAGTAGCTAAAGTCATACCGTTATATAAAACTGGTGATAAACACAGCTTTACAAATTACAGGCCTGTCTCATTGCTTTCAGTTTTCAAAAATTTTAGAAAAGGTATTCAGTGTAAGGCTAGACGCATTTATTGATAAACACGAGCTGTTGACTGAGAGCCAATATGGTTTCAGACAAAATAGAAGTACATCTTTAGCACTAATTGAATTATTGGAAGAGATCACTAATTGTATAGATACCAAAACATATGCTATAGGAATATTTATTGACTTAAAAAAGGCCTTTGATACTATAAATCATGATATATTATTAGATAAATTGGAAAGGTATGGTATTAGAGGGGTAGCGCTGAACTGGATAAGAAGCTATTTGTTGGGCAGGCAGCAATTTGTAAAGTTGGGTGAGTGTAAGTCAACACTTATGGACATCAAGTGTGGGGTTCCTCAGGGTTCCATTTTAGGACCCAAACTGTTTATTATTTATATAAATGACATCTGCAAAGTTTCAGACATTCTTAAATTTGTTTTATTTGCTGACGATACAAATATTTTCTGTTCTGGGGACAATTTGCAGCAGCTTTTGAAGGTGATCACTTCAGAAATTAATAAACTAAAACGGTGGTTTGACAGGAACAAACTGTCATTAAATTTGAATAAAACAAAGATAATGTTTTTTGGTAATCGTAAAATTGAAACAGAGGCAACAGTAATGATAGATAATATAAATATAGAAAGAGTATATCAAATTAAATTTCTAGGTGTGATTCTAGACCACAAAATCAGCTGGAAACACCATATTTCATATATAAGAGCTAAACTGGCAAGAAATGTTGCTATACTGGGGAAAACAAGACACATTCTAAATCAAAGGGCTTTGTATATACTCTATTGTTCAATGATATTGCCATATCTAAGTTATTGTGTGGAGATTTGGGGTAACACATATAAAAGTATCTTACAACCACTGGTCATACTGCAAAAGAGAGCAATAAGGATTGTGAACAATGTTGGTTTCCAGGATCACACAAACTCTCTTTTTGTACAGCTAAATACATTGAAGTTTATGGATTTGGTCAGTTTCAAAACAGCTCAAATCATATTTAAAGCAAGAAATAATTTACTTCCAGGGAATATACAGAAGATGTTTTTTGAGAGAGAGGGGGGTTATAATTTAAGAGGGGATTTTAAGTTAAAGCAACTTCCTATACATACCACTATGAGAAGTCAGTGGATTACAATCGGTGGGGTCAACCTATGGAATGGTTTGGATTTGGAACGCCAAAAGAGCACTAAAATTGTACAATTTAAGAGGTTGTATAAAAACATCATTCTCAATGGTTATAGTGTGGAGGAAAGAGGATTGTATTTAATTTAGTATTATATCTTTTTTTGTGAACAATACAGTGATCAGAGAGTCTTTACGCTTGTAACATACACCAACGTGGATGCAGGTTATATGTATGTGTATGTAAATATGTATGTACAGTATATGTATGTATACGTGATGTATGTATGTATGCATGAATGTATGTTGGCATGTGTGTATGTGTATGTATGTATGTATGTATATATAAATATATGAGAATATTCAAATAGGTGTGTATATGTAGGTATAAATAAATTATATATAGCTATCATAATATATAGTAAGTATACAGCGCATTTGGAATTGATTATTGAAATTATGATTAATGAAATAAGGGGGTAGGAGTAAATAAGTCTTTACTTCTTCCTACTCCTTTTTGGACACAGGGGATGAGAAATGATCGCACTTTTATTTTTTTATTTTTTTTTTCATTAAATATAGTTTGTGGCCTTCATTATTTTTTATTTTGTTTTAATATATGTAAGTTCAAAATAAAGATTATCAAATCAAATCAAATCAAAAAAAAAATCCACAACTACAATTTAGCATTAGCATTTAGCATAATCAGTTACTCCACTCACACCTCCATTCTGAAAGTGTTCAAGACTATATCCACCACCTTTCCCTCCTCCAGATCACCACACTCTGCTTTGTAGGGTAGGATACAATATAATGTACCTCAATGATGCAATAAAGCCCAGTAAAATAATTATCAAATTCTTCTTGGTTATTATAGTATTACATGATGTCACTCAAAACAAACTGCGGACACATTGTACGGATGCACAGCGCACCAGCAGGCTAAAATACTAATCTCCTAAAAGGCATGCAGACAAAATATCATAAATGACAACCAGGACCAACCAATACCAACATCAAATATAAAGACACTTTAGATAAACTATCACAGAGATGATATGAAGAAAGAAATTTTCTTATCAATGGATTATATCCATAAAACCTGGACCTAACAAAACTTGACAATTGCCACTCCGGTTTGCCTGAAAATAAAGGGAAGATATCATAAATGTAGATGATTAACCTTTCAACACGTTCATTCCAGACAAAGAGCTGTTTAGCCAAATGACAGAAAAGTCAAGATTACTACCATTTATAATAAGGATCTCTCTCTGCTAATGTTAACGTAAATTAGCGAATGGTAGCTAAAGTTAACCAGTCAACTAACGTTAAGTAACTAGCTGGCTAATGTTACCCTGCTTTACTAATGTGATACTAACATTAACGTTAGTTGTCAACACTGGCATTAATTAATTTGATCTAGCTAGATTCTACCTTGAATGAAGTGATCAGCTTTGTGAAGGCCAGAAATCTTTCCGGTTTATTCTGGTGAGCCATAAATTCCTCCTGGCTTGGCTTAAACTCCTCATATCCTCTCCCTCATTCTGTCTCACCACTGGGATTCTATAAAAATGCAACTGTCTAGCATTGAAAATCAGAAATTAATCAACTCCTGCTTCTTCTGAAAATAATCTTGTTGTTGTTGATTCAAAGAGAGAATTTGATTGAATCCTCAGCAGCCTGCCCAATTGTACATGTTGTTTGAAGTAGACCACCATGGTTACAGTATCCATAGCAGGTATTAATGCATTGTGTGTTGGAAGCCTTGTCAGTGCATAGGTCAAGACAATGTTCACAGTGCTTCTGTGAATTTCCTGTCTTTTTCGGCTTTTGCCAACCATTATGACATTATCACTCACTTTAAATGTAGTCTTTGTATTGAATTTCCAGACTTTATTTTTTTACCGGAAGGTAAAGTAATCATATCTATATAAACAGTTGGTTGCCCTGACCGAACATTTTACAATATTCCACTTTCGTTCTGAATAAACTCCACTAATTTTGCCATAATAATTTGAATTACTAATGACTAATATAATTGGAATTTTTGATCATTTAAAAAGAAGAGAACCGTAAGTAGTTTAAGACTTACCTATCAAATACATAATGGCCCTTACACGTAAACGTCATAGCAGCAAGAGCTTCAATGAAGTAGCCAACAAGCCTTGAACCCCTTGAACCACATTCTTTTCCGCCTTTTCCAGACCGAGTCAAAAATGAAGCATTGTGATGGCTGATTTAGCAAAACTTTCAGCTACCGTTTGGCTTGCGGCATTACAAGTAGATTTTTAAAAGTTTGTTTTAAAGCCAACTAGTTAGCTAGGTCACTAAGCAAGCGCAAAAAGAGAAGAGATGAAAGAGATGCATGCTGTTACGACCCGGTACCCATCGATGTTTCAATAACAAAGAGAGCGGCGTAACATTCACTATCACAAACTCTTCAGAATGAAGTAACCAGTACGCAGCGTTATAGAAAAAGAAGAAGATTGTTTATTAATTACAAAGCTAAATAGAGTCCTATACTAATGGGGTGAAACTTTTCCAAAGTCCAGTCTCTCAAAGATCTTCTTAAAGTCACAGATAACTTGATGGTAGCGGAGGTCAAAGGGGCGTAGCTTCCAGCTGCAGGTGAATTGATGTTGTCCCATGCTCTGACGGCGTGCAGCTCCAATATAGTTGCATTCTTCTTGGCATGTGTTGCTCCGCGACGACCGCTGACATTCTTAGCAACGGCTGCATCTGGTCCAGTCTCCAACGTGACGAGATGCTGCATCTTCGTTCAAGTGTATTGCTCAGCAACGGAATGCATGCTCCCCTCCACCTGTATAGGGAAACACAAAAACAATAAAAATATAGTGTGTTACATACACCAATCAGCCGCAAACATAAAACCCACCTGCTTAAACCAGTTTGTTTTTTTTCCTGATTAAAAATGCTTTAAACTGTATAAACTTGTCTATAAACACTTAATATTTTATTATATGATATGTGTACTTATATACGCAGATAATCATAAGTGAATTGCATTCAAAAGTAAAATTTGTAAGCTCATTGGGCCGGGGGGTGCATTGTTTTGTTATTTAAATATGTTGGTACATAGTGGCTTCATGATCACGTCTTACAGGTGCCCCAGGACATCTTTAAAAAATAGCCAGCCATATTTAAAAATGCATCCATCTAATCCTTCATCAGTTTCACCCTTCTTCCCTCTTTTGGAATTACATAGCACTGCATGTGGTGAAACTTATGTAGGGTTGTGTGAGCATATTAAGTTTCTTTCCAGCTTGCCGTAGCAACATTGCCAGAAGTAAAAAAAAAAAAAAAAAACAAGGATAAAAACAAGAAAGTAAGACTTCTTCTCATTGTGATCGAGGGTCTGTTGTTTTTTTCATTTACTAACAGTTATGGTTAGGATTTGGGGAGCTCCATCACAAGATCATTTCAATAGCTGCTGACTACACAGGTTGTCAAACCAGCTAATGTTACAGCATGAAGATCGAAGACAGTTACTAGCTAGCTGTGCCTACATTGCTAGCTATGATAGCTATCCATGTAATTAATGTAGTAACGTTACATTATGGCAATGTCGTTTTGTAAGCATGGCGGTGACAACTAGTCTGCTTTTGTTGTTTAATGTACATGCTTTACAGGATGTAACATTACATAGCTAGCTAGCTAACACAATTATCTAGTAATGTTAACGTTACTTTACCACCAAGCCCATGTAGACTAGCTAGCTAAGCATAGAAGCTAGCCAGCTATCCCAACAAGACGCACCGATAGACATTCAATGGCTAGAATAGCTAGAGACTAACCAGAGATGCTGTGGCGTAAAGGGTGTTACCCATTTATCCAGGGTCAGACATAATGTTCCTCAGGTATTTTGCGAAATCAGATCCAAGAGCAGCAGGGCAACAAAAGCCTGAAATATAGGTTGATAGGTAGCTAGGGAAGTAACACACTTTTTCAGCAGGGGTTGATATTGGCTTGCGAAGATGGACAGGGATGTAATGTCATACAAGCAATGAGAAAATGATGCAGACCAGATCTCGTTTGGTTGTAGCCTATCGAGATAGCAAAGTATGCCTTTGAACTATACACAAGGTAAATGACACGAAAAACAAGTGCAAGTGCTATTCACACTCCTGGACGTCAAGAGGCACCATTTTCGCTCCTTATGGCTCTGGCAATGTATAATCCATATGTTCCGTGAGGCGTGTGGCTTACTATGAGGGGCCGTTTAGGAAATATTCCAGAATTTTGTTACACAAACACATATGAAACACGTACGCATTCACATGTGAAACTCTCACACATGCATTCATACTACTGAAAACTCACACACATGTATGTGAAACACTCACACAGATACACATGAAACGCTCGCATTCGTACACATGAAACGCTCGCATTCATACACATGAAACGCTCGCATTCATACATATGAAATTCATATACAGTTCAGTCATTTCAGTATATCCGGAAGTCATTTCAGTATATCCGGAAGTCATTTCACTATATCTGGAAGGCGTTATTTTTCCCCCCAACCATATTCGGCTAAGACCCGCCCTACTCTGCCTCTGATTGGCTAGTACTCGTTGCCTTCCAGGAGTCGTGTGATTGGATGCCATCTGCTTCGTGCAAGGCTTTCTCCGCTGGCCGGGAGCCCGCTGATACAGCGCTACAATGCGTATACAATTCGCGGCGCAGTTGCTAAATATGTCCATCAAAAAATTCTTTTTTCCAGCGAATATCTTAGTTACTACAATATTGAGCAAGCAAAGTAATTTTGTGTATATATGTGCAATTTTGTTCACCAAATCCCACGAACGCTGACACTTCCTGGTTTCGGTCTCCAAACAGAGGAGGGCTTGGAGCGCGTTGCTCCAAGCTGAGGTGTCATTTTCCATGATAAAATAAAATAAATTAAAATGTAGGTAGTCGATAGGTAAAAAATAAATCCACAGTAGTAATTTGCCCTATGATGTCGCTCTCTTCTTTCTGCTATTCTGGTATTTAGAAATGAATCCAAGGAGAGTATCTTGTGCAACAAATGAGAGAAATGGACGAGAAAATGCACTTTCCATATTTCAGGATGGCTGCTAACTGATTTGATGACTTGGTCCATACATCCAACATGCTTCCATTTGAAAAAATACAGCCAAAACAAGGAAGCGAAACAAGCATATCCATGGCAACGAACGTGCCTTCTATCTAGCTATCCAATCACACTTGCGCAACGATATGTGACGTAGTCAGCGACATTCGAAAATTCGGTACGAAGCATAAATTAGGCTTAAGGCATCCTTCTAACATCGCGTTTGATCGCAGTTGTGACTAAAATGCATTCACAAACTATTTTATTTTATCTTGTTATCTTCTTTTATCTATAGCCATTGCTGGGTGTTAGGGGTAATGAGGAAGACGTGATACAGTTCTTCACTGATGTACTGCGTTGCATTGAGGCAATACAGAGGGAGAGGGACGATGTTGCCCTTGGAAGACTATACAGAGAGCTGGATGACCACACTCGGACTGTGAGCGCATTTTTAAGTGTGCTTAGTTCCGTCGAGCCTAGACACGGAGATGGCATTATCGCGGTAGAGTCAATCTACAGGTGCCTCCATAACTTGTTGCACCACTATGACACGAGAGAGGTGTCCTCTGCTCCATCAACACCGGTTCCTCCACTTATGAAGTAATCGGCCGGGTCGCCCTCGGTATGACATTTCATCTGCACAAATACATCACTGCTTGGCCCTTGGCATGAACTGGCAAAGAATTTCTACATGTCTTGGCATTGGCCAACGACCGCTTTATAACCACAGAGAGCGTCTTGGAGTTGAACCAATTTCCTACTCTGTCATATCTGACGAGGCGCTTAACATAATTATCAGACACATTTTACAGAATACTCCAAATGCAGGTGAAGCGTATGTAATTGGCAGTCTGCGTTCTCGAAGCTTACGCATCCAACGCTGGCTTGTACGAATGAGCTTACAAGTGGTTGACCCTATTGGACGCTCCTTCCGACGCCGCTTTGCCATACGACGAAGAGTGTACACCATCCGGTCTCCTAACGAATTATGGTAAGAGCAATACACTGTAATAAATGATTCCGTGGTCATGTAGATTTTAAATGTTTCAGGTCAAATATATTCAATATAATTGTTCCTTGGTTTGTGGCAATTATTTAAAATAATAATTCTTAATTATGTAATTCCAAACAGAGAATATTGAGTGAATTCAACCTAATGTAATCTGGCAGTTGAAAAAAAAAAAACACCTGTCTAGATGATTAGGCCTATTATTCAATTATACATTCTATAGTCTATGTGGCATGGTGGCACAGTGTTTGATGCCCATCTGGGGGATTTTGTTCATGTTGTTTTTCATATCAACTCAATAGTTTTTGTTTAGGTGTTAATTCCTTTTTGTTTTCTATTTGAATCTACTCATTAAATGGAGTAGATATAGTGTATCTTTTTTACAGTGAATGACTCTGTACCATTCATTTGACAATCATTTTCCGCATCTAAACTAAGATTTTTATTCGCAGGCATTTGGATGGAAACCATAAATTAGTGAGATGGCGAATGGTGTTTCACGGCTGTGTGGACGGGTACAGTAGGACCATCATCTATCTCAGGTGTTTAGACAATAACAGGGCGGCAAACGTCCTGCGCCTTTTTCAAGAGGGAGTACAACATTTTGGTTTACCATCCAGGATAAGGTGCGACCATGGGATGGAAAACGTAATGGTGGCCAGATTTATGCTGGACAGGAGAGGAATAGGCAGAAGAAGTGTCATTACAGGGCGTAGTGTACATAATCAAAGGATAGAGAGGCTTTGGGCTGAACTTAATCGTGTGGTATCTTTCCACTACAGCAATCTTTTCACCTTTATGGAGGACCAAGGGATTTTAGATTCCCTAAGTGAACTTCACTTATTTTGCCTGCACTATATATACTTACCCCGTATTGAGAGGGCTGCAGCAGAGTTTAGAAACCAGTGGAACCACCGTGGACTCTCAACCCAAGGAGGGCAAACACCTCTCCAACTATGGCAGGCAGGTGTTATCCACCATGCAGGATTGGATAACATTGCAATCGCTAGCATTTTTGATGTGAATGAGAGTTATGGAACTGATCCAGATGGACCACTACCTGAGCTGGAAACAACAAATAATGTGGAGATTCCAGAGAATACCATTTTTATTAATGATATAAACATGAATATTATTCAACAGTTATTTAACCCATTTGAAGACGATGGTAACCATGGTATTAATTTGTTTGTAGCCCTTCTTACTTTTCTTTTAAGACAGTTAAATGACACAAATTAAATCAAATAGACCCTTCCCCTTATTGCAATGCATCCTGGGTCCTGTATGCAGGAAGCAAGAAAATACATTGGGAAAATCAAATTACATCTTGCGAAAAATCTTTACCTCTTTCAACTCAACCTGACCCCAAGACTCATGCACGGGGTCCGGGTCTAGTTTTGAAGTGTTGCAGAGGCAAGAAATCGCTGCAGAGGCAAGAAATCTCTGCAGAATTTGGATTTGGCGTGGCTGAGGGAGGACGCCCTTCCCCGGGCACCGGGTCTTGTAGCTCCACCGGAGCTCGCTACGAGAGGGTCCGCAGCAGAGGAGGACCCCGCGTGTTCCTCCTTTGCCGCCGACCCGCTCGTAGTGAGCACCGGTGGAGCCCCGTAAGACCCGCTTCCCGGGGAAGGGCGTCCTCCCTCGGCCGTGCCAAATGCAAATTCTGCAGCGATTTCTTGCCTCTGCAACACTTCAAAACTAGACCCGGACCCCGTGCATGAGTCAGGTTGAGTTGAAACAGGTCGATTTTTTTGCAAAATGTAATTTGATTTTCCATAATTTGTCGTCAAGTTCCAATAGAACCCAATGTATTTTCTTGCTTCCTGCATACAAGAACCCGGATGCATTGCGATATGGGGATATGGGGATATTAGATGCAAAAAAACAATACATCTTGTAACAGATCATTGCTACATTTTAGCAACTCTAAATGAACATATTGAACATATTGAATTAAAGCTTGAACCAAACTGCCTATTTGAATAAAGGCTTTTCCTTACGGCATACCAAATCCTTGTGTGTTGGCTATAGCAAAATCCATGTTGGTCTTGAAAACTTCGTAGACACTGTGCAGTGGAAGGTGCAAACAATTTATACAGGTATTGGCCAGCGGGAAACGTGGAGCTGAGGCACCTTCTGCATCTTGTAAGTAGTCCCGCCAGAAGGCAATGGCTCTATTCTCTGCCAACCGCCTGTTGCTCCCAGACTCTGAGAACCAAATCTGAAAGAGGTCATCCAGGATGTCTGCTGTGAGTTTTCTTGTCTTGTGGCAGAGTAAGGGACAGAAGGCATCTGGATGCTGCTGGATTTGTTCCAGAACACCAAGACTTTTCATTCCTTCACGAAACCTATACATAAATAAATTAATACGATTACAGCAACATACTTCTTTGTGATGGCTGAGTCTCAGTATATTTTCTATAATCTGGCATAGATAATTCACTACTATAGTGAAAGATGAAGAGCAAGAAACTGATTTAAAAGTAACCTTTCTAATGGTCCTCGGACTTTAAAATGCTTGTCATTTACAGTCTTCATTGGTCGAAGACATCCACAGTTAGTCAGGTAGTCCAAAAGAGGCTCTATAGCACTGGTCAACTCCTCGATAGTTGCGGATTCCAAAATCTGAAATTTTGAAGATAGAATAAAAATGTATTAACATTACAAATCTTTCCAGCACAACATTCACCTTCTAAAAATAAAATGTCAAATTTGACTGGTGGTCTTGTGAGGTACATCATTGTATATTGGCCGGTGCAAATCGGACTTCTACAAGTGAAATGTTGTAGGGCTGCCCCCTGAAAGTCGACGTGTCGAATGATCAGTCGGGGACCCGTCCGTCGACTGAGATTCTTCAAGTTGAGCAGTCGTTTTTAAACTGCAGTAGATAGTTTTTGCATAGTCCAGCAGCTGTAATATCAAGCTTATCCCCCCCCCCGTCATTTCACCATGCGAGCAGATCGGTAGGTTTCCTAATAGTGTAATCATTTTATTACATTATAGAGTGAGTCAATAATTTATGGATTAACATGGTAATTGCTTCACTGTAGAGTGTTGTAACGCTGATTGAAATGGACTGTATGGATATTGACCAGCTGCTATGAATTGAGCCTTTTATGTGAGTTTTATGTATTATGTGCATGTTTATTCCGTGTGAAACTGCTTTTTGTGAGATTGTCTTGCTGCCTTTTTGACAGGACTCCCTGGAAGAAGAGATATTGTATCTCAATGGGACCTTCCTGGATAAATAAAGAATAAATTTTAAAAAACAATAAAGTCACTTTTGATGTAATTCAAGGCTCTAAATGTATGCTTAAAAATAAAGTGTATTTTATTTATACATGTACACATGCTCATGTTGTTACAATATGAGTTTCTATTACATTATGTGTCGTTGTTACATGATCAGCTCTTATAAGTCCTAAAATGATACATACCTTTTTGATTTTTTGACGCAACTCAATGTCAGCAACATCATCCAGAGTAGGTTTTGCAGACTCTGGGCTTCCAGACAGACAAGAAAAAAGGGTTGGTGACAAAAAACCAGGAGCTGGTCCTCCATGAACAAGACTGACCGCAATGGCTCTTCCAGCAACAAAGTATCTGTCGTCCCTTAGCGCTGAAAAACATCACAGAAATGACAAAAAACAAAGTAATACATATAGTTAGTATTTAAAGTACCCGAAGTGCATGCTACAGTACAAATGAACATGTGAACATCAAAAATCATAATTATAAATTAAAACATGTAATTCTGATTTAAGGGATTTTAGACGGGGGCAATCTCTGCTTGTGCGCCTGCACCTCGCCTCCCCGCCCCGCCCCCATGTGAAGGAAACGCCAGCGGCGCGGCAAACTGAAATGGGCCTTTTAGACTGGGCGCCATGCCCGCCCACTAGTCATTCATTTTCAATGCATGCTTCTTTCTGCGCAGTGATATGGTTGGCGGGTGTAGTTCGGTAGAAAGAAAATAGTTCCTACATGAAACTGCTCACAACAAAGTCTGTGGATTATCTTGCGTAACCGGGGCCCTATTCTATAAAACGAGCTTACCATAAAGTAAAGCAAGTTCAACATTGTTCAAGCTCAGTTACTATGACAACTTATGCTGGGAAACGAGTTCCTTTAACACTGACCCGACTGGAAAGCGATGATTTTACCACCGACTTTCTGGCGTGCGGCCGTATTATTTTACTTTAGTAACCCATATCAGTCAAAAAAGTTAAGTGGTAGCCTACTAGTGAGAATAGCCTGTAGCCTGATGTAGCCTGTCAGTGTAGCCATCGCGAGCACCTCAACACAACTAGAACTTTCCTCCACATTTACCAGTACATCTATAGATGTACCGACAGGATGGGACATGTATAGATGTACCGGTACATCTATAACATATTTATTATGTTTGAGAGAAGGCAGACATCTCTACGGCCGATATCTCCAAAACTGGGCAACTCGCACCAACACTATTTAGATAGATGAACAGCACTACAGGTATGAGGAAGCATATGTCCCTTTAATAACATTTTTTAAATGTTCTGTCAATTGTGACTATGACTTTAAATGCATTTACCTTGTGAATCAAGTGCCAAATTCAGTCTCTCTTCTGCACCTTCAAACATAGATGATTCTTTGAGAACTTGCATCAGTAGTATGAGGAACTCCCTCCTTGGGCCTCCCAAATCTATGGCCTCTTCAGTTTTCCCAGAATCATCAGAAAACTTGACGCTAATTCTGTAACTAGGGTTGTAAGATGATCTTTTGGTCATGAGCCTCTTATGGCCCCATCCAGAACAGCAGACCAATTGATGTTGAACTTGCTGGTTGCATTGCTATTTATTTGGGCTGCCAAATCGTTCAGTAGTCTTGCCACTGGCACATCCTCTGTGCATCGAGCTCCACTGTAAAATGAAATATAGCTCAAGAATTTCAGTGGATGATTAAACAAAGTCTCCATTCTTGATTCTTAGATACATCACCATATTTGTGACATAAAATTAACACAAAATGGAAACTATAGTTATATAAACTAAACACACATATTTGTTAGTGAGTACCAAGTCCACCATAAATCATACGTATTTTTCAAATCTCACAGTACTGATCAATATTAAATGTTACACACTCCATTTAACACTGATTTCAACTCACATTTGATCATCAAGACTGGCTTGTATGGCTTCACTGAATTCTTGATCAGACTCCTCTGACTCCGTCATCGCAGTCATAACTGCCAGGTATGTGTTGCAGTCCGCTTCATGACTTTGTGATGGCCCAGGAGATGCAGTGCTGTGGTTTGGGACCACGGTATCTGTGGTGACTATTGCGACTCAAAGTCACCTTGTGATTGCTAGACTGGGTGAATCTAGTTTAGACGTGTGATACTCACATCCAGACGACTTCTAGTTTGCTAGATTGTTTATTCCAATAAACATATTTTAACAATAATAAGCGTGTGTATAGCTACACGGTCAAAAACTGTGTGCCCATCCCAGTCCAATCACCTCCACCTGTCCTGGTGAGCTCACCTATTATGCACTCACCCAGACACCACCCAGTGTTCAAAGAGAATATTGCAAATAAACAATTCCATACATACATAATGGCTGCAACAGTATCGGCTTGTGACGTAGAAGGCTCTTGATTGTCGTCAACTTCGATGCAATCAGAGTCTGAATCTTCAAGCTTTTAAAGAAGCAAAAGAAGAAATCTAGAAACCGTTTTCAATTATTGCAGACATTTCCTTGAATCTGGTTAAATTTTCCAAAACAATGGAGAGAAAGATGAAATTTCTGAATTTCATGTACAATTCATGGAGCCCTGATTTGGCAAAGTCTGAAGCATATGCAAAAAACTTTTACATGACTAATACCAACAGTTAAACTTGTAATTGGTGCAAGACAAGCTCTTTGCCCATTTAGATAGGGGCTATGTCATTGGTTTTGCACATGCTATACTTCATCAGTGCATACAATCAGTCTATCGGAATATGATATTTCTGGTCTTCTAGGGCAGTGGCTCTCAACAGGGGGGGCGGCACAATGGGGGGCTCAGGGAGCTGCAACAGGGACCTTGAGATGATAGGAAATTATTTAAATCAATGAGCAATAAATACACACTCAAACTAATTTCTATTTAAAATTAGATTAGAATGAGTCATGAAACATTTGGCATTCATATTTGTGGCACTGGCACCATATTGTATCAACTTTCAAACTCTGGCACACATGGAAGTATTGATACATGAGGCCCATTACAGAATGCTTCAATCACAAAACCAAAGTAGCCTAATTATTCAACAAACATAAATAAAACTATCCATCCATCCATCCATCCATCCAGTTTCTTCCGCTTATCCGGAGCCGGGTCGCGGGGGCAGCAGGCTAAGCAATTCACTCCAGGCGTCTCTCTCCACAGCGACATTTTCCAACTCCTCCTGGGGGATCCCGAGGCGTTCCCAGGCCAGACGAGCTACATAATCTCTCCAGCGAGTTCTGGGTCTTCCCCGGGGTCTCTTACCAGTCGGACATTCCCTGAACACCTCCAAAGGAAGGCGCCCAGGGGGCATCCTTCTCAGATGCCCAAACCACCTCAACTGGCTCCTTTCGACACGAAGGAGCAGCGGTTCTACTCCGAGCTCCCTCCGGATGTCTGAGCTCCTCACCCTATCTCTAAGGCTAAGCCCAGCCACTCTACGGAGGAAACTCATCTCGGCCGCTTGTACCCTTGATCTCGTTCATGACCATAGGTGAGGGTTGGCACATAGATGGATTGGTAAATTGAAAGCTTTGCCTTGCGGCTCAGCTCCCTCTTCACCAAGACGGTCTGGTGCAACGCCCGCATCACTGCGGACGCAGCACCAAACCGCCTGTCCATCTCACGCTCCATTTTTCCCTCACTCGTGAACAAGATCCCGAGATACTTCAACTCCTTCGCCTGGGGCAGCAACTCATTTCCAACCCAGAGGGGGCAATCCACCGTTGTCCGACAGAGAACCATGGCCTCAGACTTGGAGGTGCTGACTTTCATCCCAACCGCCCCACACTCGGCTGCAAACCGCCCCAGTGCCTGTTGGAGGTCTCGGTCTGATGGAGCCAACAGAACCACATCATCTGCAAAGAGCAGAGACGCAATTCTGAGGTCCCCAACCCGGACACTCTCCTCCCCTCGGCTGCGCCTAGAAATCCTGTCCATGAATATCACAAACAGAATCGGTGACAAAGGGCAACCCTGGCGGAGTCCAACACCCACTGAGAACGTGATGGACTTTGTGCCGAGTATGCGGACACAGCTCTCACTTTGGTCATACAAGGCCCTGATGGATCGTAGCAGCAACCCCGGTCGGTACCCCATATTCCCGCAGTACCCCCCACAGGATTTCCCGGGGGATACGGTCATAAGCCTTCTCCAAGTCCACAAAACACATGTAGACTGGTTTAAAATAAAACTAAGAAGTTAATATTATACAACAATAGCCTTTTTACTATCTGTGGATGTATGGGAATGGGAAAAGGGAAATGAAGGATTCCGATTGTGATATTTGAGGATAACTGGAACGGCAAAAGTAGTTTTTTAATGTTTTTATGTGGTCAATTGGAATAAGCTTGACTAACTACATTGGACTTTGGAGTGTGTACAGATGGAGTCGCAATGATGACAGACAGGTTATCATGTCTACTGTGGGGGGGCCTGGAACCACTGTACTAGGGGACCAATTCAAATACAATGTCAAGTTAAATATATTTATAGTTGCTTACTTCAATAGGTCTTGATGGTCTGATGTACAGAGCCTTCAATCTGTGAACTTTCTGAATCATACTCCCGTCTAGCTCCTGTCCTTCAGCTAGTGTCGGGACAATCAACTTATTGCCACAAGCCATCAGTAGGTCAATGCTGCATCGGAACAGTGGATGAGACATTTAAGATTGACATTTTTCTGATCTTACCATACACTGAAAGTACGGGCCTATGAAATGGGATTTTGAAAGATCAACGAAACAAAACTTTAATCAAAGAAAATGTTACTTGTTGAAATGTACAGAGCAAAAGAAGACGGGAGTAAAATGGTGGGTTATTACCTGACATCAGCTGGAATCTTTTCTTTGAATGCCTGCCTGATTCTCTCCTTTACCATTCCACTGTCCCAAGCTTTGACGAACTCGAAAGCATTTAAAATGTGCCCCTTCTCATGAAGTCTCTGCTTCCTGCTTTGCTTTACGACCAGATCGTCACTAGGCCTGGGAAGTAGAATGACATCCTTGTTGTAGGTTTGGTGGGGAGTTTTTTTAAACCTGGAGAGAACACCAGAAGCAACTAAATGTTAGATTAATGTCTGTCATTTTCAATGAACACAGTGAAGATAAACACAAATGCATAGAAAATACTTCTGTTCTGTAGTCAATTACTGGGTGGAGATCATGCAACACTGTGTCGACAGAGAGGGTTATGAGCAGTGTTGGGCAAGTTACTGAAAATTAGGAGTTAGTTATAGTTACTAGTTTCTTCTCTCAAAAAGTAATTGAATTACTTTACCAATTACTGCATATAAAATTAATTAGTTACTAGGAAAAGTAACTTTTGTTACTTTTAAATGTCTGCTTCAATTCTCTATTACTGCACACAGCTATATTTTAGTGTTGCTTGGTACAGTGTGGGACAAGACAACTGTCAAATGTTATCCATCATTGTACCCATTATCACTATGATGAAAAGTAAGTAGTGGAACAATAAAACACAATAGATATGTTTTGATAGGTCTATTTATTGTAGCCTCGACAGGCCTTCAAATCAAGCACTAGTACACTATTTTGGCAGTGTAAAATTAAATAACTGTTTCTCAGACATTTGACAGTAATTTCTTATCACAAAAGTCCTAATGAAATAAAAATTATAAGTTATTTTTACAAAAACAAATACACTGAGGTTTATCGGCCGCCACAGTCTTTATTTCTTCTCACTGGTATTTTGCTAATTACCGGTAGTTGTCAGAAGGCAACTGTTGACATAGGTTGCATGTCTTCGACAACATACCTGGCAATCAGTCTGTTTAGTCCTGCCTGGTTTATAGGCTGTTTAGTCCTGCCTGGCTTACAGGCTGTGCAGAGTCTGCAGACAAATTCTTGGTAAAATCCAGCCTTGCCTGTCTGGCTGGAGTGGCTCCTTCTTGGTCAGCGGAGCTAACGTTAGCATTAGCACCGGGGTTTTTTGCGACTAGCTTTGTAGAAGCGTGTTGTTTTGATAGGTGCTTCATCAGATTAGAATTGCTAGTCTTTGATGTGGATAAAGTTCTCACCCCTGCACATAGACTACAGCTCACCACTATATTTTTGTCCTTGACCTCGAGGAGGGAAAAATAATGTCCGTATTTCCAGGACAGCAAACTCACATTACATAAAGTGTCGGCCGTTGTGTTTGCAAACTGCTGTGTTAAGTTACCTGACCGGTATTGTTTGATTCGCTTGCGCCACCGTAAAGTCGGATGATCATAAACCAGATAATCAAGTCCACTCACGTAAGACAAAGGTAACGAGTAACGAGCGAGCCCATTTAAATTTTAGTAGTTGTAATTGCGTTATTTCATTTGAAAAAGTAATTAAGTTACATTACTAGATACTGCCAAAAGTAGTGGAGTTACTTAGTAACGACTTACTCCTAACACTGGTTATGAGCGGGTTAATGAGGACGAGTAACACCTGTTCCCTGTGTTTGTTTGCCTGACTTTATTTCCCAGTAAGCCGGACGAGACAACAGAGAGCGTCTTGACGGAGACCAAACCTCAATATTCTATACTTTTAAATCCAAATATAATCCCAAATACTGTCAAAGGCTTTCAAATGAAATAATCCAACACCACACAGGAATATGGATAAATAAATAATCCCTTATTATTTAGAAAATATAAAATAAAAGTAAGGCAAAATAAACAATTAGTTCACCATACACTTCCACAATATTGCTATCACTTCCAATTGCACTTCAACAAATATCAGTGGGCCCACACTTCACATATACTATAGCCAGCAAAACAAAACAAACGTTGCAGGCCTGATTTGTAGCTTAAGATTTGACACGCTCAGTTTTCAAAACGCCAGCCGCAAGAGCAGACATTCTAAAACTGGACAGTTCACACCGTTAAACCTTTCTTCTGAAGACATTCTAAAATCATCTAGTTGCATCTCATCTTGGCTGTTTGGTGGAGACTGGGCTTTGGACATACTTGAGGTCTACCATGGCCCAAGAGCATCTCAGTGGACTCTGTGATTAGCATCAACCATGATCCGTCACAGAAAATCTCATTTGAGGCTGGCATTGATGACTTTGCCACAAAAAAGTCAAGGCATGTCACGATTTGAAAGGGAAGTCTTCCATTGCACTTTTTTTCCTATTTACATTTTATGTTCTTTTTCTAAGGGTAATCCTCTCAGTGCATACCATCATTTTTCATCAGTGAGTTGTGGACTTCAAAACTATGTCCCCAACGAACTCTGACTTTTACATCTTCTGGTACTGTATGCTCAAGCAAATATTAGCAAACAAATATGATGCCTATCCTGTTCCCCTCTCCCAAAAATCCAGTACTTTCATCCACTCTTCCCCTCATTACATTTGTTCCGTCTCCTGAAGTTAAGGTCGGTAAACTGCAACGAAGATTGACTTGCTACAAACAAAATCCATCCACCTTGTCCCAACTTGGCAAAACTTGAGAGGTATTTTATTAAATGTGTCATTGGTGTTTGAAAAATGTCATGTGTTTATCTCTAGAAGGGCTGGTACAGGCAAATCACATTTGATAAAGGCAATACTTCATGAGACATGTCAGATTCTATCACAGCTGTCACAGAGCCCTGATGATACATGTATTACCAGTTGCTGCCTATCAAAAAATGCTTTAACAATTCACAACTGCTTCTTGATAGGAACAGATGCATTACACATTACATTATATTACATTATTGGCATTTGGCAGACGCTCTTATCCAGAGCGACGTACAACAAAGTGCATACCCATAACCAGGGCACTGAAATACCCTAGAGGGAAGTACAATTTCAATTGCTACCCGTACAACAAAGATAAGGACCAGGGCCTATTTTTATTTTTTTATTTTTTATTTTTTTAAATCAACAAATAAACAAACAACAAAGCAAAAGTGACCAAACTTAACTATCCAAATACTGCTTACCTAGCCAACTAAAAATACCAAAACACAAGGTGCGTCTTCAGTTTGCGCTTGAAGGTGGGGAGAGATTCTACAGTTTTGGCCTCAACGGGGAGTTCGTTCCACCACCGTGGAGCCAGAACAGACAGTAGTCGTGAGCATGAGGTGGAGGTGCCAAGCGGCCTGTGGAGGCTGAACGAAGAGGTCTGGCAGGGGTGTAGGGTCTGATGATTTTTTGTAGGTAAGCTGGGGAAGACCCCTTAACTGCTTGGAAGGCTAGCACCAATGTTTTGAATTTAATGCGAGCCATGACAGGCAGCCAGTGGAGGGAAGTAAGCAGGGGGGTGACGTGTGAGTATTTGGGAAGGTTGAAGACCAGACCAGCTGCTGCATTCTGGATAAGTTGGAGGGGTCTGATGGCGGACGCTGGGAGGCCAGGCAAGAGGGAATTGCAGTAGTCCAGGCGGGACAGAACCATCACTTGGACCAGGAGCTGGGTCGAGTAGGGGGTGAGGGGGTGATGCAACATCAACCACTTAGGGAGGAAAAAATACATTATTTGCAAGAAAAGCTGGGAAACCTCCAAATACTAATCACAGATGAAATTTAAATGGTTGATCACAAAGTTCTTGCATACACCCATGGAAGACTGAGACTGATAAAACAGTCACCCTTCGGGAAAGTTTATGTAATTGCAGTTGCTCTGACTGAACTCAATGAAATTGTGAGACAGAAATGCACTCAGTTTGCACAATTACTGAATCGCATAAGAAAGTGCAAAAAAGATGAACCGCTCCAAGAACAAGACATCATTGTGCCAAAACAATTTGAGGGCACTGATATTCACATATGCAACAAACAGTGAGGTTGACAGCCATAATCTTAAAATGTTATGTAAAATATTCCATGATGTGGTTCAAGTTGAAGCTCAGGACTTTGAAAAAATTGATTGGAAAAGAAAATCGGACACCATACCTGACAGTTTGATGATATAAAACAAGACAGAAGGTTGAAACTTGGCTGAATGTCAATGAATGTTCTGAAGACATTCAACTACCAGGGTTCATGTTCAACAGTAAACCAAGAGAGCTTGCATATTATCAAAATTAAGCACTGTTTGCTGATCGAAAAGTGCACAACATGGTGGTATTGGTGTATATTACAAACCTAATACAATGTTTTTTTACCATGTTTGAATATTGAATGCATGATGTTCAGCATTTCTTCTCTACACACGGCTGTGGCATTCCTTTATCGACCATCTTCATATAGTCATCTTTCCATTCGAAGCTCAGTGATTCCATCTCATGGAATCAGGAAGGAAAATAATTATTTGAATGAAAATTTGTTGTCGTGTCACACTCCATGCTCCTGTATCTTACTGTTTTGTGTTTCTGCCTTTGTTTTTGTGTTTATTGACCTTGTTTGCTTTCCATAGTCTTTCACTCACCTGTGTCCTGTTTCCTGCACTTGCACCTGTTCATCATCTCAGTTAATTTGTCTGTGATGAGCCGCGGTGGTGCACAGTCAAAGTAATAGACCTTGATGCAGGCATCATTACAGTTTCACACGGAGGACCGGGGTTTGATTCCTCACATGGAGTGGCATAATTGCCTCGCTGCTCTGAGGGAGCGACTCGAGAGGGGTTAGTAGGATTGCTGCGTATAACAGCACCCCAGTCACCTCGGAATCACGGTCACAGGCTCTTAGATGATATGACAAGGCATCCAGGCCGCCGAGGGACGGGGTCCTAAGAGAAAAAGTGAAAAATTTGAAACAAATTGTAAAAAAATAAGTGAATTTGTCAGTGTATTTATACCCACCTAGTTTCCTTGTTTCTTTGCCAGATTGTTGTGTCACAACCAAACACTGCAGCATTTTCCTGCCTGCCTTTCCCATGTATCAACTCCCTTTGTGTACCCTGTCTTCTGTTTTTTGTTTCAGTCGCTGCACCTCTCACGGCACTCACCTCTAGTAAAGTCACATTCCGTTGGACTTGGACAACTTGAAGAGAAGAGATGTTTTACTTCTGCTACCCTGTGCTTTCTTTGCCTGTTCCGGAGAAACAGTTCTCTGGCTTCAGACGGCCACGGGCCTTGAGGGGAGCACTGGGTCTCCTCGTTCTGAACCTGGAGAGATCTGGAGTCCAAGATTGTGCAAGGGCCGAAACCAAAGCCTGTGAAGGGGCCGGATCCTGGAGGCTTAAGCAAGTAGCCTGAACAACGGGTAAGAGTAGACAAAGTGCAAGAAACAACCATCTGGAACTAAAAATTTCATAATCGCATTCAAATGAAATTGTAAAAAAAAGGTAAAAAACAACATTGGCACTTCACTTTAAGTACGGGCCTCTGTGTCACAGTGGTGGCAAATGTCCGGCACCTTCTTTGCATGCATCAAAATTTGTGAATGTAAGTGTGTAACATTGCGTTGCATATAGTACAAATTTAAAAAGATGACAAACATTACTGCTTTGTAATAAAATTAGCATGTCAGTACAACAAAAGACTGTGGGCATTATATTGGAATCATGTTTGCACTTTACATTAAGATACAATTGTTAGATCTGTGTTAAAATTTCAAGAACCACTAAATTGCTTAGCTAGCACAGTGTTGCTCTCAGTAAGATTTATCAGTATTTTTTTACCAGCCATTTCAACTTCTGAAATCACAGTATTGATTTATATTGATTTCTTCTGCCATAATGAATAAGCTGACAGGATTTAAGGCACACCTCTGTGACGTTGTTCAGAAGCTGTGTTAGATGGTGGAAACCCATTGTGACAACGTTATGAAGTGAGCCTTCTAAGAATGCGTTCTAACCACATTACATTAAAAAACTTTTACATTAATGCCATTTGGCAGACACTCTTATCCACAGCGATGTACAACAAAGTGCAAAGTGCATACCCATAACCAGGGATAAGGGTGCAGAAGGGCCCCCCTTTTCATGTGTTAACTGCTGATTGCCAGAGAGAAGCAGTCAGCACTTCCAATCACACCTTTGCTGTTGCTCTGCCTATCACTGAATTTGGCGATTTAATTGATAATTCATAATAATACAGCTAAATGCCCCTTAATGTAATATATAATGGGGATAACTTGAACAATAACTTGGACTGTCCTGAAAATGAGAACTGCTGGTGTACTGAGCAACAGACATCAAACAGGTCGACTGAAGAAAACAACAGCAGTTGATGACAGAAACATTGTGAGAGCTGTGAAGAAAAACCCCAAAATACCAGTCTGTTACATCACAAACAATCAATATAGGGCAGGGGTGAATGTATCTCAATGAACCATTTGAAGAAGACTTAGAGAGCAGCAATATATGGAGGCTATACACAAGATGCAAACCACTCATCAGTAGTAAGAACTGGAAGGGAAGATTATAATTTGCAAAGTACAGGTATAAGCCACAAAAGTTCTGGAACCAAGCTTTATGGATTGATGAGATGAAGATTAACCTCTACCAAAGTGATGGAAAGGCCAAAGTGTGAAGAAACGGTAGAGGCAGTGTCATGGCTTGGGCTTGCATGGCTGTTTCTAGAGTGGGCTCACTAATCTTTATTGATGATGTAACTCAGCAATGATTGTAGCAGCAGGATAAATACAGAAGTCTATAAAAACATTCTGTCTGCCAGCTTACAGAGAAGTAAGACAATGAGTAAGACAAAACACACTGCCAACATAACAAATACTTCATTTGGGGAAAGAAAGTGGTTTAAAACTGGCCAAGTCGATGACCAGACCTTAACCCAACTGAGCATGGAAAACCCCCCTGAAACAAACAACTGAAAGTTGTTGCAAATCCTGTGCCAACATTCTATTGAACACAGAGGGACTTTCATAATATCCTTGTGGCAGCCTTGTGGATGTGTACTGCTGACCTTGGTAGTCATTTGAATGTGGGTTTTTGATTGGAAAAATTTGAGTGTTGAAGGGGCTTCTAGTCATTACGAACACTTCAGCTTGTAACAGGTCATCAATCGTAGGTTTAATCCCAGCTATTGCCTGGGGCCTGAGGGGGTATTGCTTTTGGTGTGGCGAACTGATCCCTTCTTTTTATGCAATTAAGTCTTGTGTTTTGACCACACATTTTCTTGTACACACTGCAGCTATGTTTCATTTTCTGGTAGGAGGGGCATTTGTGTTGTCGGCCTATCAGCTTGCAGAATATTTTCTGTTAGTCCGTCATCATGCATTTTTCTTGGGATTCTAATAAACTGTTTATCTGGAGAATGTATTTGTTAATAGTTAGTGTCCATTCTTGCACTTGCAAAGTTGCTTTAACCATTGGTCCCAAGTCATGTGACTGGCAGCCTTCTGCTACCTACAACTTCACATGTGGGGTCAACTCTTGAACTTGGAATCATTGATGTAAAGTAGGGCTGCGACTAACGACTATTTTGATAGTTGAATAATCTATCAATTATTGAAACGAATAATCGACTATTCAGATTATGAATCGCACAATTACTCAATGGTTTTTGGTTGTGAAGGTCTTGCCATCACGCTATTGTTCACATCACTCCAGTAAGCTGCCTACAAGTCAGGGGTGCGTTTCCTGACAATGGTGTCTCTTAGCGTTTTATGAAGACTGGAAAACAACATTTTTTTACATAAGATATGCCGGAAAAAACTAAGAAATCCCACAGCTTCACAGCAAACGTAATTGGAGATATTCTTAGACGTGGCGCTGAATAAAGAAACATTAATTTCCAGTTTTAGGACTACGGTGTCCAGCATAACCAAGAAAGAACTATGGTTAAACATCGCTCCAGCACACAGAGAGAGTGGGAAATCGTCAGTTTATGAATATCATTTAACAGGCAATTAGGCAATGTTATGTTCAATAAAGTACAACATGCTTCCTTCGTAATTTACAATTGTACTATTTGCATGAAAACAGTGCCATTAATGTGGTATTTTAGTCATATTATTAGCCAACTACAATTGTAGAAATATTATAGAACATATTGCTTAACAGATTGAGATGTAACTAAGAGCAGCAGCTGATTTGGATTTGGCTTGCGGTCGTAACAGTGGTGGCCACTAGCGGAGCGAGTTAAGAGTGATCCAGACCAACCTTACAAAAGTATGACTTCCAGAAGGTATACTTAGCTAAGAATGTTTCAGGAAACACGCTAAAACGTTAAAGTGGAGCTTAAGGTACAACTTACGAACGATGTAGCGTTAAGAAGGCTTCGGGAAACCCCAGAGCATTCTGAGTTAGAGGAAAAACGCATGCGATGATATAAGCAACTAATGAATTACAGTGCATCCGGAAAGTATTCACAGCGCTTCACTTTTCCCACATTTTGTTATGTTACAGCCTAATTCCAAAATGGAATAAATTCATTTTTTTCCACAAAATTCTACACACAACACCCCATCATGACAACATGAAAGAAGTTTTTTTGAAATTTTAGCAAATTTATTAAAAATAAAAAAACTAAGAAATCACATGTACATAAGTATTCACAGCCTTTGCTCAATACTTTGTTGATGCACCTTTGGCAGCAATTACAGCCTCAAGTCTTTTTGAATATGATGCCACAAGCTTGGCACACCTATCTTTGGGCAGTTTCGCCCGTTCCTCTTTGCAGCACCTCTCAAGCTCCATCAGGTTGGATGGGGAGCGTCGGTGCACAGCCATTTTCAGATCTCTCCAGAGATGTTCAATCGGATTCAAGTCTGGGCTCTGGCTGGGCCACTCAAGGACATTCACAGAGTTGTCCTGAAGCCACTCCTTTGATATCTTGGCTGTGTGCTTTGGGTCGTTGTCCTGCTGAAAGATGAACCGTCGCCCCAGTCTGAGGTCAAGAGCACTCTGGAGCAGGTTTTCATCCAGGATGTCTCTGTACATTGCTGCATTCATCTTTCCCTCAATCCTGACTAGTCTCCCAGTTCCTGCCGCTGAAAAACATCCCCACAGCATGATGCTGCCACCACCATGCTTCACTGTAGGGATGGTATTGGCCAGGTGATGAGCGGTGCCTGGTTTCCTCCAAACATGACGAGTGGCATTCACGCCAAAGAGTTCAATCTTTGTCTCATCAGACCAGAGAATTTTGTTTCTCATGGTCTGAGAGTCCTTCAGGTGCCTTTTGGCAAACACCGGGCGGGCTGCCCTGTGCCTTTTACTAAGGAGTGGCTTCCGTCTGGCCACTCTACCATACAGGCCTGATTGGTGGATTGCTGCAGAGATGGTTGTCCTTCTGGAAGGTTCTCCTCTCTCCACAGAGGAACGCTGGAGCTCTGACAGAGTGACCATCGGGTTCTTGGTCACCTCCCTGACTAAGGCCCTTCTCCCCCGATTGCTCAGTTTAGACGGGCGGCCAGCTCTAGGAAGAGTCCAGGGGCCTCATTTATAAAACTGTGCATAGGATTCACGTCAAAAGGTTGCGTACACATGAAACCCAGGACGTGCGTACGCACAAAAATATTTGGATTCATTAAACAGTGCACACGCACGTCCCATGCCAGTTTTCCTTTATAAATCACAATCAACTCTAAATGTGGCGCACCATTGCCAGCTTCATGTCCCGCCCACAGTTGCCTATAAATAGGCAGTGAAACACCCCTAATGAATATGCATTTCACGAAGACGACAATGGCAAACGCTGAAAAGAAGGCCAAGAAAAGGGATTTCAGCCATTTGATTGCCTCTGAAAATCTACAGGTGTGGGAATTATCCTGATTGATTGTAAATGACGAACAGTTCTGCACAACGAATGTGATGATGACAATAATAATAATAATAATAATAATGATAATAATACACATTATTTGTCTAGCACCATTGAAAACACAGTTACAAAATTAAGAGATAAAACGAACAAAAATCCATAACAATAAACACATTATAAAACATAATATATGAATATGATAACAATATATGAAACTATGCACTCGTATCTGCCCGACTGACGCATTGTAAACGGCATCAGTGCAGCATAATTTGTCAGACTGTTCACCATATTATTTATGAGAATACATTTAATAACATGAAGTATTGTTTCACAATTCGTTTACATATTTGAGGGATTATTTTACAACAACATCTCCGTTTATATTTATCATCCTAAATCATATTTTTTGGGCACTCCAGGGAGCATCAATCAAACAGCTGTTTGTTTATTCGTTGTAAGAGAGGCTTTTATCCATTTTTGCAAATTAACTCTTCATATATGATACGTGAGAGGTAATATTTCAATTTATTTTACACAGTGGTATCAATTTCTTTTTTTTAAAAGATCTTTTTTAGGCCTTTTTCAGCTTTATTGGACAGTATATAGTATAGAGAGACAGGAAGGATGGGAGCGAGAGAGAGGGGAAGACATGCGACAAATGTCGGATGGTCGGATTCAAACTGCCAACGTCGCGGCTCGCAATGAGCATGCGGTCAGTGCTCTACAGGCTGCACCACCGAGACATCCCCCAGTTTCCACCATTTCTCGCGTTTCATCCCATTGCCATCGGAGTCGCAGTTTCTCATTTCTCCAGTTAATGTGCGTACGCATGGGTCAGAATTTCCATGGAGGACCGCACATTTTCCCGTCAAGTTCGTTTTTTATAAATGCCAAAGTTTGTTTAGAAAGTGGCGTATGCATTCTTTTGTGCATACGCAACGTTTATAAATGAGGCCCCTGGTGGTTCCTAACTTCTTCCAATTACGGATGATGGAGGCCACTGTGCTCATTGGGACCTTCAAAGCAGCAGAAATTTTTCTGTACCCTTCCCCCAGATTTGTGCCTCGAGACAATCCTGTCTCGGCGGTCTACAGACAATTCCTTTGACTTCATGCTTGGTTTGTGCTCCGACATGCACTGTCAACTGTGGGACCTTATATAGACAGGTGTGTGCCTTTCCAAATCATGTCCAATCAACTGAATTTACCACAGGTGGACTCCAATTAAGCTGTAGAAACATCTCAAGGTTGATCAGTGGAAACAGGATGCACCTGAGTTCAATTTTGAGCTTCATGGCAAAGGCTGTGAATACTTATGTACATGTGATTTCTTAGTTTTTTATTTTTAATAAATTAGCAAAAATCTCATGTTCCTCCTCATGTTTCATGTTGTCATTATGGGGTATTGTGTGTAGAATTTGGAGGAAAAAAATTAATTTAATCAATTTTGGAATAAGGCTGTAACATAACAAAATGTGGAAGAAGTGAAGCGCTGTGAATACTTTCCGGATGCACTGTACATTTGTTGGCAACTAATTTGGCCATCGATTTTAGTTGACTACGTTGTTAATTCATTGCAGCTTCACTTGTCCAAGCAACATGTAACCAGAACCAAGTTTTCTTGTTTGGATCAAAGCTCCCAAACAATAGACCGAAATAAATACCAAATAGTCAGATGTTTGCTAGACAGCGGGAACCAGTGCAGTTTTATGAGAGAAGATTTATCCTGAGCACTTAATCTATCCGTAATAGGCGAGGAAACTTTAAATTTACACTGTGGTAACCCGCTAGGTGAGAGAGAGAGGGAGAGAGAGCAACACGGGTCAAGTAATTTAGCACCGACGAGTTAGAGTGGTGGTTGACAGAAATTCCTTATTTTCTGAAGTTGTTTTCTGTAGGCGCCTTCAGAGCGCATGACAAACTTCCAGAACAGAAAAGTAATTCTCCTTTTGCTTCTGGAGTTAAACAACGTTCGCCCGTCTTTGTCGGGGGCGGGGCATGTCAATCTCCACGGTTTCCAGGCCTCGGTCGTCCTCCTTCCAAGCCCGGTCGCCCTCCTGGGATGATTCCGTCTAGGAATAGAGATATAAGGGGTTAGCTGGCTTATGTCGAGAGAGTTATGCTCACGTGCGTCCTGGATTGAAGTTTTTTCCGTCCCGTCTCTCCACAAGCAATGGGGCTCTCTCTTTTTGTCCTCCACGGAATTCCTCCACACTTTTTCTAATCATGGGTTTGTTCGTCCTTAGCAAGGTTTCGGGAATGCACTGGCCTCATGTCTCTCCTCCACCGTCGTAAGCCCCGCTCTGTTCGCCAGCTTTCCTTCTTGTAGGGTGCTGCTCTCTCCCTCTAACTCAACCAAGTTGCGCCTGTTCAATTAAATATTATTAGTCACGTGCACGGTTGCATTTCACCCCCCCAAGGCTCTCTCCAGGGTGCTGCATTATTCAAATACGAAACGGGGAAATACCCGCCATCAATCAGTTTCCCTAGCTCCTGGCGCCAGCGCACTGGCTGTTCCACTCCAGTAGGGTACCGATCCCAGATCGGGCCACCACATCTCCTCCCCCTCAGCTCCAAGCCCTTGGCGGGAGCATTACAGCAGAGGCACTCGTTCGTCCGGGACAGGGCATCAGCGTTTCCTTGGAGCCTCCCCGCTCTGTGCTCAACCTTAAATTTAAAATTTTGTAACTCAAGGAACCAACAGGTCACCCTGGTGTTAGTGTCTTTGCAACGGTACATCCATTTCAGGGGTGCATGGTCAGTTACGAGTATGAATTCTCGTCGTAGTAGGTAGTATTTGAGCTTACCCACCGCCCATCTGATGGCCAGGCACTCCTTCTCCACCATGCTGTAGTTTCTCTCGTGTTTGAGTAGTTTCCGGCTGATGTAGGTGATTGGATGTTCCATTCTGTCCTGGATTTGTGACAGGACTGCTCCAAGTCCTGTCTCTGAGGCATCGGTTTGCAGTACAAATTTCTAGGAAAAGTTAGAGGTTGTCAGCACAGGTTCATGGCCCAGGGCAGCTCTCAGGTCCAGGAAGGCCCGGTCAGCTTCTTCAGACCACCTAACGGTGTGACTTCGATCTTTCTTGGTTAGATCATGCAGGTGGGCCGCTCTGATTGCAAAGTCCGGGATTAATTGTCGGTAGTACCCCACCAACCCCAGGAACGTGCATACTTGCCTCTTCGTGGTGGGTCGTGGCCAGTGTGCGATCCCGTCCACCTTTCGGTGGTCTGAAGCTGGACTGGTGGGGGTCCAGCAGGTTATTCTGTGAAAAGAAGAAAGAGAGTTGGTTGGTGGCAGCTTGATCAAGTGATTGGATAGAAAAGGAGGGAGAGATACCAGATGGTAGTTCTGTATACTGGCGGGGTCCAGAGTGGGCTTCTTCAGGATTGGGGTGATGTAGACCCTCTTGAAGGATGGGGGAAAACATCCAGAAGACAGGGAGGAGTTCACAAGGGAGGTGACAAATGGGAGGTATGATTGGCTGAAGGAGGGATGAAGTCAAGATACAGTCAAGGGCACAATTGGTAGGGTAGTGGGTGAGCAGGAGTTGAGAAACATCTGCGTTTGTGAGGGGAGAGAAAGATGAGAAACAGGGAAACAGGGCAGGCACAGAGAAGGAGGCACGCACAAACGTGGTGGTTGTAAGGTGTAAATGATTAAAATCTGGTATTGTCACTCAGTGCGCAGGTCAGCTTGCTGGCTTCCTCTGATACAGTGGCAATATGTGGCTGTAAAGTAATTTAACCCCCGGAGCAAATACCGTTAGCCCCCATCTTCTCAGCACCCATACGGGCGGGAGACTGTGGGGGAAAAACTAATGCATTATTCCCAAAACAGCTGTCTTCCTGAACCCCCTGTAAATCCCCCTCCTCTCACATTTCTATCAGGGTGCGACAGCCTTTACGGCACGGGAAGGTTTCTGAAAGCACCGCCTGCTGGGCCCAGACATTATTCTCTTGGACCCCCCTTCATTACTCCCTCCCTCTCACATCTCCCCCATTCCTCAGTTTCGCTGAAATTATGCATAAAGCATTGGATGTTTCATGGCAAAGTTAGTTTAGATAATATACATGTTTGGCATTATTCTGATTGTTTCAGTCCAACTGGTGCAATGGTGTAGTTTCTGCAACAGCATACCTTGGACATCATAACCATCCAGCAGCAATTCAGTTATCCAAGCCCATCGCAGTAGTGAAGTGAAATTCTGCACTACTTGGTTTCCCAAAAGACCTTTGTGCAATTGGTAGTTTACAAATACCTATCAATGCACTGACTGAGAACACACGCCTGGTTATGTGTAGAAATGGCTAGGCTACCACTGTAAAAATCACAAAAGTCCTAGCCTATGTTTGGAGCCTATGTCTAATAGCATACACTTACAAAGTATGCTATTAGATGTTGCAGTTAAATAAACTGGGAGCACACACAACAATTACATTTGAAGCAAAGTGATTTGGGTCACCGCTTCGTCACAGGTGATGTTACTGGATGGATGGATGGCATCTAGGTAACAGTGTTACGTTTAATTTGGATATTACAAATAACAAAACATCTAACGTTACTATAAAAAGTGTAGGCTGTGATATTAGGTGTACCAGGTCGACGTAGTAGTTCAAATAAAACAAACCATTAAAATTACATTTTTATTTTACAACATAGCTAAATATTTTTTTAATCTGATGCAAGATTAAATTTACACCCTTTGGATACCCTTTATATCGCTGTCTGGCACCCATGGCTAGCCCACTTTGCTGAGGAGTGCTCATGCTGTGCACAAATGAAAACCATTGATATAAAAAAATGCATTTGAGGCTTGCAATTGCGATTTATTCATGAAATGCTCAAAAATGTGCTGAAGAAATCTGTTGCATCTTGCAGATCTCAGCTTGCATGTTGCAACTTTCGTGAAACAAGCCCCTGGGCAACGCAATAAACACTTGTCAGTCACATTAACAAGGTGTTTCTGTGTGCAGAACTGCTGCTCACTGGATTTCTTTGTTTTTTTTCACCAGTCTTTGCAAACTCTAGAGACTAGTGTCAGCAGTTTATGAGATACTCAAACCACCCTGAATGCCTCACCCTGCATGAATCAGTAAATATAATGTTCCTAATTTAGTGTTAATTTAGTGAGTGTATTTTTTTTTCCATTTCACTATGAATTGGCATTAAGTAATGTAGTTCCTAACATGAATTAACGGTTTACAAATACCAATTAGTTAATGCCAATTCACCTTATGGTAAAGTGTTACCCATTGTGGAGTTGTATACTTGTTCTTGCAATCAATACTAGAATATTACATGGCAAACTATACATTTATACAATCTAGAAATGGTAACAGACTTTATGCTTTCCCTATTTCAGTGCAGCAGGATTTGATTCCTTATGGATCATAACCTCCCCTCACCGCCAAAACCCACATGCACAAATACACCCCCGGGTCTAACTGGGTTATATTCATATATTATTTTTGGGGAGATTATATTTTCAACATGCAGAGGGTGACTTGAAGTTGGCCACTATCTGATGACAGGCAGGACTGCTGGAGAGCCTTTCAAAAATCCATACTGGCCTCACCTCCATCCAAGTGCGATTGACAGTTGTCAGTCTGGATGCGATATCACATAAACATTTTCCGATTTCCATCTCTGTTTTCCATAGCTTGGTGAAATCCTGTTAACTTCTGACACAAACATCCCTCAGACACCAATACTGCTCTGGCCATCCCCGGCTCCCAGCACAGCGGGAGAAATGACAGAGCTTTGTGGACTGGCCATGGCACACTGAAAAGAAAAATTTCCAGGGAAGAAGAGAAAATAATGTAAACCAGGATGGTAGGACACCATAATCCAACAAGGCCCTTAACCCCGTGCTGCTCCAGGGTGGATTGTCCCCTGCTTGTCTGCAGAGAACAATTACATACGGTAAGTGACAGTGTTCTTATTGTGATAAGACTAACATCACCTTCTTAATAACTGTAATAACTGACTGATTTTTGGGGGTTTTCCTTCACAGTTTTCACAATGTTTCACAATTGCTGTTGTGGTCCTTGCTCAGTACGGCAGTGGTTCTTTATTTTTCAGGACATTCCAAGTTGCATTACAAGCTATCCCCAATGCTTGTGCAATGGCTCTGATCCCCTCTTTTCTAAGCTTCAAAATGGATTGCTTTTCTCCCAAAGACGGCTCTCTGGTCTTCATGTTGGTTTATTTTTTCTAACACAAATGCAAGCAAAACCCAAGGTTTAATGCTTAACCCTTTCGCATGTACGATCACAAATATGTGATTAAGACGCATCATTAGAACGCTCAGTCCAAAATGTTGTCACAATGGGTTTCTGCCGTCTACCATGGCTTTTGAACAGTGTCACAGAGGTGTGCCTTAAACCCTGTCAGCATATTCATATTCCCTGTCAGGCTACAAATTCTACTTGCACTCAGCACGTCAGTTATGTGCAGGCTCCAGTAGGCTTTTTGATCCATGTTTTGATGGCTCCCCATTCATCAATCCTAAAACCATTCATCATCAAAGAGCAATCAGATCATGTTAAGGGTAGGATTCGGAATACGTGCCCCACACACAGTTCATTCATGGCAATGGAAAAACTGGTAAATCCACCACTAGTGAAAGTGAAAATAAAGGCTACCCCAAAATATACTCCATGTTTGAAACCAGTTAAAGCCAAGCTAACCCTTGCACACTGCACTGTGTGAAACAAAACAAACTTTTCAATCGCCCAGCAGGGAAGGATGAATGACTGTATAAAATATTGAGGTAAGCGTCACACTACTGATAGTCAAGGAATGTCATAGGTAATGCATCTGTAACGCCGCTAAAAATACTATTCTTCAAAGTCACCACTGCAGTGGTAAAGAATATACCACAATACCTAAAAACCTTTTTCTGTTTGTGTATCGATTCATTTTACAATGAACTGGTGAACTGAAAAGACAGACACAGACATGGAGGGAATCATTTGCCTCTAGGAATTAATAAAACTGCATACTGCAAAAAAAAGCAAACACTGGAGATACTATATTTTGCTTTCTTGAACAGGCACATTTTTAATTGCTCTTGGTGACGCTGAAAATTTTAAACTCCAATGTATGAAACGAATGGAGACTCGTTCCATACATACATGCAGCGTACAGTGCATAATCACAGGTTAACCACTAAGCTGTATTAGTTCTTGGTGAAGAATTAACGATTTTATTCATACGACTTATCCCTAGTTATGGTTATGGGTATGCAATTTTCATTGTACGTCGCTCTGGATAAGAGCGTCTGCCAAATGCCATTAATGTAATGAATACTTTGACTTACTTGCTTTTTCGATAATGCCACCACACCTTCCCAGCGCATGGGAAGCCATGATAAATGATATCATTTAATGTTTCATTGTGCTGACATTATTAGAAAGCAGAAGTAAATCAAAGTTCTAGCATTAGCATACAGGGGAAACGATACTCAAAGTGCACAGACAACGAAATGTGACAGACATTTTAGTAACATAGATGCTAGGCTTAAAAGCCACAAAAACAGTCATTTTATCACATTAAAATTCCATATAAGCAGAATTATTGTCCACAACATGTTAGTTTAAGGTTAAACCGATATTTGAATCATAATATTCATTTTGACTTCTGGAAATACATTTTTCGGTTGTCCTCCCTAGTTTTATATATCCACACGCAAATATCTCTCAACTTGTGTCTTCCGATTGGTACAAATGCATCCCATTTGTATATGAAGAGCAAAAATCCATAGCAAAATTCCTTGTCTATTTTTTGCAATAACCCAGTCTCAAATGTAAAATCTGCATTGGCAGATGAAATGACATGCGTGCATTCAGTTGTACGTTCCTTTTAGGTTTCTTAGATTTTGAGACTTTCATTCCGTGCAATCTGCACACGCAACTATCTATCCGCAAATGTGGCAAGCTGTGTATGGAATGACAAAAGAGTCACAATTTACCAGGTTTCCGCCATGGTCCCTTTGCTCAGATGGCTAGCATGCTTAAATAAGACCTCAGTGCTAAATATCTAGCTTGCTATTTTAATATGCGTGTGGCTGATTGTTAGCTAATGTGACCAGTTGGCTAGGCAGGGAGCCATGCTAAATTAGTCCATCAATTCGATCTAAGCCTAAAGCTAATGTAACGTTGACACTGGTCTGACATGGATGAAACGTCGAGGTCACCAACTGTAGGAACCCCCCAAAAGTCTTTGTGAGGCAAAGGAAACGCATGTAGTCTTACCAGGCGCTATTGGAACAGGATTAATTAAATGTTTTCTCATTTATTGGACTCCAATAATTTAGACAGAACAGAGGCGCAGTTAAACTAACAGTTCAACAAAAGGAACTGCAAATGTCCACCAATTGTGTGCCTCTATACTATCGCTATCTATCTGAATAGGCAAGTGACTATGGGGTACTGTCTGTTAGGGCTCTAAACTGCTAAAGCCTGATTTATACTTCTGCATTGAATACACACAGAGGCTATGGCGCATCAGTGTTCCCTACGGCGTAGCCTGATGCGCACCTCCCCAGAAATGTAACTACGTGTGGCAGTGATGTGGGCCGCAACAACTGCTACTTGGAGCGGGGACCCAGGCGGTAAAAACATTCCAGCATTTTATCTGTTTCCTTCTTGACTCGCTCCTCACGGACACACAGTCAAATTACGACAACAAGGTAAATATAACATGTTCTTTCTATCATAAACCTCTATGTTGTAAGTGTTTAGGCTAGCTGACTAGCTAGCTAGCAATACTTTAAAGTTGTAAACATGACATTGATTTGCACAAGCTTCTGTGAAGAAAATATATCATTGTATCTGGTTTGCTCATAATGCAAACGTAATAACCAGTATTCTGCCAATGTAGTCATATGCCGTTTTCTCGTTTTCATAGCTCTGCCAATCCGTGTATAGACACTGAATGCATATATTATGCATAGACTGTGTGTATAATTAGAAAGACTAACTTCAACTATTTGCAATGTCATTCACAAACACAGGCTGGAAATGATTCTATCCCCAACAACTTCAGCTGTTGAAGAAGTAGTTCCACCTTCATGCCCACCTTCATGTTCAGAATCAAGTAGTAGTGCGGTCAACCGTCACCAGACCACTCAGCCATTTCCTCTGTCCCCCCTGCCATCTCCTCTATCCTCTCAGTCATCTTCTCCATCCCCCCAGCCATCTCCTCTATCTACCGCAGTCATCATTTCTATCCCACAGCCATCTCCTCTGTCCCCCAGCCCAAGGATGGCACAGAAGAGGAAGAGAAGGGAGCAGGATGACTTGCTTCAGAAGCAGGTTGCCCAATTGGAGGAACACAGGGTGGAACTGCAATAGAAACTGTTGCAGAACAATGATGAGCCCTCTTTGGGCAAACTCCTGCAGACATGCTGTGACAGCGTCTGTCTCAAAGCCACCTCGCACATCCCCCCCAGTCCTTGGATATCTGACACCCTCCGTACCTCCAGGGCCAACCTCCGCACTGTGGAGAGGAAGTGAGGAAAATCCAAAGACCCTTCAAACCTCACAACTTACCAGTCTCTCCTGGCGGCATTCTCTTCCGCTGTCACTGCCGCCAAAGCAAAATACTATCAAACACAAATTCAGAACTTCACTTCTAACCCCCGGAAACTGTTCTCTATTTTCTCCTCTCTCCTCAATGCACCACCTCCTCCACCTCAGTCCTCCTTCGCTGCTGATGACTTTGCTAATTTTTCGATGAGAAGGTCACAGACATCCGCAGTTCCTTTACAACCACCACCCCCCTCTCTGTGCCCTTCCCCCCCTCTAGGCCCATCCCTTCCTTTTCCACTTTCTCCCCCCTTACAGACTCTGATGTTTCTCAACTCCTGCTCTCCCATCGCCCTACAACCTGTGCCCTTGACCCTATCCCCTCTTCTCTTCTCCAGACTATCACACCTGACATTCTCTCATTTGTCACCTCCCTTGTCAACTCCTCCCTGTCTTCTGGCTGTTTTCCAGCATCCTCCAAGAAGGCCTACTCTGGATCCCTCCATCATCCAGAACTACCGCCCGGCATCTCTTTTTCCTTTTCTTTCTAAAACCATAGAACGAGCCGCTTCTACTCAACTTTCTTCTTTCTTCTCTAACAACAACCTGCTAGACCCCCATCAGTCTGGCTTCAGATCGGGCCACTCGACAGAGACCGCGCTCCTCTCCGTCAGTGAATCACTCCATGCCGCACGAGCAGCCTCCCTCTCCTCTGTCCTCATTCTTCTAGATCTCTCTGCTGCCTTCGACACTGTGGATCACTCCATCCTCCTGTCCGCCCTGTCAGCAACGGGCATCTGTGGCACAGCCCTGGACTGGATTGAGTCCTACCTCTCTGTTCGCTCCTTCCAGGTTGCCTGGGCTGGTACGGTATCGACACCTCGGCTTCTTGCCACAGGAGTTCCCCAGGGCTCAGTCCTAGGCCCGCTTCTTTTTTCTCTTCACTCTTGTTCCCTTGGCCCTGTGTTCACTGCACATGGGCTATCCTACCACTGCTATGCGGACGATACCCAACTCTTCATCTCGTTCCCACTATCTGATACACAGGTTTCAGCCCGTATCTCTGCTTGCCTGAGTGACATCCAGAGCTGGATGGACAACCACCATGTAAAGCTCAACCCAGGTAAGACTGAAATGATATTCATCCCTGCTAATACCTCTCCCCATCTGGATCTCTCCATTTCCCTCGGGGATACCACAATTACGTCATCACCCAGTGCAAGGAACCTCGGCGTGGTGATGGACAGCAGACTGTCCCTCTCGGTGCACATTGCAGCGGTGACCCGGGTGACCCGGTCATGCAGGTTCTTCCTATACAACATACGGAGAATCCGCCCCTTTCTCGACCCAGTTCCTGGTCCAAGCGATGGTTCTGTCCCGCCTGGACTACTGCAATTCCCTCTTGGCTGGCCTTCCAGTGTCCGCCATCAGACCCCTCCAACTTATCCAGAATGGTCTGGTCGTCTGGTCTTCAACCTTCCCAAATACTCACATGTCACCCCCCTGCTTACTTCCCTCCACTGGCTGCCTGTCATGGCTCGCATCAAATTCAAAACATTGGTGCTAGCCTTCCAAGCAGTTAAAGGGTCTTCCCCAGCTTATCTACAAAAAATCATCAGACCGTACACCCCTGCCAGACCTCTTCGTTCAGCCTCCACAGGCCGCTTGGCACCTCCCCCTCTCCGAACCTCCACCTCACGCTCACGACTACTGTCTGTTCTGGCTCCACGGTGGTGGAACGAACTCCCCGTTGAGGTCAGAACTGTAGAATCTCTCCCCACCTTCAAGCGCAAACTGAAGACGCACCTCTTCAAGCAGCACCTCTCCCCATCCCTCCCTACCTCCCTGTGAACCTTAATTGTTGTCTTTCTGTGATTTACTTTTTTGTGTATTGGTATTTTTAGATGGGTAGGTAAGCAGTGTTTGGCTAGTTAAGTTCACTTCGGTCACTTTTGCTTTGTTGTTTGCTTGTTTGTTTATTTATTTGTAAAAAAAAAAAAAAAAAATCAAATAGGCCCTGGTCCTTATCTTTGTTGTACAGGTCGCAGTTGAAATTGTACTTCTCTCTAGGGTCTTTCAGCGCAATTATCCCTGGTTATGGGTATGCACTTTGTTGTACGTCGCTCTGGATAAGAGCGTCTGCCAAATGCCATTAATGTAATGTAATGTAATGACAGACAACTATTGTTTGAGAGGCAGCAGCAACAATAAACAGTTGCACAATTCTCATATTTTGTCAATTCATGTTTTTACATATGGTTTACTTAAGTACAAGATCTGAATTCTTCAAACTCCTATTCCTGTTTATACATTTGACTTTTGATTTCACATAACAAGCATTTAAAATGCAATACATTAATTTCAATAAATGTTCAGAACTTTTACAATTCACACATCAAGTTGGCCACGACACACTATGTTGCTGTGCCATGGCACAATTCCATGGGGTGATCAGGAAAGAAGGCCATCAGGTCATTCCATACACCATTTGCAGCTCTGCTGGAACGGAACCTTGAAAGGTAATTAGAGAAATCCAAAAGATTTGTGTCCCCTGCCACCACTCTTCGCCACTCGCCTGCCTGAGGTGACCCTGTAGTGTTGGAGTTAGCAGGGATGTTCACAGGTGGGTTCACTTCATCAGTGTTGGCCAGGAAGTTGTGAAGAAGTGATACAAGCTTTGACAATATACACTTGCTTTGTCAGGCAAAAATTCTAGTGGTCGACCAATGATTCTCCACCGTGCTACCAAAATGACAAATGCACAGCTGCCAACTCTCACGCTTTTGGCGTGAGACACACGCATTTGCCTGTTTTCACACGCACATGCAAATGCGTGTGTCTCACCCCGAAAGCGTGAGAGTTGGCAGCTATGCAAATGTGTTCTCAATCACCCACCTGGTTCTGGAGTAACGGTAGTTGTAGATCTTTCTATAGTCATGTTCTTCCCCATTAAGAAAAATGCAAAACATACAGAGTATTAATGAATAGGAAATAATTATGAGCCAATGTAGCTGTGAACACTTTTCCTCAAAATTCTACACTCAACACCCCATAATGACAACATGAAATAAGTTTTTTTTTTTTTTTTTGCAAATTTATTAAAAATAAAAAAACTAAGAAATCACATGTACATAAGTATTCACAGCCTTTGCTCAATACTTTGTTGATGCACCTTTGGCAGCAATTACAGCCTCAAGTCTTTTTGAATATGATGCCACAAGCTCACGCACACCTATCTTTGAGCAAGTTTCGCCCATTCCTCTTTGCAGCACCTCTCAAGTTCCATCTGGTTGGATGGGGAGCGTCGGTGCACAGCCATTTTCAGATCTCGCCAGAGATGTTCACAGAGTTGTCCTGAAGCCACTCCTTTGATATCTTGGCTGTGTGCTTAGGGTCGTTGTCCTGCTGAAAGATGAACCGTCACCCCAGTCTGAGGTCAAGAGCTCTCTGGAGCAGGTTTTCATCCAGGATGTCTCTGTACATTGCTGCATTCATCTTTCCCTCAATCCTGACAAGTCTCCCAGTTCCTGCCGCTGAAAAACATCCCCACAGCATGATGCTGCCACCACCATGCTTCACTGTAGGGATGGTATTGGCCAGGTGATGAGCGGTGCCTGGTTTCCTCCAAATATGACGTCTGGCATTCACGCCAAAGAGTTCAATCTTTGTCTCATCAGACCAGAGAATTTTGTTTCTCATGGTCTGAGAGTCCTTCAGGTGCCTTTTGGCAAACTCCAGGCGGGCTACCATGTGCCTTTTACTAAGGAGTGGCTTCCGTCTGGCCACTCTACCATACAGGCCTGATTGGTGGATTGCTGCAGAGATGGTTGTCCTTCTGGAAGGTTCTCCTCTCTCCACAGAGGAACGCTGGAGCTCTGACAGAGTGACCATCGGGTTCTTGGTCACCTCCCTGACTAAGGCCCTTCTCCCCAGATTGCTCAGTTTAGACGGGCGGGCAGCTCTAGGAAGAGTCCTGGTGGTTCCGAACTTCTTCCATTTACGGATGATGGAGGCCACTGTGCTCATTCGGACCTTCAGAAACTTTTCTGTACCCCAGATTTGTGCCTCGAGACAATCCTGTCTCGGAGGTCTACAGACAATTCCTTTGACTCCAAATCATGTCCAATCAACTGAATTTACCGCAGTTGGACTCCAATCAAGCTGTAGAAACACCTCAAGGTTGATCAGTGGAAACAGGATGCACCTGAGTTCAATTTTGAGCTTCATGGCAAAGGCTGTGAATATTTATGTACATGCGATTTCTTAGTTTTTTATTTTTAATAAATTTGCAAAAATTTCAAAAAAACTTATTTCATGTTCATCATTATGGGGTGTTGTTTGTAGAATTTTGTGGAAAAAAATGAATTTATTCCATTTTGGAATAAGGCTGTAACATAACAAAATGTGGGAAAAGTGGAGCGCTGTGAATACTTTCCGGATGCACTGTATATATGAGGAGTTTGGTTCCAAAACAGGATAAGCGCCATTTAAAAAAAAATTGAGTTACCGCCAAAATCAGTACTGTATTTCGTCACTATTGATAACCCCATTTTCAATTTTCCGCAAAACACGATATTCGCCGTGTTACACTGTCCTGTTTACTCCCTTTTTTTCCAAACCACGACAAATGCCAGTCCCCCTTTTCTGCAGAACGCAACAGATCCACTCAACCAATCACAGCGCGTCATTCCACTTCGTGTAAACAATAATGGTGGCGCCCTGTATGCAGCCGGCATCCTAGAGACTTCTCGATATAAGTCGTGATTAACAAGAAATACAAGGGATATCGTCATGTATTAGTGTTCTCTCTTACAGTATATTTCTACTGTTGCACAATTGTATACAGAAATATAATGCACAAGACAACACAATTAATGCAATGTGTTCAAAATGAATCTTAAAAAAAAAAGAATCTGCGTATGCAGCGTATTTATAGCATACACTACACAACTAAATGTAACATGGCTAAAATGAATGCAATTTTGGAAGTTGAATGTAAGGGGAATGTGATTTTGGAAATGTTATAGTCTAATATATGTGATATTGTTGTTCATGTTCTTCTTGTTCATGATGAAATTTTGCACTTTTCCGCACATGAGCAACATTTAGATAAGTATTTTCCAAGTTCAGAGGCTGTCATATGTAGATTGTTTGTAATTGTATTTTGCAATTTCAATCTTAAAAAAAACTTTTGTATTGATGCAATGGATTTATAGCATTTTGGGGAAAAAATTATCTGTTTTTAAAATAAATCTTTAAATATTAAAATCTGGATTTTAATTTTTAATGTTATTATAACCTCAAGATGCTATATGAAAGTTTGAAACAGAAAATGGTGGTTTTCATCATACCACTTTCTTGGTAAAGAAAACACATTTTTACTCAAATTAATCAAAATGGATTTATAGCGTTTTGGAACCAAACTCTTCACCTATATATATATATATATATATATATATATATATATATATATATATATAGTACTGTGCAAAAGTTTTAGGCAGGTGTGAAAAAATGCTGTAAAATAAGAATGCTTTCAAAAATAGAAAATAGTTTATTTTTATCAATTAACAAAATGCATGAACAGAAGAAGTGAATGAAGAGAAGAAAAATCTAAATCAAATCAATATTTGCCTTCAAAGCAGCATCAATTCTTCCAGGTATACTTGCACTACCTGCTGAGTTCTTTTTGAGGGAACTCAGCAGGTAGGTTCTTCCATCTTGGAGAACTAGCCACAGTTCTTCTGTGGATTTAGGCAGCCTCAAATGCTTCTGTCTCTGCCTGTAATCCCAGACAGATTCGATGATGTTGAGATCAGGGCTCTGTGGGGGCCATACCATCACTTCCAGGACTCCTTGTTCTTCTTTACACTGAAGATAGTTCTTAATAATATTGGCTGTATGTTTGGGGTTGTTGTCCTGCTGCAGAATAAATTTGGGGCCAATCAGATGCCTCCCTGATGGTATTGCATGATGGATAAGTATCTGCCTGTACTTCTCACCATTGAGGTGACCATTCATTGTGACCAAATCCCCAACTCCATTTGCAGAAATGCAGACCTAAATTTGCAAGGAACCTCCACCATGCTTCACTGTTGCCTGAAGACACTAATTCCTGTACCGCTCTCCAGCCCTTCGGGCTATATATAGCGCAAAAAGCACTATTACATTAAATACATTTTGTCTGTGACATACCTGGAAAGGGACGCATGAGATTGTTGTGTAAGAGAAAAACAGCATCACCAACAATTACATCCTGAATTTTGACTCCTGTTCCAGGAAGATTGGCTGGTAGGGGCAGGTTCAGTTTGTGTTCAAGCAACACAGAACCAAATCTGCTCTCCTTGAAGATGGCCCCATCACTTTCGTCACCATATCCCCCTACATCCACTATGCTAAAATTATATCTGGCGTTGCAGGTAGCCGTCAGGACAATGGAGTGCCTTTGTAGTTATAGTAGTTGCTGTTTTCCATCAACACTGTTGTTGGGGCCAACGTAAGAACTTTTTGAAACAGGGAAACGCCTTTGTCCACGCCATTGATGACGCAATCAACGCCGCCTCCCACTGTAATTTAATGGAAATTTAGCCAATACAGTAACAGCCGGAAATACGCAACTGCTGGACCTCACAAAAGCCTCAGGCGCGAATTTCACGGCCTCTTTCTAACCTACGGCTATCCCATGCTGTTCGTTCCAAAAGAGACTCCCATCTAATTAATTTTAAGAACACTCCCTTTGTGTCTGAACCCTTGATCACGGTTCTATTCATTGGGCCTGCTAGTTCTGAAATTATACACATCCGAATACTTGCAAGGACCCGATATTTTATCGGAGATCGCACATAGATTGTGCGGTTTTAATCAACTTTGGAGCTAGAAGACGACCGGCTTCTCTTCCTCCTCCAACCACGCGTGAGACGACGACGCCTTCCCCTGGCTAGGCCAGAGACAGATTTCCCTGGTCCCGCCAGAGACGCCCTTCCCCCGGGACAACGGTACCTGGGCAGCGTTAATTCCCTGGAGCATCACAGATTCTCCAAGCAAGAAACTTTGCCTGCTGACGACGGTCAGCTGTTTGAGACTGGTCGAATATCATCAGATATTCGCCCCCAAGTAAGGCTGCGCATCTGGGCATTAGTTTTGTTAATGTTATATACATTGTATCGTTAGATTAACTTTATGTAACTTTGCTAAATTGTTTTTCTCGTTTACAACTTCCACATGATCATCCAATTACATTGTTCTCTCTCTCTCTCTCTCTCTCCTCCGTACAAATAACCCTCCGGGCTTATAGTCAGTGGATTGTAAGTTTATAAATTAATTTAATCAAGCACCGCAAACTCGCGGAAACGCTTCCCAAAGCGCAAGTACTCTTGTTGCGGTGATTTCATTAATTTGTCTCCTGACCACCCAAATTTTAGCTAGGTGTACGCGCCATTACGCGCTAGAACCATAGGTCCACCATTATAAGACCCTACCTACATTCTCCACCAATTCCTTCCCCCATCCTCTTCGCCCGCTACGTGTACTCACGTGCGTTCCTTTGTCTCCTTCCCTCGCTTTCTCGACGCGGGCATACGTGTACGCGCATTCCTTTGTCCTCCATCTTTCTTCCCACTTCAATGCGTTACTTTTCCGTCACGCCCTTCTTATTTAGCTGTGTTTATATGTTTCTTGTGTTCAATAAATACCCCTTTATTGTAACCGGTTGTCCGTCAATGTTTTTCCAACACTAAATCAAGCCAACTAGCTATTTAAGAACTACTTATAAGGCTACTTATAAAATTCGAACTCATATAAGTGGTTGTTGAATTCATAGTATTAATTCAACGGTATGACTGTTGAATGATTTATTAAATCATTACCATTGAGTTTGTTATTAATAACGTAGCTAAATTAATAATTAAATGAGACTGATTACTAAATACGATATTACCCTTCGGAACCTACATACTGGTGCCCCATGTGAGGAATAGAAAAGTTGGCTTGATTCATGTTTGAATAGCTTTGGGGTGTGACCAAGATTTTTGCGTTTTGTCTTGAACAACCATTTGACGCCACGGGGTGGCGCCAAACCCACATTTAGCCTACTAGGCCAAAGGCGCTTGTACGCAATTGGATTGTGGTGGTAGCTCTGTTCATTGCGACTTGACGTAGCTCCGACATCATCGCGAGACTAACACAGCTTTATTCACCAAGTGACGAGAATTATTTAGTAATTTACATATCGCTTAAATAAAGTTAACGGATTAATAATTAATGGTTATACGTTTTGATTAATTTATTAATCATTTCCCATTAAAAAAAATAAATAATAATAATTCTTTAATTTTAAGTGTTTTGCCAATTATTCATAATTTTAACTTTTTCATTTTTCAATTAGCCACTCATCCCTTTTTGATTATTAATCAAATTGAATCAACGTTGAATCAATTTGAATCGTTAATCATTCCAGGGTGTTGGTTAATTGTCACTGGTTTTCTTTTCCCGTTTTTGTTCTTTTAGAAGTACATACCATTTAAGATTCACCCGGCCTGCTGAGGTACTGGGCTGGTGTTGTTTATCAGTGCTGTTGCTGTGTTGGTATACACTGTTGGTAACCTGATACCTGGTTTTGATTCTAAGTGCCTAACCCGGCCCTGTGAATTGATGTTGTGACTAGTCAGTGCTTCTGATTTGGACACGTTTCTGCTGTTGTTGCCAAGCTGGTGCTATCCTTAATCAGTCGTGATAGTAACCCACGTGCTAGCATTCCGGTGAAAGCTTTTGGTTGTGCAAACTACTGTAGCTAGCCAATACGCAGTAGTTTTGGTTGTCTTGTAAGGTGCTGCTGCAACGCACCACACCTCACGTGTTTCATTCAATTTAACATTTTGCACAATAAGTAACTAGAGTTCGAAATGAGCTTCCGTGCTCCACGTGCTGTGGCTATGGAAGATAGCCCACCACCTTTGGAGAACATTTCAATTTGTGAGTTTGTGGCTCAACTCATTCAACTGTCTCATGAAGACAAGGAGGAACTTGAGCAGCACACTGCTGAGGAGTGTGCAGCAGGAGTGGACAATTTGGTCCGGCTCATCCAAGACCCATCTCGGAGTGTGCTCACTGTACAAGACACAGTTGGAAGGCTGTTTCTCTTGTACCATAGACAAACGAGTCTGGAGCTTGACACTCTGCATAAGGAGAATAAACTCCTACGCCAGAGAAATGATAAGCTTGACTCGGAGGTCGAGGAGCTGCGCCATGACCTGAAACTCACCACTGAAGGCTTAGAGGAATGTACTTCCAGGCTTACAGAGGGTGAGCAAAGCCAGAGTGCTACTGGGTCCATTGTCAAAAGACAGGTAAGTGGATTCTGCCGTACAGGGGTACCGGAGGGCCTTGCCTCCAAGCCTACTGGCTCTAGGGAGCTTGCTACATCAGAGGCTCCTCCTCGTTGGGCAGCTCCCCACCCGGAACTGGGAAACCTTGGGACTCGTGCAAAGCATAGGCCCAAACCTAAGCTAACTGCTACTAGCCCTCTTCCCACGGATTGTTCTGAGGCCGATTTGTATTCACTCTCTGAGGAAGAGACTGAAGGCTACATACCTGATCCACATTCTCTCTCTAAAGACCCTACTAGACCTGCACCAGTTTCTTCTCTTCGTGTGTCCATGGGTCGCTCCACAGAGCATCACCCACGCTCATCACGCTTTTCGTCTCCTTCATCGCCCCCTAGAGGGGACAGAAGGAATATAGGGCTGCCTCGCCTATCTCGTCTCTCTTGTCAAGAGCACAGGACCCGCTTTGCAACCTCATCTCCACGCCGTGTTTCTGCTTCACCACCTTGGAGGAAGGCAGAAATGCCGTATCATGATTCTGATTCCCCGCATGGTAGGGAATCAAAGTTATCCTATCGGGAACCTCGTAGGGAGTACTCACCATCGCCCCCTAGGCGTAGGGTGCATGGTTCTCGCTCCCAAACCCTAACCACTCAGCGGGAAGAAGAGTCCAGCCACTCTGATAGCGATCACGGAACTATTTACCGACCCCGCCAAACCACTCGTTTCACTGGCGTTCCCCGCTTGAAACAGCTGGATGCACTAGCCAAAGACATCGAGAGATTTGACCCAGAAAAGAAGGATCACAATGTTGAGGACTACCTCAGAGAAATCGCACATAGTCTCTCCGACTTACCTGGTGCGACGCAGAGAGAGAAGATTAAGCTGATCTGGAAGACCACTTCCAGATCAATCCATGCTTTCATAGAGTCCCAGCCTTCCTCAACCCGTGATAGTTATTCTCGACTCTGCAGAGCTCTGATGGAGGAGTATTCTCCATTTGCTGATGAAACATCGGCGACTATCTCCGCCATACAAATCAAGCATCGTCGCAACGAACACCCAAGGGAATTGTATAACAGGTTGCGACATGCATTCTTTCAGGGAAGGAATGCGCCAGGTCTTGTGGAAGACCGGGCCTTCAAGTCCCTCTTCAAGTCCCTCTTCCTGCATAACTTACATCCCTGTGTGCGAACCCATGTCACGCTTATGACGCGGCAGGACGATCCGTCGATGCGCGACATCAAAAAAATGGCACAGATGGCATGGGAAACAGTGGTCCGCTCGAATGACAAAAGGGAAGAGGACCAAAGGGTCCTCATAGTTCAGGCCCCCACAAAGGTTTCATTGGAACTGGAGGGATCTGAAGTTCCTGCTCCAAAACCCTCTCACTCCCGTGTCCAGCAAAACCGGCCTTCACATCGCGACAGCGCAACAAGGGGATGGAAGGACAGGCAGTCGAAGAGGGGTGGTGATCGTCAGCCGATGGATGCCCAAGGAGAAAGGAATGACTACCAGTCGACCTACATGGGTAGGGACAGAGAACAGAGGGGATACAAGGGTCGTGATTCCCGCCGAAACGAACAATATAGAAAACAGGAGGGTGGGGCAGGTCCTCAAGCTCCTGTCCAGTGGAAGTCAGAGCTGGCTTCTATAAAGGACACTTTGGCCGCCCTATCAAAGGGTATGGCGGCCCTCTCTAAAGTCCCACCAAAGGATGCTGAAAAGCGTTCGGGCAAAGGTGGTGATGGTCCTCCTAGAGAATGACTAGTCCGGGAGCCTTCCTCCACACCGGCGAGAGTCTATCTCATTGGGTGGGGTAAGGAACCCCTAGGTGATGCTGTTCGTTCACCAATTAATGAACAGCCTCATAGAACCCCACCGATCACCCTAACTTACCCATTTTTGCAGTTCCTAGGCGACCTCATCCAGAAAGGGAACGCCAAGCGTCTTTATACTACAGTCCTGATGGAAAACGGACTGTACCTTGACGCTTTATTGGACACTGGATCCAAAGTTAGCCTGATGTGCGCAGACACCTTTGCAGAGGTCACCCAAATGACACTGTCCACTGGGAGACGCCTTCGGATAGAGGCCTGTGACATCAACATCACCAGCTATACCCAAGACCAGGCTCCAATCACTCAGAAAGCCTGGCTGGAATTCACCTTCCAGGAGATGAAAATTGTACACCCCGTGTACATCTCCAAGGTTAACACGGAACGGACGTTAATTGGCCAGGACCTGTTGGACAGACTGCCCCCCCTGATTGACTGTCATCGCGGACAGCTATGGGCGCAAGTCATGCCGAAGCCCATCAATATGGAGACCACTGGACACACGTCATGTGACAGAGTGGCGGTTGAGGAATCACCTAGTGACTCCCTCGCTCCCACAAATCTATGTGCGCAGTTAGCCCCCTCGCTCCAGACACAAGGCCAAGCGCCCCCTAACCAAGACACCCTAAATAGAGCCGACCCCTTTGTGCAAAAGAGCCATCGGTTATTATCAGCGGGGTCTCCCCAGACCTCCATGGTAGCTGTTGGTGTTTGCACACTCTCCTTACAGATTGGAAAGAAGGAATTCAGGCACTACATGAGCGTAGTGCCGAAGTTGTCCCATTCTGTTTACATAGGAGCCGACATCTTGGTCCGGCTTGGGGCCCAGATTGATAGGATCAATCAGGTGCTGTGGTCTCAGGCAAACATAGAGAGGAGACCAGTGACGGGCACACCTGAGAATATGCGCTCAGGCCAGACCATCCCTCAGGCATGTCAAATCGCAAGCGAATTTGACGTAGCCGTTCCCGCCAGAACAGCTGGTGTACCTGTCCGCCTCATGGTTTTAAAGGGACAGGAACCACAGTGCTCCCAAGCCTTCTTTCAACCAGGACCACACTTCTTTCAGCTGAATTTAACGGTCTGCGGCACACCCCTGCTCGAACTGAACAATCGTTCAGCTTACTTGTTAGTGCAAAATCTGACTAACCACGTCACTCAGATAACAGCCCGAGAGCCTCTGGGCTATCTAATTGACAGTGCATTTCATGATTTTGAGTTGACCATTCCGGTGATTGGTGAGTTGCCAGACTCCCTGATCGGGGACGAAAATGATGCGCAAGTGTACTTCACGCACCCCACTCGGATGATTTCCATTAGTCCTCGGGGAACTATACACACAAGCGCCATCTGTCGCATCGACCTAAGTGGAACCAATGAGATGGTGGTACATGCCATTGTCTCTGATCATAGCTCAGCCTTGAGCAATGATGCCTACCCTCCTTCACAAGAAGAACCATACTCTGGTTTTGAGGCTGAAGATCAGCAGCAGCTTGATAAAGCTGATGCACTAGAGACAGATACCCAAAGGCAAGAGCTCAAAACACTTTTCTATGAGTTCCGAGACATATTCTCCAGGGACTCTTATGACTGTGGTATCACAGATATGCACACCGTCCGCATACCCACTGATCCCGGCGCACAACCAACATTTATACGACAGTACAAGATCCCTCTAGCAGCCTTTGAGTCCATTCAAGAAATTCTGGACTCGCTGTTGGAAAAGAAAGTCATCCGGGAATGTAACTCAACGTACAATTCCCCATTGTGGCCGGTGTTGAAACCATCAGGTAAGTGGCGTCTCACTATTGATTACCGGCAGCTGAACAAGCAGGTTCCGCTCTCCCGCTGGCCAATGATCCATTTGGACCAAGAACTAGCGAAGGTCACCAATGCGAAGTACTTTTCCACAGTGGATGTGTCAAACGGCTTCTGGACCATGAAAGTGGATCCAGTGGACCAGTACAAACTGGCTTTCTCGTTTGGCAATCGACAATTCACGTGGAACCGGTGTCCCTTTGGCTATTCCAACTCCCCGGCGGAGTTTAACATTTTCCTACATAAGGCCATGAGCGATGCGGTTGCGCGCGGTAATCTAATTTATGTTGACGATATCCTGATGCGTAGTCAGACATGGGATGCCCATCTAGCGGAGATCCGTCACGTGCTCAATCAACTCTCCTGTGCGGGCGCCAAACTGTCCCTGACAAAGGGTCAGTGGTGCCGATCCAAGGTGGAGTACGTCGGACTCCTGGTTGGAGCCAATGGTGTGGAACCACAGTCCAGCAGGGCTCAAGCCATTCAGGACATCAAGTCACCAACCAATGTGTCGGAACTGCGGAGCTTCCTGGGGATCTGTAATTATTCTCGACAGTTCATCGAGGACTATGCAGAGATTTCCAGGCCCCTGACTCAATTGCTCCAGAAGGACAGAGACTTTCTGTGGGAAACAGCCCAAGAAAGTGCTGTCAAGGAGATGAAACACAGGCTCTGCACTGCACCATGTCTTGCCTACCCAGATAAGGACAAGGAGTTCTATCTTGAGGCAAGCTTCTCAGAGCACTGTCTCAGTGCGGCCTTGTCACAACAGTATGACCAAGACAGGCGTGTGGTCGCATATGCCAGTAGGTCATTGACCAGTGTTGAGCTGAAGTTCTCGGACTGCGAAAAAGCCCTACTCGCTACGGTGTGGTCAGTAGAGCACTTCCGGAGCTACATCGGAGGGCAGAAAATTATCATTGAGACCTGCCACCAACCTGTGTCCTTCCTAAATAGTCAGCGACTCAGAGAAGGCCGAGTCTCCAACAGTCGCATCGCAACCTGGATGATGGCTCTGCAAGGCTATGAGGTTGAGGTGAGGTATGCTCAGAACCACAAAATGGCCCTGGGCCAAGGGTTGGCGGAATGCCAACATTGCATTGGTGAGGGTGAACCTCACGAACTCCCCATGATGACAACAACTGCAACACTGCCATCGAACCATCACTATTTTGATGAGAATGTTTGTCGCGGTCTTCCAAAAGTCTATGTGGACGGGTGCTCATTCCATCATGAGGGCCAAGTCCAAGCCGGTGTAGGTATAGTTTGGGCAAACTACTCTGTCGATGAACCCCAACAGTATCACCTTGGACCCAAGACTAGCCAGTATGCGGAGATAGCCGGTGTGCTTATCGTCCTACAACAGGCAGCTCGGGCTAACATTCCAGAGTTAGTTATCTGTTCAGACTCAAACTACACCCGGTACAGTTTTGTCTCTCACTTCCCAGTGTGGAAACAGAATGGTATGAACAATGCCAGAGGAAAGGCCGTGAAGCACTCAGAACTTTTCTTGGCTGGTGACAAACTTGTCAGTGATCGTGGCATGAGGGTATACTGGAAAAAGGTCAAGGGGCACTCTCAAGTCGCAGGCCCGGACAAGGATGGCAACGATGAAGCAGATCGGTTAGCCAAATCCGGCGCGTTAGATGGTAGCCCTTGGCAGTTCCAAGAAGAATGGCTCCCAGCAGTGGACACCTGCTCAGTGAACGCAATCACTCGCAGACAGGCTTGGAATGGTCAAGACCAACCAGACGACAGTCACTAAACAGTGTGTTTGGGTAGGAAGCCCGGCGACGCCGACCTGGTCACCATGCAAAAACAGGATCTGGTGATCAAGGCCATTTACCGGTTCGTGTCGGATCCTCTGAAAGACCCCATCTCAGCAGAATCGCTGGAACAATCCGGTGATCTGAGGACATTGTACAATCTCAGAAAACATCTGAAGATTGAAAAAGGGTTGTTGGTGTACACCCCAAATGATCAGAAACCTCCTCGATGGGTCGTTCCAGCTGAGCATAGGGGAGTGATGATCGTTCATGCTCATGACGCACCCTGTGGGGGTCATAGAGGCTCCAAGGCCACCTATAAAACGCTCCGACAGATGGTGTACTGGCCATTCATGGCTAAGGACATAACAGAATATGTCAGTGGTTGTCTAGTCTGTTGCCAGTTCCAGCTATCACAACCCCTACACCGAGCTCCTCTACAGAAGAGGGGAATCGCGTTTCCCTGGTCGAACCTCCAAATAGACTGGATCGGCCCCGTTCCAAAATCCTCGAGAGGTAACAAGTACCTCCTCACGGTAACTTGTGCCTTTACCAAATGGGTTGAGTCTCTCCCTGCCCCTAATGACACGGCTGAAACCACAGCCATCTTGCTGGTCAACCACGTCTTCAGCCGTTGGGGCCTTCCTTTGTCTATCGACTCAGATCGGGGCACTCACTTCACAGCTACGGTAATGACTTCATTGTGGGAAATGCTGGGTGTCGAGGCAAAGTTCCACATTGCCTACCACCCTCAGTCATCCGGACAGGTTGAGCGAACCAACCGTACCATCGTTGGCATGCTGAGGAAATACGTGAAGGCTAATGGCAAAGATTGGGACGTGAAACTCCCTTTGGTGCTGATGGCCATCAGATCAACTCCTCACCGCTCTACCGGAGTTACCCCGTTTGAGATGATGACAGGGAGAGAGATGACTCTTCCCTTATACCTCCTCTACAGGCCTGAGGATGTGAGTGTGGCTGCAGCATATGCTACCCACCAATATGTAGCAGACCTGCAAGCACACCTCAGGGCCACCTTTGCCTGGGCTCAGGGAAACCTTGAGGCCAGTGCTAAAGGACAGAAGGCCTTTTATGACAAAAGAGCGACCGAGAGTGAATATCAGGTTGGGGACAAGGTATTGTATTTCAACTTTACCAAACCCATCGGTACGCCTAAAAAGTTTCTCCCAAACTGGTCTGGCCCTCATGAGATTGTGGGAAAGCTGTCACCGGTCGCTTACCGCATCAGGATCTCAAAGCCAAACCAAACCCCGGTGTATAAGTGGGTCCATGTTAACCAGATTAGGCCATATAACCCTTCAACCGTCCAAGGGGGGTCTCATGACTAACTGGTAGATAGGCTCCCCCACCACTAATGTAGCATGCTACTTACCCCTCATATACCTTCCGTTCCTGGGCATTAATCCACTTCAACCTATATCCATTCCAGAATGCACCTTGAGTGGATCCTTGTGATGTTCCTGGTCCTTCGGACAGCACAGTCCGACGAGGTGGTGGAACCGGGACCTCCTACTGGCATCATTCTCCAGGATGCTCCTGGACTTCTTCTAGTAAATTGCCACCTCTACACCCAAAGGGTCTATGTCCGCCTTGACCCTCAGGACGTCTACCAGAAACACATGCGCCCAAGGACCTCCCCTCCGATGGGAGGTATCTGAACAGCCAAACCCAAACAACCCTGGAACATGCTCGCCTGACTACTGTCCACATCTTGGAACAATTGCAGAAGTTCCTAGTAACTGAAGAAGAACTGGGGGGGACAAAGCGTCAGAAGCGATTCCTAGGGGGGTTGTTAACTGCAGTTTCTGCGATTGGGTCGTTGTTTTCAGTTGGTCTCTCTGCTGCTAACTCTGTTAGTTTGAGCACAATAAAAAGGCAGGTAAACGACCTGAAGCAGGAGATGCCAGAGATACAGCAGAAACTGTTTGTCCAACAGCAGCAGTTGCAGGGTGTTGGTAGGACTTTACAAGGTACCATACTTACAGTCAACAGGCATTCAACACTTTTGAATAGTACTGTCTATGCCCTCAGCAAGCTGTCCCATATTGTAGAGACCGAAACCTCTGTGGTGCGTATGATCAGGGATCTTATGTCCGACCTCCTAAGGGAAGTCAGCTCCTCAGTGAATAGCCTGAGTGGAGGAACTATCCCTTCATACCTCGTACCCCTCAGTATGGTTGAAAGTATTGTACAGTCTGCTACCACCGCCACAGTTCAAACTTCACAGGTTCATTTGGCCTATAGCCTGGGTAGTGCCATCCCTATATACGTCAATCCAGCAAAACTAGAGATAGGATTCATCCTTAATCTACCTATTATAGAAAAGCAACATATATATCGCCTTAAGTCTGCCCTCAATGTAGGCTTCTGGCAGGATGACATACATGTACATATCAAAACACCACCCATGCTAGCCTATCATGAAGATAGCCCGACACTCTACCTTATCCCTAACCTAGACAGGTGTACTCTTACAAAAGACATTCACTGGGTTTGTCCTAGCAACCCATTCATTAGGGATACCACTGAACGCTTGTGTGGCCTTAGAGTCGGTGCGTCTTCAGAAAAATGCAGGGCTAGCATGACTATAAAGGATGATGTCGAGGAAACCCGCATAGAGAGAGTTGGGGCTCGGTGGCTTGTGAACACCCCTAAGCAGGAGATCACAATGTCCTACGACCGCCACGATACAGCCACAAGGATGAAGCTCCCTAACCAAACCATCTTTATCACAGTCCCCCAAGGGACTACAGTCCATATTGAGGACACTGTCCTACACTACCTCAATTCTGAGAGATATGAGACAGAAATAGAGATGTTAGATGCCTTTCGAGGCTACACACTCGATCTTGGTGACACCCTTCGACAGCAACTCCTGTCTGAAGGGACCAAAACGGTCCAATTCAGTTTGGATCAGTCTGGACTCCAAACTACTCTCCTCAGTCCAATAGTCAGAAGGTCATCTGATCCCGGGCGTACTATTAGCGGAGTCGCGTTTGGACTTCTCCTGGGTGGCTGGATCGTTACTGCGGGTGTGGTACTAATTCTCTCTAAACACATTCAAACCTTACACACTAAAATTGACTCCCTCACCAGAATCCCTGACCGATTTAAACGCAAGCCCTGTGGTGTTCTTCCTCTTTCACCCAGGACTGCAGGAGACTGTGTTGAGTGATAGGGACAATGACCCCCTACGCACTTCACCCAGCCCTAGAACTGCATGCCTTTGTGTACTAACACATATAATCTCAGGGAATATGTAACCAACGGTCAACAGTGTATTTTGATATGTACCATTGTTTTGTTTCTTTGCCTAGTATAGCCTACATAACCTACCTCAATTGCCCAGATGTTAGCAGTCTGTAATCTTTGCCCAGATGTTGCAAGCCTGTCATGTACTGTGAATGGACTTTTGACCAACTTTGTGTCCTCAGGACTGATTTGAGCTCGTCCTAAGGCCAAGGGGGGATGTTGGGGCCAACGTAAGAACTTTTTGAAACAGGGAAACGCCTTTGTCCACGCCATTGATGACGCAATCAACGCCGCCTCCCACTGTAATTTAATGGAAATTTAGCCAATACAGTAACAGCCGGAAATACGCAACTGCTGGACCTCACAAAAGCCTCAGGCGCGAATTTCACGGCCTCTTTCTAACCTACGGCTATCCCATGCTGTTCGTTCCAAAAGAGACTCCCATCAAATTAATTTTAAGAACACTCCCTTTGTGTCTGAACCCTTGATCACGGTTCTATTCATTGGGCCTGCTAGTTCTGAAATTATACACATCCGAATACTTGCAAGGACCCGATATTTTATCGGAGATCGCACATACATTGTGCGGTTTTAATCAACTTTGGAGCTAGAAGACGACCGGCTTCTCTTCCTCCTCCAACCACGCGTGAGACGACGACGCCTTCCCCTGGTTAGGCCAGAGACGGATTTCCCTGGTCCCGCCAGAGACGCCCTTCCCCCGGGACAACGGTACCTGGGCAGCGTTAATTCCCTGGAGCATCACAGATTCTCCAAGCAAGAAACTTTGCCTGCTGACGACGGTCAGCTGTTTGAGACTGGTCGAATATCATCAGATATTCGCCCCCAAGTAAGGCTGCGCATCTGGGCATTAGTTTTGTTAATGTTATATACATTGTATCGTTAGATTAACTTTATGTAACTTTGCTAAATTGTTTTTCTCGTTTACAACTTCCACATGATCATCCAATTACATTGTTCTCTCTCTCTCTCTCTCTCTCTCTCCTCCGTACAAATAACCCTCCGGGCTTATAGTCAGTGGATTGTAAGTTTATAAATTAATTTAATCAAGCACCGCAAACTCGTGGAAACGCTTCCCAAAGCGCAAGTACTCTTGTTGCGGTGATTTCATTAATTTGTCTCCTGACCACCCAAATTTTAGCTAGGTGTACGCGCCATTACGCGCTAGAACCATAGGTCCACCATTATAAGGCCCTACCTACATTCTCCACCAATTCCTTCCCCCATCCTCTTCGCCCGCTCCGTGTACTCACGTGCGTTCCTTTGTCTCCTTCCCTCGCTTTCTCGACGCGGGCATACGTGTACGCGCATTCCTTTGTCCTCCATCTTTCTTCCCACTTCAATGCGTTACTTTTCCGTCACGCCCTTCTTATTTAGCTGTGTTTATATGTTTCTTGTGTTCAATAAATACCCCTTTATTGTAACCGGTTGTCCGTCAATGTTTTTCCAACACTAAATCAAGCCAACTAGCTATTTAAGAACTACTTATAAGGCTACTTATAAAATTCGAACTCATATAAGTGGTTGTTGAATTCATAGTATTAATTCAACGGTATGACTGTTGAATGATTTATGAAATCATTACCATTGAGTTCGTTATTAATAACGTAGCTAAATTAATAATTAAATGAGACTGATTACTAAATACGATATTACCCTTCGGAACCTACACTGTCGATACAGTTGGGAAAGTTCCATAGTCGCCAAAAATCAGCTGCAATAGCTTCCCAATGTGCAATGCAGAAATATAATGTCAATGTGGAATGGTGTAATATGAATGGCCATATGCAGACTGCATGCAGGAGGTCGTACTAGTGAGTCTCCTCAAACCATTCCACATTTCCCTTTATATACACCTAGGGTTTACAGGTCAAATAGTCACAAGACGGTGGTGTAAAATGCCCTACACTAAGCAGACTATGCATTTATTTCATTCATCGCTAGCTAGCTGTAGTTTTTTGCTGAATCCTATCCAATTCCTAGCCAGTTGTCCAGGGGGTATATCATAAAGTAGGATGACTGACTTTGCTTGGCAAAATCAGGTCTGTCAAACTCCCCCTAGAGTTGCTGCAATGAATCCAGAGAAATAAGAGACATATTTTGGAATAAGCTCGCTCCCAAGGAAGAATTGGCACACATACCATGGAAAGTGATACATATGAATATTTTGGCATTTGCAGTGATTTGTCCATTTCCAATACAGGAATCATCTGCTTACACAATCACATAAGCTGCCTTTGTGGCTGCAAACTATTCCAATTCATCCGATATTCCTGGAGACATATGCCTTCATGACAATTTCAGAGTAAAATGAACATACACCCTCTATGCACAGGGCATTGGGGGAAACACGATTCAGTGGGGGAAAGAATTTGATGCCTTTACAGTTATTTTACACCAATCAATCTTCCAGTTTTGCAATGATTCTGGATTTTGCTTGGTGAACTTATCAAATGATCGTAAAATTGATCAAATTTAGCAATGCAGCTAGATGCATAATTTGATCAGAAGCCCAAAGTTGAGTAGGCTATGCATTCATTTTGTTCATCGCTATCTAAAGTAGCTGGCTAGCTATGAACGAAATAAATGCATAGCCTGCTCAGCTTTGAGCTTCTGATCGAATTTGCGGAGGCAACATTACTCCCAACATTTGCAGATGTAGCCAATTAGTCACGTCAACTAACAAACTGCCATTGTTAGACACTCATATATTAAAATATCAAGCCAGATACCTAGTACTAAGGTCTTACTGAAGCATGCTAGCCATCTGAGCAAAGGAAGCATGGAGAAAACCTGATGAATTGTGACCCTTTTGGCAGTCCATACACAGCTTGCCACATTTGTGGATTGATAGCCATTTGTGTGTGGATTGGGCAGGAACTGTGGAAGGAGAGTCTTCTGAAAATCAAAAAGGAAACTTACATCTCACATCACTGATTCCCTCAGGCTGTCACTTTGAAACACCTTTCTGCCACTGACAATACACATACATGCTTGAATTAGTAGCACTTTGCTGAAATATTTGTTACTTATGCATTTTAACTTTAGATCATGTTGACTTGGAATCTCTTGTTTTTGCGTCTCTGCATCCTTGTCCAATGAGAAACTCCAGAGATGATTAGAATGACAGTAAAACTAAAATAAAACGTGAAAGAAAACTTAGCTTTGTGTGATGCTCAGTCAATGTGGACATTTTCCTGTACTTGCTCCAAGATTTAACAGAAGGAATTGTGGATTCCTAGCATGTCCACAAGCCCTGAGCCAGTTCAACAGCCTCATGCCAGCGCCAGCAATTCCTGGTGGAGATGATGAACTTTGAAGAACTGACTGACTGGTTTGACACCTCTTGTGACGTCCCCAGGCTTGGCGGGTGGACCCAATTCAGACACGGACCAGTGTATAGGGTAAACTCCCCACGGGAGATTTAAACAGCCAAAACACAAAGCAAGTATGAAAATAAAGTGGAGTAAGTAATCCGCGAAGGCTGGGCACAGTAGGGCAGGGCTGAGTCATAGTCGAGAGCCGGGCGTGGGACGAAAGCCAGTAGAAACAATCAGCGAGTGCAGAAGGGTGATCCAGGAGAGGTGTCTGAAATGTGCTGAAGGTCGGGGTAGTAGAAGCCAGGCAGGGGTCTTTGACAAGCCGGGTCAAACTGAAGGTAGGCAGCGGAGGCTTGGTACAACAAGTGGCAGGCAGAAGCGGTGGTCAAACATACAGGGTTCAGAGCGTGGCAGACAGAAGATGTAGTCGTGGGACAAAGAAAAGTCGTAAACAGGAATATCAAAACAATTCACGGCATAACGCTCAGAAGTATCTAGGCACAAGAGGGACGATTTCATAACGAGTGCTGGAAAGAACAGAGCTTAAGTAGCAGAGCGGATAGCTGCTTAGAATCAAGGTAATTGATTAAGCGGAAACAAGATGCAGATGGAAGTGGTCAGCATACAAAGGAACAGGTAGGAAGTGGGAGTGGATACTGAACGAGGGATGATTACTGGGTAATTGGTTAATGTGTTAGTATCTACGCTGATCTAATGTTAGTCGGTTAATAAGTGTTAGTAATTAGGAATGGAGGATCAGCGGCAGGTGAAAATAATGCCGGGCATGTTAATTGATTAGTTGGTTAATAACTACTCTGGTCTAACATTAGTTTGATTAATAATGGTTAGTACTGTACAAGGGAAATCATTCTTATTTTATGTAAAACGGCAGAGACAGTAAGGGAACAGCAGAAATACATGCAACACAAAACAGGGCAGGGATCATGTAGAAGTGTAGATAAAGACATGATCAAGTCAGATTAGTGTGAAACTATGGATAGAATACACCCGGTAATAATAAGGATAGTCAGAAACACCCTGAAACGTGGCATGGAAAGCAGTGCGTGACACCTCCTCCACAATAGGTCTCTGCTGTAGAGAACTAAATCACCCTGAAAAACATGGCTGATCTTTAATATAGCCTAAGTGTCTGGGAATTTAATTTTTATAAACATTTTACTAATTTTATTTTCAATGGAAATAAAGTCTCAGGGCTGGGCCGATATGGGTTTTGTTTTGCGTTCACTCCTTTTTCCGTGGTGCAATTTTCAATCACTATGGTAGTAGGTTATGTCATTTGAAAGCATTAAAACTCATGTGGCTTTATTGTATTTCTAACTGCATCAGTCTCAACCACAATAAATAAAGAAACATGTAGCAAGTGGAGGTATCAACTTGCCACATGTTTCCAAATCAATCATAATACTTAAAATTTGGAGAGGAAAGCGTAATACCTTTAGCATGTCGGTTCCATTGCACCTCTTGATGTTCCTGGGCCCTCTTCTGAGTCAGAAAGGAAGATCTGTGGAACAAACCAATAAAAGGGATTGGACTGGTGAATGGAAGTACTTAAGGATGTAAAGTTAGGGGTATCGGCTGTCATGTTTAGAAAGAAGGCACTATTCTAATGTAAACAAATATCATGTGGGTCTCGCACAACTGACAGTGGCATGCATTACTTTATTTACTGTTGGACAAATTAATTGTGCAACAATATTTTCAGACAAAGCTACATGTGAACAATACACATGAAGGTTTAGGAACCACATATTACCAGAGCTGCTGAATCACTTGAAGATTCCTCAACACCATCGCTGGTAGTGTTCAACATAGCTTCAAATAGCTGGAAGTAGAACACATATATCACAGTTGCACTTTAGGTTTGATTGACAGAACCTATAATATAAGCAATGTTAGTCTCTCATGTAATGAGCATCCTGACCCAGACTGGTGTGCATTGTGCATTAGTGTGCATTAGTGTTCTGCAGTGGGTTGGTTGCATTTTCTCCTGGATTAGTTAAGTATTATTTGTTTGCTTGCTGTTTCTAAATTCAGTTTAGTTGTCATTATAGTGTTCTGCTGTGTATTTGTTTGTTTGTTAGCTAATACAAGTGGTGTTTATTTAGATTACAGTGAAACTGGGTTAGGTGTTTGTTTCTCTCAGGTGAGCTAGGCTATTAAGTTAGGCTATTGTTTTACTGGCTGGCAGGCCACAGCTTTTGTTGTAGGAGGAGCCAATAGTTTGCACCCTGCTCAGGGTATAATTACTGGCACACCTGAACTCACTTCAGTGTGCATTAGTGTTCTGCAGTGGGTTGGTTGCATTTTCTATATTCAGCGTGTTATTAAGCAGTTGTGTAGCTACTTGCCTCGGCTACTTGCCTCGGCGTACGAAGTCGCAGGTGTACAAAGTCGGGGGTGTCTATCTACGGGTGTCCATCCAGGCTGTCTGAGAGCCTGATGTTTGATTTTGTTTTTGCTGCCTGCCCTCATTCCACTGTGTAGTATTCCCCTTGTCCTCCCTAGTTCCCTCCATGTGTTTCCTTCCCATCCCTGTCCTCTCTCCTCTCCCCAGGTCCCAGTCAGGTAGGAGGTTCGCCTCCCGCCAACATGGGCAGAATATCTCTAACCTCATCTTCCCTCCCAGATCCGCTGGTATTGATCTCTGTGTGGCTGGTGGCCTCTGGAACTGCCAGTCCGCCGTCCAGAAAGCAGACTTCATATCTGCCTATGCCTCCCACCTCAACCTTGACTTTCTTGCTTTAACTGAAACGTGGCTCTCACCAGAGAACACGGCCACCCCAGCTGCCCTTTCCTCTGCCTTCTCTTATTCCCACACACCCAGATCCTCTGGCAGAGGAGGTGGTACACGTCTCCTAATCTCATCCTCATGGAGATCTAGTGTCTTCTCCTCATCCCTCTCCTTCTCCTCTTTTGAATTTCATGCGGTTCCTGTTACTTTGCCGTGCAAACTGTTTATTATTGTTGTTTATCGCCCCCCGGGTCCTCTGGGGAACTTCTTGGATGAGATGAACATCCTCCTCAGCTCCTCACCAGTCAATGATACCCCCCTGATCCTCCTGGGTGACTTCAACCTCAACTCAGAGTCCACCCAGTCTACCTTTCTCTCCCTCCTTTCTTCTTTTGACCTCACCCTCACTTTTTCCCCTCCCACCCACAAAGCAGGCAACCTTCTTGACCTCATCTTCACAAGGAGCTGCACAACAACCAACCTCTCTGTAACACCACTCCATATATCTGACCACTCCTTCATCTCTTTCTCTCTTCCACTCTCCTCTAACACCCATCCATCTCTCCCACCATCCACTGTCACCTGTCGGCGGAACCTACGCCACCTGTCTTCCTCCACCCTCTCATCTACAATCCTCTCCTCCCTACCATCCGCGGAGTCTTTCTCTCGACTGTCTCCCAATGATGCTGCTACAACTCTCATGTCCTCCCTCCCATCTTCCTTTGACTCTCTGTGTCCCCTCACCACCAAACTAGCTTGGGCCTCCCCCCCCCAGTCCTTGGCTTTCTGATGCTCTACGAGCTGTCCGAACAGCGGAGAGAAAAAGGTCCTGTCTCCCCAGTGATATGGCTTCCTTCCATGCCCTCTTATCATCTTTCCATTCCTCTGTCTCTCTAGCTAAATATTCCTTCTTTCACTCGAAAATTAACGCGGCCGCCTCTAATCCCCGTAAACTGTTTTCAACTTTCTCCTCTCTTCTGGCCCCCCCTCCCCCCCCACCCCCCTCATCACTCACACCTGATGACTTTGTCTCCTTCTTTGAAAAGAAGGTTGATGCTATTCGCAGTTCCTTCTCCCAACCCTCCACCCCTGCTGACCCTCCTACCCTCCCCAACTCCCTAACCTCCTTTTCTCCCCTCTCTGACGCCGACACACTGAAACTCCTTACACCCCACCGCCCGACCACCTGTCCTCTTGACCCTCCTACAATCTATATCCGATGACATTCTCCCTTTTCTCTCCTCTCTAATCAACACCTCCCTCTCTTCCGGCACCATGCCCTCTTCCCTGAAGAGGGCCAGAGTCACTCCCCTGCTCAAAAAACCTACTCTTGACCCCTCTGCCCTGAACAACTACCGGCCTGTCTCTCTTCTTCCCTTTCTCGCTAAAACTCTGGAATGGGCGGTCTGCTCCCAACTGTCCACTTATCTTCTCCAAAACAATCTCTATGACCCCAACCAGTCTGGCTTCAAGAGTGGCCACTCCACTGAGACCGCCCTGCTCGCGGTCACTGAGGCACTCCACTCTGCCAAAGCCAAATCCCTCTCCTCTGTCCTCATCTTCCTCGACCTGTCGGCCGCCTTCGATACAGTCAACCATGAGATTCTGCTCTCATCGCTGTCTGGGATGGGTGTCACAGGGTCTGCACTCGCTTGGTTTTCCTCCTACCTCTCTGGTCGCTCCTACCAGGTGACTTGGAGGGGCTCAGTCTCCGACCCTCACCCCCTACGAACTGGAGTCCCGCAGTGCTCAGTTCTTGGGCCTCTCCTCTTCTCGCTATACACCATGTCTCTTGGTCTCTTCCCATGGCTTTTCTTATCATTCTTACGCTGATGATACCCAACTCTTTATTTCCTTCCCCCCCGACACCCAAGTCATCACACAGATCTCTGCCTGCTTGGCTGATATCTCTGTGTGGATGACTTCCCACCACCTGAAGCTCAACCTTGCCAAAACTGAGCTTCTCTACATCCCTGCTAAGTCCTCTCCGTCAATCGACCTCTCATTGACTGTTGAGGACTTTGTAGTTTCCTCCTCCCGTACGGCAAAGAATCTTGGGGTGACTCTTGATAACTGCCTCACCCTGGCTCCACAAGTATCCTCCACTGCCAGAACCTGCAGGTTCTTTCTGTATAATATACGCCGTATCCGTCATCTCCTGACTGAGAAAGCCACCCAGCTCCTAGTCCAGGCGCTCGTCATTTCCCGCCTGGATTACTGCAACTCTCTCCTAGCCGGTCTCCCAGCGTGTGCCATCAAGCCCCTCCAGCTGGTCCAGAATGCTGCAGCCCGCCTGATCACCAGTCAGCCCAGGTCGGCTCATGTCACCCCGCTTCTCATTGGCCTCCACTGGCTTCCTATTGCCGCACGCATCCGTTTCAAGGCCCTAGTGTTGGACTGCCCCACCTTACATACAATCCTTGATCACTCCCTACTCCACAGCTAGACCACTCCAGTCTGCCAGCTCTGGTCGCCTTATGGTTCCCTCTCTATGTGCACCTGGCGGTCGAGCTGCACGTTCACGCCTGTTTTCTGTTCTGGTGCCTCAGAGGTGGAATGACTTGCCTACCACTGTCAGAACAGCAGAATCCCTCCCCCTATTTCGACGCAGACTCAAAACCCACCTTTTCAAACTCTACCTTAGTCCTCCCTCCTGATTTCCCCTGCCCCTCCTTTCTGATATCCCTATCCTTGTCTAACCCCCCCCCCAAAAAAAAAAAAAAAAAATATATATATATATATATATATATACATATATATATTTGCACTTATGATGACGACTATGTTTAGAACAGCATTTCATGTGTATTTTGCTAGTTCTGGATGTGATGCTTTGACTTATGGTAGAACCTATGCACTTGTAAGTCGCTTTGGATTAAAAGCTTCTGCCAAATGACTAAAATGTAAATGTAAATGTAATGGTAAAAGGCATACCATCTCTGACCTGCACTTGAACATATCATATAGTCATGTAAGCAGGAACAACATGGAAAATGTTACGCTTACTATTGAGTCAGCCAAATTGAATTCTGCAGCACTTCTGCTTGTAATGATCACCTCTGAATCAGACAAATCTGAGGAGTCTGAGTTGAATTGCTGAGCTGTGAAATACAAGATCAGACATGAGACGATTTTGAATGAATCTGAATTTCTCAATTTACTTGAGATACTCATCAATTTAAGAGAACTCTTCTTGTTTGGTTATTCATTTCAGAATCACTTACAATTGGTAAGGAAATCTTCAGCCATACAAATGTACACTGATTCATTGTTACTCCTTCCCCCCTCCTTGTAGTGTTGCAGGGCTGTTTCTGTCCCTGGTATATTAGTTATCTTCGTACCACCATGGTAGAGCAGAGCACCTTGTAAATCTTTTTTTTTCCGGCAGCTTTGTTCAATTGCTCTGCATCCAACCCTGGTTGCACTACAAGGGGTAGTACCATTCCTCTGACAGGTTTCAGCATCCGCATAATGCCTACTGAAATCTACAGAGAAATATAGAGGTAGGCTACTGTAAACAGGTTAATTGACACACTACAGGTACATGACATAATGGACTACCAAATGATTAGCCTACATCAGCAAAGAGAAGTTCCCTTCACAAGTTTTCCTTTCAGTGGTTCTTTTTGCCTTTTGAAACATGATTGTCTCTCCTTCTCTTTTAAACTCCTGAAATTCCACTCATCCAGTATTCTGATATTCATACAGTATAGTATGTGGATAGCCTAAGCCTATTTAAAAAATAAGTAATCTTTGAAACGTTACCTTCACTTATGGCTTATCGGCATCATACAATAATTTGACGTTCTTGCCACACAAACTGCACAATGCCATTTCAGAATGCAGGTTGAATCCACAAAAAATGGACAATACATTTTCATCTGTAATAAAACAAATGAAGTATCATTAAGCTACCACCCAGAATGTAGCAGTGAGTGGACCTTTCTAGGGGGTGTCTAGTCACCCAAACCACTAAACATGAATGGTATAGCATGTATAACACTACGTACGTCTCTAATGACTTAACATGATCAAAAGGGAACAATGATAAGATTAATGTGTTGTTTATCAATGTGCTGTGCATCCTGTACCACATCACCATCGTTAAGTAGAGAATCTTGAACAAAGTTACAACCTTTCTAGTGAAGTGGGTGACATTTTTTGTGTTTGAGAGACATTTATAGACTGCATTTTGGTGACTTCCTGAGAAGGAAATCACAATAAATGCAGATGTGTGCTTAACATACAAAGTCAGTTTAAATCTATGCTACCTATTGTAACCAATTGTGGCCATCAACCATAACCTCTTTTGCACTGGACACTTCTTGTTTGTTCATGCTGCATTGTTGACTACAACCATAATTTTACATCAGAATGAAAAATTATTGAGGCTTCTATTCTGTTATATTATCAAGGAAATTACTTTACATTTGGATAAAATAATCTCTACAGTTGTACTACAGCACTACTTAGCCTAATATCACTAAAGATATGCCTGTATACAAGGGTTAGGTTACATTCATCTGACTAACGTCAGCTAAATGACGTAACATTAATGCTAACTAACGTTAGCTACTAGCTTCATAATATCATAACGTTAGATGGCAGAGTACATAAATACGACTACATAAGTACATATATTTATTTTCCCGTATCCCTCGGGGGTATACTATATGGGCTCCATGCCCATATGGACTTCCCACAAATCCCCTTTTCCAGCTTCCTGCAAAGGCTCCACCCACAGCATCACCTTTACATGGCATTCTATTGGGTACAATAGAACTGTAAACTGTGACGTCATTCCTCACAATAAAAGAGAGATTTTCCTGAATATCGTCATCTCAAGCTGTGGTCACATTCGTGTCACTAGCACCAAGAGATATCCCATTCTCCTCTGCAGAGAAGAAAAAAGAAACAAGACTTTCTGTATGTGGACCTCTGGCCTGAACTTTGTGTTAAATTACGTTTCCTTGTTGTAACAATTGTGCCTCCAAAGCTGATATCATGCATGCCCTCTCTCTCTCGCATTCACTAACTCGCCACACACGTTTACAAGTTAGGCTTTCGGTGCTAGTTACTGACCCATCTAGTCTAGTTTCGAGGACACGTGGTGGAGCTCGCATTCCATGGGTTTACGACCCTTTGTCTCTAGATTTCTGTACGCATGCTTGCTGCTGTAATCTTATACTTGTTTCGCATGTGTACTCTGCATATACCCTCTGCACACACACACACGTTGCGCACATGCAAACACACCCTCTTACACACTCTGTGCAGACTTGCTGCACAGACACTGCCCCACGTCCGTGCAAACATAGACGCAATTCGCGTACACATGCGCATGCGGCGACTCACGGCCCCACACGCACATACATGCACACACGCTTTCTCCCTCCCTCTCTCTCGCTACACATAGAACATTTTATCATTAGCTTAGTTGAGTAACGTAGTACCAATAGTCTATTTTGAGAAAGGTGGTTCATCTTGTTATTGCCTGGATATTTATTGAAATCAACCTCTGCCAATCATAGAAGTCCCTTACCTTCATTTAATGCAGTTATTGCAGTAATGTTATGTGTCTGGTTATCAGTTGTAGCTAAAGCCTTAGCAATGTATATTAGCTGATTTTCTTCTTGTTGAGTTTTGCTTATTTTAATTAAATTAAAATGCCATAATTCTTAATGAATATTTTATGAGACTGATCAAATAATTAGTAGTGAACCTACAATACACAATTCTCCCCATCCGTCCAATTTGGTTTCCTTTTTTTGTTTTCCATATTTTCTATTTTCGCAAAATAAAATAAAATATAGCTAGGGTACCGTAGGTTAGGGGTTAAAACCTCAGCGAATGGAGAACGTATAGCCTCTTATTGTGACTATGTATAGCCTAGAGTCAATGATTGTAACTGATAAGATAAACCACAGATGCGTTCAGTCATTCACTGCAGCAAAACCGTTTCCTTTCCACATGAAAAAAAGTCGAAGGGTTTATTTGCAACACCCTCTGGTAATTCCTTTAGCTAAGGGGAAATCAACCCTCAAGTGTCACAGTTAAGAGAAAAACGTAAGGGTTTTTTTTGCAACCGGGCACTCGGTTAGTGTTTTGCTTGTTTTCAGGATTCAACTTTGTAAAGCTGCAATACAGAAAATAAAGCCCTTCTTTTAAAACAATACACATAATGAGGAGTTATTACATTAAGCTGCATTGCTTTGACAAACTGTTGGATTGACAGGGCAACTGTACTGTATAAACAAGTGCTATGAGTAAATTACTGGGCTAAATCACAGCACATTGTGCATAGCCATTGCTAGTACAATAGCAAACAGTGTTTAATCTGTAGACTACAGTATACTAATATAAAACACAGATCTCCAAGGTTATTTGAAAATAAAAAAATTCTCACGGCATTAAACTTAGATGTTCGAAATTACTTACAAATGATAATGTCTCAACCATGCAGGAACGAAGATGCAATCTGAACTGAAATGATGAACCTGCCACATGGTTACACAATTGTACTACAACAAAGATGACTGCCAAGCCCTTTGACCCCTGTCATATGTCTAATGAAACATGGCTCACATGAAATAAACAATAAAGTTATGCTATAATGCACAGACATCACAGTCCTCTACTAGATAAAAATATTAACACATTATCGGGTATTATGCATAGCCAATGCAACCCGTGCTTCCTATTTGTGTGTCTATTTATCTACTGGATTGTTCAAGACAATAAATGACCACTAAATCTGGAAAGGGACATCTCTATGTGTAAAACCAATGTTAAGATTGTATATTAATTCCATATGTAGTCACATATACAGATAGTAGAAAGATATGCTATAATTACACAATAATTCCTCTTGTGTTCACCATTGAGTGAGCAGCTGTATTGGAATACCTTTGGGTTGTTTGTGGCTTTATCTTGTTGCTATGAAAGAATACAAATTGTGGGTGGTGAAATGTTCATATGTATCCTTGACTGGTAAATGGTAAATGGTTGGAATTTATATAGCGCCTTTATCCAAAGCGCTGTACAATTGATGCTTCTCATTCACCCATTCATACACACACTCACACACCGACGGCGATTGGCTGCCATGCAAGGCGCCAACCAGCTCGTCAGGAGCATTTGGGGGTTGGGTGTCTTGCTCAGGGACACTTCGACACAGCCCGGGCGGGGGATCGAACCGGCAACCCTCCGACTGCCAGACGACTGCTCTTACTGCCTGAGCCATGTTGCCCCATGAGGATAATGTAGTACTCTATGAATGAAATGAGCTAAAGAAAAATAAGGCAGCTGGCCCCAATGGTATATACCCAAGATACCAGATGACTGGAAAAATATTGTGAAGTGTTTATTGTATTATGGCCTTCTTTTGTTGTAGTTTAAATCAGGTTTTTTGTGTTGTGGTGCCATTATTGAAGGCTGGAAGTAAAACACAAGATGACGTGTGATCTGCCACTGTGCAGAATTCACATGCCTGAATTGAAATGAAAATATCACACTTTTAGAAATCAATGCTACATTGGCCTTTTTCAGAAAATTTGCCGTTTTAAATGAATAGGGTTGTTTACAACTTTTTCCGGGAAACATGTTCCCATAAGCATTGTAGAAGGAGCAACAAGCACTCCTGACATTGGATGATTACATTTGGCAGGACCCATGCTGATGGACGGCTAATGTGAACTGGTGCACAGAAACATTGCTTTGTCCTCCACCTCAGCACCTCCCCCTCCCTTCCAAAAAGCTGTGTACTGCTAGTCTGTAGTGATGCTCTGACCTGGCAGAGCAACAAGGGCTAAAACAAAGCAGTCCCCTAAAAGCATGACCTCTAATTAATACTCTTGGCAAAGTGGCCCTTCACAATATATTACAGTGATACATGTGCCTCGCCACCCCCCTGGCCACCATCACAATCTCACCCTGCCACCCTTCGGGGGTGTGTGTTCACAGACAAAGGGAGCCATGGGGGGAGTGGCTGGGGTGGGAGCTAATGCAGGAAGGTGGAAATTGCACTGATTTGGCCTCGTGTAGAAGCTTCAGCTCAAGTCCTGTCAGAACTCATCCACATCTGCAGGGCTGAAGAGCAGAGCCATAGAAATACAGAGAGGATCCAGGGCTGATGGGGATGCTCAAATTTGACAGCAGGCTGGGGCCTGGATTCAAACATTGAAAATAAATGTACATGCTTGTTTTCTTCACCAACACAACTATTGTATTATACTATACAGCGCCGTGAAAAAGTATGTGCCCCATTCCTGATTTCCTTTATTATCATATATTTGTCACACTGAATGCTTTCAGATATTTAGACAAAATGTAATATGAGACATGTATTACATTTATTAGGAACCTTTTAGGAAACATTTTTTTTAACTAATGCTTCATTGATTTCATGAAAAAGTTATCAAGCCCCTTAAGTATCGCCCCTTTTCTTAACACAAGCTTGAACATGACATACCCAAAATAAAATGGTTACTACTTTTGAACCCTTTTGACTACAAGCACATGTCTGGTCTCTTCTGAAAGGTAACCCTTGGGGGTTTGTTCTCCAAAAGCCAGACTTATCTGTTACCAATATTACTGAAACAAAGTTTTAGTGGGAATGGAACCTTTTTTCTCACTGAATAGATGCCCATGGCTGTGTCTGGTGGGCTTTGAAAGACAATGGGACGACAGCAAGGGATAAATCCATTTAAAATTTGAGGTTAATTTCACCAAAAATGAGCGTTCTGGATTTCTTTTTCTAAGCTATTTCCAAAAATTACATTTGGAGACTCCAAAAGGACACATGTAAACTAAATGATATTGTGGGTTGTATATGAGGTGTAAAATACTACAGATTGCATAATAAATGATAAAACACTTTTTATGGTGAAAAATGTGCTCTCACTTCCTCCTGCCAGTCTCCCTACCCACTGCCCATTCCTCTCATCTCCTCTACATGCTCCTCTTTTCAGATATATAAATATTTCACCAAGCTGGATCTACACAACACTTACCACTTGGTTCGCATCAACACCGGCAGCGGCCACTAAGTACTTGGTGATACCGTTCGGGCTCAGCTGTTTTCCAAACGAATTAATGACATTGTCCGAGATATGATATCCAAGTTTGTCTTTGTTTACCAGGACGATATTTTGATCTTCGATCAGTCCTCAATTCAGTTTTTGGGGTTTGTGGTTTCCCGAGGGCATGTGAAGATGGACCCTGTCTAGACTAAAGCCGTTGTGGACTGGCTGACACATCTGAACCATAAGGATCTACAATGTTTTTTGGGCTTTGCAAATTTCTACTGGCCCTTTATTCACAAGCTCTGTCGCCACCCCTCTCACTGCCCTTACTTATCCAAAGTCACGTCAGCTTTCGGGGAGCTCAAGAGACGCTTTACCTCTGCTCCTGTTCTGACTATGCCTGATCCGGAAAAACAGTTCACCCTTGAGGTGGATGCCTCCGACCCTGGAGTCCTGGAGTACTTTCTCAGAGAGCTCTGGATAACAATATGCGTCCATGCGCCTTCTTCGCCTGCCTTCTGACGCCCATTGAGAGGAATTCATTGTCTGGACTGACCACCGCAACCTGGAGTACCTATGTACGGCCAAAAGACATAACCCCTGCCAATCACAGGTTTTGGTCACTTTTTTAATCGCTTCGACTTTACCCTCACCTACCATCCCAGATCCAAGAACATAAAACCACAACCCTGTTTGGATTGTCCCTACTGTGTCTGCTCGCCCCGTGTTCTGACTTTTGCTAGTGACCCGAACTACGATTCTGATTATCCTCCCTGTATTTGTTTGTCAACGATTGATCCCTGCCTGTCTGACTTCACTGAATAAACACTCCATTACCATCTACTTAGTGGTTGCTATTGGATGAAAAATATAGTTTATTTTCTGAATCCAGCGGTTCCAACAAACAATACCCTTGTCACGATGTTCAGCACTGAATTCTGATTGCATTCTGATTTCAGTGGTATTGCATGCTAGAATCCTTCACTTAAATCACATAAAATTCATAAAATGTAGGTTAAATTAATAATTATTATGAAGAATGACAATTATCAATTAAAGTGCCAAATTCTTGGATAGGTCAGTTTACAGTAAACTGGTGGAATCAGCCAACAAGTCAAAACAAACTATATCAGAATGAATGCATTAACAAGCCGGCAAATACAATAATGAATGAAAAACATTAATTCTTTATTGAATATAGGCCCACTACTTCTACTAATTTATGAAACAGGAGACATTACACAAGACATGAAACTGCAAATACTAGAAAAGAGAGAAGGGGGCAGGGGTGACATGGCTCAGACAGTAAGAGCAGTCATCTGGCAGTCTGAGAGTTGCCGGTTCGATCCCCCGCCTGGGCTGAGTCGAAGTGTCCCTGAGCAAGACACCTAACCCCCAAATGCTCCTGATGAGCTGGTCGGCGCCTTGCATGGCAGCCAATTGCCGTTGGTGTGTAAGTGTGTGTATGAATGGGTGAATGGAGAAGCATCAATTGTACAGCACTTTGGATAAAGGCGCTATATAAATACCAACTATTTAGAGAAGGAGAAGCAGATAATACCACCAAAATAAAAATGAAAATCCTTCTCCTCCAAAGATCCAAATTCTAACACAAAAGCGTGGTTATCTTAAATACCTCAGCCAGGCTACCCATGGATGCTTGCCCTGATTGGGTGATGCTGTGTTTAGGTGTGGAAGGAAGGGGGGAGGGGAGTGATTCTCCTTTATGGCAAGAACTAGCCTAGAGGACATTGTAATTATTAATTAATTTGACCTTATATTGTTGACAGCAAGGCTAATCACCATTATATTATTTTGAAAAGATTCATGGTTTTAGTCTCTTTTCAATGAGACCAAACATGAATGTGTAAGGAGGTAATCCCGCTTAGCTATGAATACCTAAAACTTTTTACTTCCAACAACAGAAGTCATATTTGTAGACAAATAATCTGGCCAGTCACAATCTCCATCTACATATTCCATATAATAAAACCGTGTTGGTTTCCGCTTGAATCTGGAACTGTTTCCAGCAATGTAGATTTAAAATACCCAGCTTCAACAATCATTATCTATATAGACATTCATAATGATTTAAATGATTTAAATTGAATGTTACACATTGCATTCAAACTTAAAGTGGGGGAAAGGGAAATTCTGGCAAGGTCCTACCCTGACCCTGGTGTGCATTCAGTGACATATTCTGCAGGTCAGGCCTATAGATTGCATTGCAAGCCTAGATTAGGGTACCAATGTGACTTTGATGCCAGAGGACATCAGCATTTTTAGAAGCAATATAATATTGCCCCATCCAATAACCCTGTATATAGAAAAGACCATCCTACCATTTCATATAGCAAGCAGTGGTGAGTAAGCCATTTGGCATTAGTGATGAAGCACAGAGAAGCATGGTAAACACTGTCTAGCTTCTTTAGCAGTGGGAGGCAGCATGCATATACATTATGTCACCAGAGTCGATTACGGATAAGAATGTAGCTTTAACAAGTCTTTTTCTAGCTTCAAAAGAAAAGCATTGTTTTGTGACAAAAAACCCTTTTAAACGAGTATGTTGAGGTGCGGGTGGGCACAAAATGATAAGGTTTTAATTTTAATTTACCAAGGCAGGATCAGCTCTTCAGAAAAAAACTAATGTTCAACAAAAGAAACCCTCCATACTAGCCTAGACAAACACAGCAGACGCAACTTGGTCAAAAAATATATATATTTTGAGCTTCATAATTCTCCTTTTTCTTTTTGGTTACAAATCTTGGACTTTTACTCATTCCATTTACATTAATGGCATTTGGCAGATGCTCTTATCCAGAGCGACGTACAGTTGATTAGACTAAGCAGGAGACAATCCTCCCCTGGAGCAATAGAGCTTTGCTCAAGGGCCCAACAGCTGTGCGGATCTTATTAGTGGCTACACCAGGGATCAAACCACCGACCATGCATGTCCCAGTCATGTACCTTAACCACTACGCTACAGGCCGCCTATTACTCACAAATCCTTCTCCTCTTCCTTTCCTGTTTGGGGTGTGGCCTGATAAAAATACACCTGGCTCAGGTGTGGCTTTGCCCGGTCAGGAGGTTGGCCCTTTGCCTCCATCTGGTGGCCACATAGCCCCCATCCACCACTACTTGGCTGAACATCTTACAGAAGAAAAAAACAAGTTTTAGTTTAAGTTTCTTCACAAGGTTTCCAATATGCACCTTAAAAGATTGCTTTTCATCCAATCACAAGCCAAGATACTTGTATGATGAGACCTTTTCTATGGCTGCTCCTGTTAAGGTAATAATATGGTCATGATCCATTGACTGTGAGCGTATAGGCCTGTATTGTCAGCATAAAAATGCAGTTGGCAGGATGGATTCTTTTTCCCAGATCATTTATGAGTTGGGCCCACTGCTGCTATGGGGTGTTTTTGATTTGTGATGCTAAATCGCCATGCTAAACAGTAAGCCCTGACCAAGAAACTTTGATTAAAGATAGCATAATCCACATGCACCGTTTCTAAAAAATAAAAATAAATAAAAAAATCATAATCTTTCTGATCTTGAAATTTTTTTACTCAACACACCCTCACCCACCCTACTTCTAATTCTGTTTCGTAAATCTTTCGGATCTTGAATATTGCTTATGCCTGCTACAGATAAGAAATGTGTTCTATGGTTACATGTCAGTTAGAGATTGCAATATTGAACTTTGGTTAAACCGCATTCTCAATAAAAACATTATGAAATTCTTTACCAAGAGGTCTGAACAAATTATGGATCTTAATGGTTTTCCCAACCACTGTCACTGGAGATGGGTCAAAACTGTAGTTGTTTTCGAAATAATATGCAGTAGTTTATGAATGTCTCTCTTTTGCTGTTGTGTTTTCTGTCAAGTTGATTGTATGTTCTTAATTAGTTTATGAATATTTTTATCTTTTTTTTAGAGAAAGATCTAGATATAGTGATTTTTGCGATTTCATTTATGCCTTTGTAATGCCCATTAAGGGACTCGTATTGGCAAATAGCTTCAGCTCGGAACTAAATATGTATAGAACATGACAATGCTATTGCAAATGTCAACCTGTACTTGTCCCTTTTAAATACATGAAATGAAATGAAAAATGAATGTTTGACACATTGGCTTCACTTTTCTGCCATTCCTAGTGATGGTGAGTTATGTTCACAATCTCTTCCTGAAAACTTGCGTTGTTACACATTCAGGGACATTAACATCATGACAATACTTCTTCAATAAAATAAAATCTTTTCGACAAAACAGCCTGTCAGTAATTTATAAAATGTGGCCAGGGGGCTCTACCCAGTTATAGTTTTTGTATGCAGTATTTTTTCTTTGCTGAATTGGTGCATATTTGAAGTCCACAAGATGGTAGCCCCCACTACTGGCCCACACTCCTTCTCCACAGTCAGAAATTAGAGAACAAATCTAGTCCTCATCACCTGCAGGACAGGAATGTGGTCAGGCAGGAAACGCAAGCGTGACACTTGTATTTCCATGCCCAAGCAACCAGCTACTGTCATGAGTGATTAAGCAGCCTGGCTAAAGATGCTTTCGGACAGGTTCAAGTTTCCTGGCATGCCCCTCATCACATGTTCACTGTTACATCCCCACAGCCAAGCAGGAGCTTGGCTTGTTTGCTCTTTTTCCCTATTACAGATACTTGCTCCCAGTTGTCAAAAGCTGACAAGCCACATTTTACTAATGCACATTTACATGTACACTTCTTTTTTCTTTCTTTCATTTTTTGGAGACACTCTTGTCCAGAGGAAATTATTAAGTTGTATTTTAACATATCAATTTTGGATGCTGGATCTTCACTGAAGCAATTCAGATTCCTTACTTAAGGCAACAACAGCCACACCCCAGCTAAAATTTGAACCCGCAATCTTGCAAGTCTAGTTCCCAAATAATTATTCTACACTGTCACCCTCTTAAAGGGCATACCGTTTGTTCAATTCCTGTAGTGCAGACATACACTCAGTGAGCACTTTTAGGTATTTATTAGACTTACTTATTTATTAGGTATTTATTAGACTTTAGGTATTTATTATATACTATGTAAAATTGTACATACACACATCGTTTTATATAGACGGTTTCGGTTTTTAATTAATGTTAAGATGAACTCGATAACGATGTAATTGAGATTTACCTACATAACAGAGTGTAAAACTGTAGTAGTTGTGCTTCAGGGGAAAGTCTTGGTTTAATGTACTGCAAATTGCAGCACATTGCGATTGTACTGTTTAAACGAGTAACGGATCATTTAATTGGTTTACCGGATACGGAAGCGGATACGAGTAATGCACTACTCGCACACCCCTAGTGTTTACCCTTTAACCTAAATGTGTTGCGTGCATTTCACCATGCAATAGATGTCCATTACATATTATTATAGTTTATATCCAGTACCAAGTAGGGGTGAGCAAGTATCTGTATCTGTATCTCTTCAACCAAATATATGTGACATGCTCTATTAAAATCTGCCTTATTTACCCCAAAAAAATAAGCTCTCAGGATACCAAAGTTATCCCTCGATGCCAGATATCAAGGGAGTTGTGTCCCATTGTATTTTGAGTCCCCCCCAAACCTAACATTTCAGCCGTTTGGTCTCTTTACCTAAAATTCACCTTTGCCTCGCGTTTCGGCTGTTTGCCTTCTAGGTTAGCTGGAGGCAGACCCTGACTTGCGCATTTACTTTTGTTTTCATGTCTTATCTTTTTATTTAATCATTTACCCAAAGAAAGTACAAGACCGTTGGGGGAACTGTTTTACTCATATTCAAATAGAGATGCCGAATCACCCTTTAATTTGGCGTAGAGTTTTCCCCCTGGGCTGGGCTTATTTCTCTTGACTGTGGCTGATTACTGCAGCTACATGTGTACTTCTGCATTATTCACAAAGCAACGTATATGATGAACCGCTCTGTCATTGTTAGGAGAGTGGATTAACCGTTTCTTCACCGGTAGTAGTACGGGAGGCTCTGTGGCTTTAGCCAATTATTTTTGTTTCTCTTTTCTGTTAGTTCTAAAGCCATGGTAGCATCATCCAGAAAGACTGCCCTCTTCAAACCATTATGAACACAGCACAGTGAGTAGGGTGATGATGCCACAAATTAACACTGTGGGTAGAGCTATAAGGCAGTCTGTTCCCTTGCTGTTCCCTTCGCTATGTTGACGAACTGTGTGGGAATTAGAACATCCTCCTATTCACAGTTCTGTGTTTAGTACATTAATCACTCTGTACTCAGTACTGACCAGTGCGCTATGGATAGGGGTTCATGTCATTTAGTACAACCAACTTACTCAATACTGTGTGTAGGATTGTATGCCACACCGCATAGTGCTGTCCGTAGTGCTGTGCTGTATGCCAGACTGTTAGTAGGGCTAGAGGTGGAGTTCGCTGGGAGTACAGCTTTTGCCACAATCAGTTTTTCAATCAAGCCGGATAGAAGTTAGCCAGAGGTCTGGATTCCGTTCCAGGACGGGCTAGCCGTGAGTTTAGGAAGTCACACATCTACCTGTAATTATTAGTGTATGTTTGTTTCTAGTATGGGGATTGCACCAAGGCTAAATACATGGTCGTTGGAGGCTGCACCTCTTAGTGGAGAGCTTCGCAAAACTCGCCGACCGCCCAGGGTTTTGTGTTGACTAAACCTGCGGAGGTCCCCCCCGCTTTATTTCAGTTTCTAATTTTCTGCTCCCTTCTAGTAGAGGAGCTTTGCTTTGGCAGCTTGCCAGGGAACCTTTTCCTTATTTTATTGCACCTTATTAGCTAGTGGTTACTTCACGTGTGTGAGTAACTTTGAGATCCCCTTCACGATTGCACCTGGTCCTTGGACTGCACTCTCTCAACTTTTCACAAACCCTCCCCTTCACAGTCACGCTTGATCTTCCAGACCCACACCATCATATTCTAAGCATTCCAGGGTTCACATTGGAGAACCGGGTTTTGGGTCTTTTTCTCTTTTCTCTTTACATACTCCCTCATGTCTAGATTACTGTAATGCTTTAGTGTCTGGCTGCACTAATTCACCTCAGCACTGCGGTTCTTACAAGCACTAGGGTTCTTACAAGAACTAGAAATGTGATCAGATCAATCTGGTCCTCAAAACCCTTCATTGGCTGCCTATTAACTTTCAGAGACCTCAGCATATTTGCCCGATTTTTCTCTCAGTTTTTTTTATTTTTTATATTTGTTTGTTGTCTAATTTGTTTCCAATCTTTCCCCCTTTTCTCTCAATTTGGTAGCCAATTGTACCCCATCTAATCCAATCATTTTTGCAGCAATCCTACCCCTGCCAAGTTCCTCCCTTAGTCTACCTTTGCCTTCCCCATGAAACCATGTTACAGTCATTTCATTCTATTGTGTGTCTGAACTGCAAGAAAGTAAAAAATGTCAAAAGTTTTGTATTTTTTGTATGTCATTTTGTAATTTTTCCCCATTCTTTTTGGCAGAACACCTCTAGCTCAGAAATATTCTTTGGCCTCCTTGCCCGTACAGCATGTTTGAGATCGTTTCACAGATTTTCAATAATATTCAAGACTGACAACACTGATGACGTGTCCAAGTGAGTGCCTCAGCAGATGTATGAAAAACTGACTGACAATCTGGTGCTACCTTCGTACAACCAGGAACAGACTGGATGACAACCACGAATAGGGTGGTGACAGCTGGAGAGACAGAGGACAGCCGGAGAGATGGCTACCATGGTGGGGAAGGTTAGCACCACAAACCACATCTTCTGAAAGGAACAACCTAAGCAACATGCAGAACCCACAAAGAGAAAATACCCGAGAGGGGGGGGGGGGTGAGCATCCCAACCGGACAGACTGAAGGTTAATGACACAGGTCAATGGATTAATGACAGTGAGAGTACAATGCATTTGCAGCTAGGCGTCCACCTGGGCAAGAGGAGATGCTTGACAGCAGAAATGACGATGCAGTGCACAGAAGTCACTTCTGGTGAGACGCAGTAGGAGCACGGCCTGGAGTTAACCCACAGTGCCCAGAGCCTCCAGGTATCGCCCATACCCACAGCCAGCACCACACTGGCCGCTCCGTTGGCCAGCAGTGCACAAAGCTTCCAAGCCCCATCAGTTGCCTGCAATGCACAGAGCACCCAGAGCCACCAAGCTTCATCCACAGCAGCTGGCTGTGCTCCAGTCGCCCAAACAAGGATCCAATGGCCCCAATCCTCAAAGAAAGCTGAGTGGCAGCAGTTTGATGAGGATGTAGACCGGATCTTAGAAGCGACTGCCAAGGGGGACATGGACCGCCAGCTGAATACGATGGCCACCATTATAGTGAACATCGCAGCTGAGCGGTTTGCGCCATTGGCCTATGCTCCAAATCACCGGGCAAGGAAAATCCAGCGTCTCAGGGAAGAACTCAATTCGCTCAAGATCTTCGGTCTTGGCCTCTCAGATTTTGGGGCAATCCTCAGGAAGGAGCTTCTGACCCTGCGGAGAGCGGAGAGCCACAGAAGGAGGCGGAGAGAGAGGGCAAGAAAGAGAGCTGCATTCCTAGCCAACCCCTTCAAGTTGACTTCAGAAGAGGACCGGCCACTTGACCTGCTCCATCAACAACCACCTCAGGTGCACCTACAGCAACACCAGGAGAGACCAATGGCTGGGTCCTTGTAATGCGCTGATAACTCCCTCAGAACCAACAGCAGACTTCCTCTGAAGGAGCCCTGCCTGAGTGAATTGGAGGAAGTAGTGGGGAGGGCAAGATCTAGCTCGGCACCAGGCCCAAGTGCAGTGCCCTATAAGGTCTATAAGAACTGCCCAAAGCTACTCCATCAGGAGCACTGCTTTTCAAGAATAAGGACAAAGCTGATGCCTTAAATGGCTGCTTCATTGAGTTCAGTTTTGCTAATATGGCGGGAAGCATATTGTGTACTAATATCTTTGCAGATATTAATTGTGAGGAAATGGTAAATGGTAAATGATTGGCATTTATATAGCGCCTTTATCCAACACGCTGTACAATTGATGCTTCTCATTCACCCACATTCATACACACACTCACACACTGACGGCAATTGGATGCCATGCAAGGCGCCGACCAGCTCGTCAGGAGCATTTAGGGGTTAGGTGTCTTGCTCATGGACACTTCGACACAGCCCGGGCGGGGGATCGAATCGGCAACCCTCCGACTACCAGACGACTGCTCTTACTGCCTGAGCCATGTTGCCCCATGAGGATAATGTAGTACTCTATGAATGAAATGAGCTAAAGAAAAATAAGGCAGCTGGCCCCAATGGTATATACCCAAGATACCAGATGACTGGAAAAAAGGTAATCTATTTCCAATTCCATTAGAAAGGGGACTGCACCGATCTAGGAAACTATAGGCCTGTGATCAATGGGCCTCATTTATCAATATTTTTGGAAATCCGTGTGCAAATGTATGTCAGATTGGAACAAACTAACAACATTTGCCATATTCATGAAAGAGGCATAGACACACCTTTATCAAGGTGCAATATATTTTCACCAAGTCCGCAAGAAGATGAGGACGGAAAGCACTCATCTGAGTTCTGGCTCTAGTGTGTAGCACAATCTGACAAAGAGGTGTTTGGGCTGTCAAAACCGACTCGAGAAATTGGCTCGGTCTTTGAATATGAATATGAAGTAAACCATGTTTTAATCTATTAAATAAATACATTACATTATATTACTGGCATTTGGCAGACGCTCTTATCCAGAGCGACGTACAGTTGATTAGACTAAGCAGGAGACCTGGAGCAATGCAGGGTTGAGGGCCTTGCTCAAGGGCCCAATGGCTGTGCGGATCTTATTGTGGCTACACCAGGAACCACTACGCTACAGGCATTACAAATACATGTAAATGTACTGTAAATAGAGTCTAATGCTGCGTTCACGTCATATTTGAATGACCAAATTACTACCGTCCTACTGGGAAATACAGTTCATGTCAACCTGTTACTGTTTGTTGTTTCTTTTGTGAGCATGACCAAATAAACCGGCTTTGTCTTTGAAGATGCGCTCTTTCCGAAGTAGGCTACATGCCCCAAACCTGTTTCATGGAATTTATAATCAACTCCACTCAAGCATCAGGATTACCAGAATGAAACATCACCCATTTTAATGTTGAATCCTGTTGCGTTTTTTATGATGATTAATTATAATATCCAATTGCCATATTAAAATAATTTAGCCACTCTAAATCAAAATAAAATATGAATTAATGGAATAATAAAACAACAAAACACGCTTTACAACCATGTACTTTCAGTTCCACACACAATACGAACAGCTGAGACCACTCCTACGAAAAAACTGACATCCGAAAACTTTGATGAATCCCAAATTAAAACTGAATGAAACAAAAATTTCCCTCAGGATGAATAAAGTATCTATCTAAATTATTTGTGGAAATGCATTTCCGAAGAATTTAGGGGGCATTTAGTTTGGCTCACTTTTGATAAATGAGGCCTAATGTAGAGGTCGAGGTCACAGGCAGAGGGTCGAAAACAAGGCAGTCCAATCTGGCAGATAAACAGAGTCCAAAATCTCCAGGTTGATAATGAACAGAAGGGTAACCTGAAAGGAGTAGAAAACAAAATGGGCCAATACATGGGATATCAGCCAGGCAAAACCGCTGGAAAGTATAGTGGAAGCACATGAAAATGACAGATAATGAGGGGAAACAAGAATCAGGTGAGTACAACAATCAGGAAGTAAAACACAGGTGAGACAAATGACAGGGAATGAATGGGACTTACAACTGACTACGGGAAGCTAGGGGACTAATACAGATCATGACAATTTGCAGGTTTTTTTTTTTTTCATTTTAGGTCAATTTATTTCATTTTTGTACATTTTGTTTTTTGTTTGTTTTATTGTTTACTAATTATAATGGTTTTATAGTTTTATTATCTAATTGGGTTTATTGTTTTGATTAACTGTATTTATTTTTGATTTTTGTTTTATTGTTTTACTGTTTGTTGAAGGTTTATAAGTTAATTTATGTTAAAAAAAGAAATCACTAGCCAAGTTTGGCTGAATGGCCTGTTGCCGTCAGACCTTTTTTATGTTTATGTTTATGAAATACTTGAAGGAATGCTGCAATCAACCCACTTTTTTAATGGGTTGTATCCCTGCTAATTTATTTACTATTATTAGCCCGCCACCCCCCAACTTTATGGGACAACTTTATTACAATTGAATTATACATATCTTTATGAATTTGACCCCTTGAGATCCAACTCTCCACCCATCACCCATTGACACCATTCAATGAGTTCACCTTCAAATGAATTCAGACCCATGGGTCAGGACTATATTCTTATCCTCCAACAGTGTGTCTGTGTCTGCACAGGCAGACCAGCGGTGACAACAGCAGTGGCTCAAGGTCCAGCAGCATTAGTATTCATCACAACTACAAGGCTGATACACTGGATAGCCCAGGCCTCCTAATTAGGGCCAACTGCTATTGTGCTCTCCAGGCATCCTCTCTGTTGGCCTGTATGAAACTGCTGCACCTCTCCCCTGCCTGCAAACATTGCTGTCAGCTCCAACTCCACCATTCAGCTCTACTTTCCTCAAATCTCTTTTGAAAGAAGGCCTTGAAGATTCAGAAAGCCATGTTGTCCCAACATCAAGACAAGAAGAGGCAATGCCTATTTTTGATTTAATAAAATAATACAACCATGGGTTGTCTGGTCATCCCCAGGTCAAGGTGAAGTTTTGCCATCTGCTTTTGGGGCCACAGGGAAGAATGAGAAAAAGCCATGGAAAATGTGGATCAGGATAAAACATTAGGCCTGTTTCTGCTTCTGCATTGAACACAGCCCAATCTCATCTGCCCTAGAGAGTGAAAAAAAAAAAAATACACCCCCATCCTTACACACGTGTACAAACACAAATTCACCTATAACCACACATTCATGCATGTACATACACATATGTTTACAGACAGGTGCAAACTCATTCCACACACACATGCACAGGCCCACATACACATGAATGTGGTCACACCTACAGTTAGGCATATAAATACAAGGGTGATCACACACTGAAGAAATGTGTGTGAAAATTTTTAAAAGAATCAAGAGTCTTCATTAAAATAATGAAAATGTTCAGAGTAAAATGAATGATAGTGTATGTTAAAAATATATATTGTAGATGTAAAACAAAACTGAAAATATGTGTTCTTTGAAAACTGCAAATATGAAATTCAAAGAAAACTGGAGACAGGAAATTTGATCTAAGGTGGACAAGGACATAGTGCCTAGCTATTTCAATACACATGGCGTGTCATAATTCATTGCCCTATACGCAGGCAGTGAGTTATAGCTGTGTCAAATAAGTGAGGGCAAATGCCAGTTTTCAAGTCACCACTGCTGCAATGTGTTTATTTGTAAAACTCCCCAATTGAAATCAGTGATATCCAAAATAAAATTGTATGTATAAATGACAAAGTGATTTATAGGAATATTCACAAAGAATGGAATATATCAGAGCATGGTAGTCATAAGTTAATGTACTGTACATTCCCTCATCCTGAGATAATTAGTGCTACTAGTCATACATAACATACTGGTTCAGTAAAAAAGGTGAACTGACATGACCTTTCAATGTTAACCATAATCTGGAAATGAAAACTATATCTTCAGTATTATTAAAATTAATTTAAAAAGATATACAGTAAGATAATTCATATTTGCATGAGAACAGGGGCACTGGAACCATTTCAGAATTGCAAGGGCAAAAAATATCACTCAATCTTTATTATAGAAAGTGGAAGGTTTTGTCTGGCTATTAGCCTACACAAATGGGCTGCAAAGCAGATTCCTGTAACCTTGTCCTGTCTATCTGCTTAGCCTACGAGAGCCTGCTGCTCTCCATAGCCTACTGTAGTCTTGGCTACTGACAACTCTGACAGTCGGGATGAGCGAGTACATTATGAAATAAATTTAACATTCATTGTTTAATTTCAAATCCTATGTGCTGGAGAACTCAGTCGAAAGAACAGAAATTGTACCACTGTCCAAAAACTTATGGACTGCATGGTATACATGCAGTATTTAGACAGCTCTAGAATTATTGACCCCCTTGATGAACATGAAGGAAAAAGACTGCATATAATAAACACAAACACAAATGTTTTGTATCTGTATGTGATGGGGAAAGATAGCAACTGCAACTGCGATCTGCTAGCTAGCCTGCTGCTAGAGTCACAGTGATATGTTGAAATGGCTTGCCAACAGGGTTCTATTCTAAATCACAGCACCTTGCTGAATTGAATTGATGGGTAGCATGACTAATTATTAAAGTAGGTTATCGCAAAGTTTTTATATAAACACTCGTTTGTTTATAGTGTAATGTGTTCAAGATGTTTTGGTTTTGTTCATTTTTAACTTAGGCTAACACTTAATACCCCAACGTAGACTCACCGTGGAAGTATCAAACCACGGTGGAACTCAGACGACATCTCAGCTAAATGGCGGGCAGTTCAAGGAAAACGGCCCTCGGTTTATAGAACAGTGCAACAACAGTAGGCGCGTTGGCAAGCTAGCTAGCTAACGTTAGCCACGTTAACGTTATTGTTGCGGTGGCTACTGTGTGCATGTTCAATAGAATAGCTGTAGCAATTTTGTGGCTGGTTAGCTAGTCACTGTTATCTTCAGACATTTTGAGCGTTAACTGGAAGTAATGAAGTATGGGGGCGACATGGCTCAGGCAGTAAGAGCAGTCGTATGGCAGTCGGAGGGTTGCCGGTTCGATCCCCCGCCTGGGCTGTGTCGAAGTGTCCCTGAGCAAGACACCTAACCCCCAAATGCTCCTGACAAGCTGGTCGGGGCCTTGCATGGCAGCCAATCGCTGTCGGTGTGTGAGTGTGTGTATGAATGGGTGAATGGAGAAGCATCAATTGTACAGTGCTTTGGATAAAGGCGCTATATAAATGCCTGCCATTTACCATTTACCAAGTAGCCAACCATTTGAAGTAACTAACATTACATTCAGTAAACATGGACATCCTGAGAGATGTATCTTTTTGTCCAGTAGGCTCTGTTGATGTTGCATATGTTGCGAAACTATCTGTTTTTTTGGGATGAGACATTTAAGCAGCCTATTCAAAAAACATCTCAAGCTAGGTTTTTAAACAGCTGGTAGCTGGTCAACCAGCTGTTTCAAAATATAGCTTCAGCTGATTATACCATGTCAAGCTGGAGGCTGGTCTGAACAGGTCAACCAGCTACCAGCTGTTTAAAAATTGAGCGTGACCTGTTTTTGTCAACAGGGTGTTGAAAAGTTTGAAGAACGTTCGAAGAATGTTTTAGATAGACCAAGGGATCTTTTCCATAGTCCAAGGGATGTTCTCCTTCAACTGAGGGCTGCATTCTTTCAACTGTTTATTCCATAAACCAAGGGCTGTTTTCCATACACCAATGGATAGACTAATGGACATTTTCCATAGACATAAGTTGTCCATGAACTGTCGGACGTTTTCCTGAAATTGAGACCTGAGAGGTCCATTGTACCGAACACCAAGTTAACTCGCAATGTTCTGAACAGTGCAACTTTCATGATGGTAAATGGTAAATGGCAGGCATTTATATAGCGCCTTTATCCAAAGCGCTGTACAATTGATGCTTCTCATTCACCCATTCATACACACACTCACACACCGACGGCGATTGGCTGCCATGCAAGGCCCCGACCAGCTCATCAGGAGCATTTGGGGGTTAGGTGTCTTGCTCAGGGACACTTCGACACAGCCCGGGCGGGGGATCGAACCGGCAACCCTCCGACTGCCAGACGACTGCTCTTACTGCCTGAGCCATGTCGCCCCGATGAATGAATAAGAAATGACTTCCAGATCAGCTTAGATTTTTGTGTGTGTGTGTCTAATTTCTTCTGTTCTTCTGTTTCTTCAGTTACAGCTTACAGTGACAAGGTAATGGTGCTTCCCATGTGACAGCGTGGTGGGGAAGCTGTTACTAACGAGAGACTATGAACCAAGGAGGCTTATATGGCTCACCCAAAAGTGTTCCTTGTAAAATTGTACACGCATTCCATCATTTTAAATATATGGAATATATTTTTAATTAATGTTAAGATTAACCACATAAAGATTTATGTGAAATTTGCCTGCATAGCAGAGTGCAAAACTGTTGTAGTTGTGCTTCAGGTGCTGTTCAGAACATTGTAAGCTAACACGGTCTTCCGAACACTAGAAAGTTGAAAGTTGTTGTTGATAGTTGTTGTTTTCTCGATAATAATTGGTCCAATTCACATCAATGAAAGTGTTTTAGTGTCTAGGATAGACAATAAGCAACCATAATCATAAATCACGTTCCTCAAGGGAGAAACTACCATTGAATGGACGTTAACTTCTGATGGTGGCTGAAGTGGCTGCTTCAATGTGTTCTGTTCAGAATGCAGTGAGTCTACGTTACAAGCCAGTTTTAAAATGAACACAAATGAGGAAGCTGTGTGTGCATGTCTGTCTGCATTGTCAGCAAACTTTGGGGTAATACCAAACTTAATCCACAGTAGTCTGCTGCAGAAGGTGAGAGTCTTTGTTGCGAGGCATTCCTTTTTTCATTGCATGAAAATAAAGCAAAAATACAGCTCTGTTCTGCGGCCCACTTTTCTCTGAGACCATGTTTTTAAAACACGATGGAGAAACCATTCCCAGCAACCATACACACACCATGAACCAATCACAACACTCAAAAGAACACCCATGATTCCTACATAAATACATAACATGGATATTGATCCAATTGCTTGTACAACACTCATGCTCCAAAAAATTAATCGTACCGGATACTCATTTAAAAAGTACTCGGCTCAGCCCTACCTGGCAGTGTGTCTTGAGACATGGTGCTGCTAAGATAGGTTAGCCTAGTCCTTGATTTGTTTCAGTTTTTGAAAAGAATGTCTTTGTCACATTCTGTGCCCTTTTTCCTATTCTCAGTCCGAACCCGGTTTTCCCTCTCTCCTCATTACATGGCTCCGTCCTTCAATCCCTACATGGACTTCCTCCCTGTCATTCGTTTAATCATCTGACCTGTTCCTCGTTATCTGTTCCCCAGCTCCCACACCTGTTGGTCATTTAGTTTTATTTGTCGGTGTGCTTATACCTGTCTGTTTGTTCTTTTTGTGGCTAGTTTATCTACTTTTGTACCTGATCCATTTCTGTCCCCTGTTCTTGCCTCCGCTTCACCATTGTAGTTTCTGTTCCGTTTGTTGGATTTTCCGTTGTTGAGTTCTGCCTGGAGTATTTGTATTCTAATTTTGGATTGTTGTTTTTGTACGGTTACCTGTGTTGAACTGCTGCCCCGTTACTGGACCTTTTGCCTGTCTTCGATTAAGCACCTATTATATTATACCTGCTTGCCTGAATATCTGCCACTGCCTGTTTCTCTATACTCTATCTCCACTTGTCAAATGAAAACAAGATTATAAGGTATATGCAGAACAAATGTTGTATCACAAAATCACACAACATAACCCTGAGCTGAATAAAACAACTTCAGTAGGTTCCTTCAGAAGATCTGGGCAATTGCACCTTAAAAATGTGCTTCCCCTATCTCTGTCTGCTTTCTCGGCAATCTCTCAGGGTGTCCAGTCCTGGCCATAAATCACAAAGACACACTCCTTGCCTGTCAGACACAACAACATCCTTGCCCATGATTTGTGATCCAGAGACCACATAACACAATGTGTTTCCAGGTCAGGAGTAATTAAACAAGCTGACGGGTTCAAGGAGGAGGGCTTTTTAACATTGCATTGTTAACAGCCTCTCCCTCCTTTATAAATATGCATCCAAACAGCCTGCAAGGACAGTAAACAGATTTTTTTTCAAGATTTAAGCACACCCAAACAAGAATGTCAGACAGAGATAAATAAGCATAAGGAACTATGAAGTACTAAATACTGCCTGAGAGGCTGACAAAATAAACTTCTGTCTCTTTTAAGTTGACATGATATTGGTGACTTGAGTAATTGTTTCATCCAATACTAATGGATATTCTAGGTATAATGGAAAGTGCCTACAATCTGTTCTTCAGCATGATAAAGTGAAACTACAGTAAAATGAAAGTACACTGATAAGGTGATTATGACTGGAAAAATGAGTTTTGTGTGGTTTTAAGAAAAGTGCATTATGGAATATGTGAGCACAGAGCAGTTTTACTTTGGAACATGATTATCTTTGTAGTTGTAGAACCATGAAATGAGCTAACACTGGAAATAGGCTCAAATGATCAAATGGTTCTCATTCAAATTTTATTTTAGTGATGATTATCATTCAGTTTTTACAATTAAGGTCATGTGAAATCCCTTTCCACTTTGATCATATATTAATGGAGCAACACACTGAAACAGAGAACCGAACCACTCTGGATTGGCTGTACTTGGCACGATAGATTTACACAGCAGAAAAATAAAAAGAAAAGAAGTAAGAAGACTTATTGTAGTATTTGGTCAATTAAATATGCACTTTGTAGTACGTCGCTCCGGATAAGAGCGTCTGCCAAATGCCATTAATGTAAAATAAATAAATAAGTACATTGGCAATATATTGACAATACTGTTTTCCGACAGGACAGCTTTGGGCTAGATACACCAAATCAACTGTTAATTCTCCATAAAATTTGCAACCATTTCATATGTTTTATATATTTTTGCTAAGTTTTGCTACGGTGCAAAATGGTACGTTTAAATACAATGGTCATGTATTTTTTGGTACCCTTCGCCAGAAGTCAATTACCATCTGTCTCTTCTGAATTGGCTTTCTTTGGCTTTTGCCATGCTGATGAATTAAGTGATTTTACATGCTTGTTACCTCAACACAAACTGTTGAGTGATGGAATGACACAATATTTAAGTATTTTAATCAATTTAATTGACTAAATTAAATAAATCAAATAAATTGTTGATAGGCAGAGCAACCTGTCGGATCGACGTACATCAAAATGTACAACTGCTGAGCAGTTGCCTGCAGTTCCTCCAGAACCTACAGGAACAGAAGGCATGCTGATAGGGATAGAGCTGGGTGCTACACAGGGTACATTACAGGAAAGTCCAGAGAGTACACCACTTCTTCTGCACAGCCACCAGAGATTCCTCAGGGTCAGCTAGGGAAGATGCAATGTCCATATTCTGAATTAATTGGGTTGCAAGGGTTGACTCTGCCTCCTGGGACACACAGGATTCTCTTGGTGGGGTGTTGTTCCTCAGGCGAGGCCACCAGTACGTAGCTCTGGTTGGTTCCCTGGCCTCCATCATGGCGTCAATGGTGTCCTGGAAAAAACACTACATCTGCCTTTCCATAACAGGATCCCATGGGAAGGAAAGGGGGCTATCCTGGTCACACAACGAGTAGGAGATGTAGAGGTTGTTATGAGGTTCCCCAGCAACGCATTCCAGCTCCTCCTGGAGGATCCCGAGGCGTTCCCAGGCCAGGAGAGATATATAATCTCTCCAGCGGGTTCTGGGTCTACCTCGGGGTCTCCGCCCAGTTGGACAAGCCCAGAAAACCTCCAAAGGGCGGTGGCCAGGAGGCATCCTGATCAGATGCCCGAACCACCTCAATTGGCTCCTTTCGATGCAAAGGAGCAGCGGCTCTACTCCGAGCTCCCTCCGGATGTCTCAGCTCCTCACCCTATCTCTAAGGCTGAGCCCAGCCACCCTACGGAGGAAGCTAATTTCTGCTGCTTGAATACGCGATCTCGTTCTTTCGGTCACTACCCAAAGCTTGTGACCATAGGTGAGGGTTGGGACGTAGATTGACTGGTAAATCGAGAGCTTCGCCTTCTGACTCAGCTCCCTCTTCACCATGACGGTCCGGTGCAATGCCATATTACTGCTGACGCTGCACCGATCCGCCTGTGGATCTCACGCTCCCTTCTACCCTCACTCATGAACAAGACCCCAAGATACGTGAACTCCTTCACTTGGGGCAATGACTCGTTCCCAACCCGGAGGGAGCAATCCACCATTTTCCGGCAGAGAACCATGGCCTCAGACTTTGTAGGTGCTGACTCTCATCCCGGCCGCATCACACTCGGCTGCAAACCGCACCAGTGCGTGCTGAAGGTCACAGTCTGATGAAGCCAGCAGAACCGCGTCGTCCGCAAAAAGCAGAGACGCAATTCTGAGGTCACCAAACCGGACACTTTCATCACCTCAGGACTGATGACAAGGGGCAACCTTGGCGGAGTCCCACACCCACTGGAAACGTGCTTGACTATGTGCCGAGGATGCGGACACAGCTCTCATTTTGGTTATACAGGGACCGGATGGCTCGTAACAACAGCCCCGGTACCCCATACTCCTGCAGTACACGGTCGAAAGCCTTCTCCAAGTCCACAAAGCACATGTGGACTGGATGGGCAAACTCCCATGACCCTGCCAGCAACCCCGCTAAGGTAAAGAGCTGGTCCACTGTTCCACGACCAGGACGGAAGCCACATTGGTCCTCCTGAATCCGAGGTTTGACCGTCAGTCGGAGCCTCCTTTCCAGCACCCTAGAGTAATCTTTCCCGGGGAGGCTGAGGAGTGTGATACCCCGATAATTGAAGCACACCATCTGGTCCCCCTTCTTGATAATGGGGACCACCACCCCGGTCTGACCTCCACGCGACACTGAAGAGGCGTCTCAGCCAAGACATCACAACAATGTCCAGAGCCTTCAGCATCTTCGGGCTCTGCCTCTTCCACAGAGGACATCGGGTTCAGGAGCTTGTCGAAGTGCTCTTTCCCCAGTCCGGGTCAGCAGTTCTCCTACCCTACTGAAAACAGCCTGAGACAAGCCCTGCTTTCCCTTTCTGAGTCGTCGGATAGTTTGCCAGAACTTCCTCGAGGCCAATCAAAAGTCGTTCTCCATAGCCCCCCCAAACTGTTTTTTGCTTCAGCGACTGCCGAAGCCGCAGCCCTTCTGGCCACCCGGTACCTGTCTGCTGCTTCAGGGGACCCCCGGGCCAGCCAAGCCCAAAAGGCCTCCTTCTTCAGTTTGACAGCATCCCTCCCTTCTTGGGTTGCCGCCCCGACAGGCACCAATGACCTTCTGGCACCAATGACCTTCTGGCCACAGCTCCTGCTTGCTGCCTCTGCAATGGAGACTTTGAACATGGCCCACTCGGACTCCATGTCCCCAGGCTCCCCCGGGACGCACGAGAAGTTCCTCCGGAGGTGGGAGTTGAAGACCTCGCGGACGCCCGGATCCCCGCCTTCACCCACTGCCCATTGGGCAAAGCTCCCAACTCCGATGCTGACCCCTGCAGGTGGTGAGCCCACAGGGTGGTGACCCCACGTTACCAGTTCGGGCTGTGCCCGGCCGGGCCCCATGGGATAAGGCCTGGCCACCAGACGCTCGCCAACAAGCTCCCCTCCCGGGTCTGGCTCCAGAATGGGGCCCCGGTTTCCCTTTTCGGGGCGAGGTAGCTGGGTATCTGTGAGGCCGTGTCATGGAGTCTTTGACTCGCTCTTAGTCTGGCCCCTCCCCTGGAACCAATTTGCCTTGGGAGACCCTACTGGGGGCTAATGCTAATGCCCCTGACAACATAGCTCCCAAGATCACCGGGACACACAAACCCCTCCACCACGTAAGGTTCCTTGGAGAGAAAAAAAATAAAAATAAAAAAAAATAATAATATCCAGCTGCTTTAAAATAAAAATATAATTTTAATGGTTTGTTTTATTTGAACTATTGCATCTACCTGGTACACCTAATATAATAGCCTACACTTTATAGTAACGTTAGGTATTTTGTTATTTGTAATATTCAAATTAAACCTAAGACAGTCACCTAGAGGCCATCCATTAGTAACATCACCTGTGATAAAGCGGTGACCGAAGCGGGAACAGTTGTGTGTGCTCATAATTTATTTAACCGCAGCATCTATTAGCATACTCTATAAATGGTATCACATAGGCTTACAACTGTTCTGATGCCGATTTTTACAAAAAAAAATTATATTTCAAAAATTTTCATATTTCGGATAACTGCGCTGTAAAAAAAAAACTTGTTTGAACAGTAAAAAACTAGCAGCTGTGGTTGCCAGAATATCAGCGTCATAAGTACGGTATAACTTTTTCTACTATTACGGTAAATGGATATTAGTACTGTTGATTTTACAGTTAAGGTTGGAGTTTGAGTCCATATTTTACCGGATGAATCCAAGTTTTTACCATAGAAAGAAACGCTGTTAACATGAAAATACCATATGAATACCGTATAAATTAAGGTTTTGCCATAACATAGGACAGTGTTTTACTGTAAAATTAACAGTCTGTAATATAAAATACTACTTTATTCCATATAGATTCCCTTAAAATGCTGTATAAAGGTTTTGCCATGAGATATGACCGTGCTTTACTGTACAATTAAGTCTGTAATATAATACACATTTATTCAACATAAATTCCCTTAAAATGCCGTATAAATAAAGGTTTTGCCATGAAATATGACTTGTGTTTTATTGTGAAATTAACAGTCTCATGTAATGATTTAACTTCTAATATGTATGAAAAAAAGTTTTCATACATTAAACAAAGTGGTTCACTGTTAATTGGGTTAGTTAGCCGGGTTACACCATCTAAACTGTAATCTAAAATGTTAATACATTGAACATGAATAGCACAAAAAATGCTAAATGCTATTTAACAGTGCAATACTGGCAACTGTGCTTGTCATATACAGTACTGTGCAAAAGTTTTAGGCAGGTGTGAAAAAATGCTGTGAAATAAGAATGCTTTCAAAAATAGAAATGTTAATCGTTTATTTTTATCAATTAACAAAATGCAAAGTGAGTGAACAGAAGAAAAATCTAAATCAAATCAATATTTGGTGTGACCACCCTTTGCCTTCAAAGCAGCATCAATTCTATTGTACCTACACTTCAGGGATTTTGTAGGCATATAGTCAGGTGTGTGATTAACCAATTATACCAAGCAGGAGCTAATGATCATCAATTTAATATGTAGGTCAAACTGCTTCCAAGGTGAGGTTGCTGAAGACAGTTTAATGTCAGAAGTCATACACCATGGCAAGACTGAGCACAAGGTAGTTATACTGCATCAGCAAGGTCTCTCCCAGGCGGAATTTCAAGGCAGACAGGGGTTTCCAGATGTGCTGTTCAAGCTCTGTTGAAGAAGCACAGCATTGAGGACCGTATACACTGTGGTCGGCCAAGGAAACTTAGTGTGGCAGATGAAAGACACATCATGCTTACTTCCCTTCGCAATCGAAAGATGTCCAGCAGTGCCATCAGCTCTGAATTGGCAGAAACCAGTGGGACCCAGGTACACCCATCTACTGTGCGGAGAAGTCTGGTCAGAAGTGGTTTTCATGGAAGAATTGCAGCCAAAAAGCCAGACCTCCAACGTGGAAAGGCCAAGCGACTCAACTATGCACAAAACTGGAGTGCAGAAAAATGGCAGCAGGTTCTCTGGCCTGATGAGTCAACATATGAAATATTTGGCTGTAGCAGAGGGCAGTTTGTTCACCGAAGGGCTGGAGAGCAGTACAAGAATGAGTGTCTGCAGTCAACAGTGAAGCATGGTGGAGGTTCCTTGCAAGTTTGGGGCTGCATTTCTGCAAATGAAGTTGGGGATTTGGTCAGAATTAATGGTCTCCTGAATGCTAAGAAATACAGGCAGATACTTATCCATCATGCAATACCATCAGGGAGGCATCTGATTGGCCCCAAATGTATTCTGCAGCGGGACAACGACTCCAAACATACAGCCAATGTCATTAAGAACTATCTTCAGCGTAATTAAGAACAAGGAGTCCTGGTCTCAGCATCATCGAATCTGTCTGGGATTACATGCAGAGACAAGCATTTGAGGCTGCCTAAATCCACAGAAGAACTGTGGCTAGTTTTCCAATATGTTTGGAACAACCTACCTGCCAAGTTCCTTCAAAAACTGTGTGCAAGTATACTTAGAAGAATTGATGCTGTTTTGAAGGCAAAGGGCAATCACACCAAATATTGATTTGATTCAGATTTTTCTTCTGTTCATTCACTTCTTCTGTTCATTAATTCTGTTAATTGATAAAAATAAACTATTAACATTTCTATTTTTGAAAGCATTCTTATTTCACAGCATTCTTTCACACCTGCCTAAAACTTTTGTACAATACTGTCTATAACACTCAAAACTTAATACTGTTAATAGTCGTTTTGTTAAAACCTCATTGACATTTGGTTATATAACACGATGTTATTTAAAAAGTCCATGAAAAAAAACAAAAGCTACATACAAGGTCAAAGTTGTATTTAATATTTTAACGATCAAAAAAGATCCTGAAAATCAAAGCATGCTTCTTTAACCATTTTGCATGTATGGTCACATATATGATATTGCCTGTTTATTATAGTATAGAATGACCAAAATGTCCCATATACATACCCAAAGCAGTGCTGTGGTATGTCCCTGCCAAAAAAACAAAAAAAAAAACAATAAAAACGTAAGCGTGAAAGGGTTAAAAAATGTAATAAAAATACATCAGTGCTCAGTATGATACTCATGGCTCAGCTTGATGGTTAAGAGTAATGAAACTGAATTGGCTCCAGATAGCTCAGTAACACATGAGAGTGGCAGTTTGGTTTAAAACGATGTGCTTGGATAGAATTACCACGGATGCCCTGGCTTTCTCCCACAGTCCATAGGCAGGCAGAAGTTCAACGTTTTGAATAGTCCATTGGCATAAAAGTGGCCTTAAATAGATCAGCAAGCTGTCAAGATGTTTCCAAGGTTTTGCCTTTCTGTAGCTGTTGAGGCAAGGGAGCAGTATGTGGACATCAAGGGTCTCGCCAGGTTGGGTGGAATGAGTTACCGCAATGGATCATGATCCCAGGATCTAAAACAGCATCAGGGAGAGAGCAGAAAGAACAATCACAGGATCAAAAGTCGTTTCATTTACACTTTCATTTAGCAGACGCTCTTATCCAGAGCGACCTACAACAAAGTGCAAATCAAACACAAGAACAAGTGCAAAGAGGACCTGAGAGGACAGTACAGTTCCGAGTCCTAGTGTAAACATACAGAAAATCAGAACCCTTAAAGAGTACACTTTCAAACTAGCATACCACAGTTGGCAGCTAGAATACAACAATACAAGTAACAATATCTATACAATCTATACATAAGTGGCATTACAGTCTAAGGCTAATCATGGTGGTGAGTTGGGGAGGGAAAGGTGTAGCCTGAAGAGATGGGTCTTCAGTCTGCGCTTGAAGGAGGTCAGAGACTCTGCCGTTCTGACATCCACCGGGAGGTCATTCCACCACCGTGGGACCAGGACAGACAAGAGTCGTGAGCGTGAAGTGCAGGTGTGGCGAGGGGGAGGCACCAGACGGCATGAAGTGGCAGAACGGAGGGGTCTTGTTGGTGTATAGGTCTTGATAAGGGATTGAATATATACAGGGGCTGATCCTTTAACTGCCTGGTATGCGAGCACCAAAGTTTTAAATTTGATGCGAGCCATAACAGGCAGCCAGTGGAGGTTGCTGAGCAGGGGGGTGACATGTGAATGTCTGGGAACATTGAATACCAGACGGGCTGCAGCATTCTGGATCAGGTGTAGGGGTCTGATGGCAGATGCTGGAAGGCCAGCCAGCAGAGAATTGCAATAGTCCAGGCGGGACAGGACCATTGCTTGAACAAGGAGCTGAGTGGAGTAGGTGGTGACAAAATGTTGTACAGGAAGAACCTGCACGCCCGGGTCACCGTAGCGATGTTCTCGGAGAAGGATAGCCTGTTGTCCATCACCACTCCAAGGTTTCTTGCACTAGGGGATGAGGTCATTGTGGTATCCCCTAGTGAGATGGAGAAATCAGAGAAGGGAGAGGTTAAAGCAGGTATGAGCTTTAGATGGTGGTTGCCCATCCAGCTCTGGATGTCTCTCAGGCAGGCGGAGATACGGGTAGAGACCTGTGTGTCTGATGGGGGGAAGGAGAGAAAGAGTTGGGTGTCATCGGCATAACAATGATAGGAGATGCCACGGCAGAGATAACGGGGCCAAGGGATCTCGTGTAGATGGAGAAGAGGAGGGGTCCGAGCACTAAGCCCTGGGGGACTCCTGTAACAAGGGGGTGAGGGGCTGACACTCCTCCAGCCCAGGACACCTGGGAGGACCGGCCAGAGAGATAAGATTTGATCCACTCTAAGGCTGTGCCACAGATCCCTGTAGATGCCAGGGAGGCTAAAAGGATGGAGTGGTTGACCGTGTCGAACGCCGCAGAGAGGTCAAGAAGGATCAGGACAGAGGAGAGAGAGGTTGCTCGTGCAGCCTGAAGGGACTCATTGACAGAGAGGAGTGCAGTCTCCGTCGAGAGACTGGAAGGTTTCCTTATTACCTACTGCTCACACGCAAAAAACACAGAAACAATACTTAAGTTCCCTGGAGGTCTTCAACTACACACGGCTAGTGGAAAAAATGCACTTCTCAAATTCATGTGAAATTAGTGGTGGGAGATATTGCAAAAGTTTTCCATCACAATATATATAGAATTTTGATATATAACGATATACAGTATATCAAAGTGTACTGATTACTCTGGTAATTCAATGAAAGGACAATCTCAAACTTTTTTTTTTTGGCTACATTTTCACTATAGCAGACCTTCCAACATTGCTAAATCAAAATGAGTACTCTCCAGACCCGACCATCCAATCATATTAGAAATACATTAATAGCACAAAATGGATTTTTATTCCCAGGGTTAAGAAAAATCTGTCACTTAAAAAAGGCTTAGATGATATTAGATATATAATTTAATGTGTATATAATGTGTGTTATAATTTCACATGAATTTGTTATAATTTCACAACAGCACACAGGTAACTAACATTATGCTAGCTACTTCTTCAGAAACGAAACTTTAGCGAGGGCAATCTGTCTATCATCCATCACTATATGTCCCGTTTTTTTAGTCGGAAGCCCAAATTTAGCCACACTTGCTGCCCACAACCTATTCACTTTATATGAGAGAGATAATAGTTATTTGATTCAGTGGTCCATATGAATTGAGATATGTTGCCCAAAGTGCAGTGCAAGAGATTTGTCCTGCTCAATTTCTATGGGCAAAACAAAAAATAAACTATTTCTGTGGTTACTATTTCAAGACGCATCATGCATTTTGAGACTTAGAAAAAACATTCTGTTGTTCTGACATGAATAGCTAATGGCCAAACTATATAAATAAATGATTAAAACACAGAAAAAAGCTGAATTAATTCTGATTTAATTGTTTTGCTCATAGAAATTGAATAGGGTCTTGCACTTGTACCGCTGGCCCAGGGTTAAATCAAACCCACGTAAGCGTAACCCTGGGCCTTAACCCTGTCTTCTTCAAAGTCACAGTACTTACAGGACACAGGAAAAAGTGATTCAGTAACAAAGCAAAGTTAGCTGACAGAATTGGATAGCTATATAAAATAATAACTTTTTCCTTCAACAGTAGCCTAGCTAGCTAGAGTGTAGCTGTACTATATGGTCTAGTCATGGTCTGGTGTACCTGTTGGCAATTAGTGGCCCACAGGCTAAAACTGGCTAGCCACCCATAGCATTAAATTAAGCACATATAGTGTAATGGCTGTCTATTGTAATAATATTAATTAAAACTGACACAATACAAATCTATAATCCCTGGCATGTTACAGGGCCCCTGCATTTCTGGCCCCCCCCTGAAATGCCAAATAGTATCCTGGTGCCAAAAAGCAACGGATGTGTCGTGGTGTTCGAAAGCCATTATTACATCATCCAGACAATTTTTGGCACCCGGACACTATTTGGCATGACAGGACCCTTGCTTAACATCCAACCAAAATGATGTCATTATGACTAGTAGTATCTCGCACATAATGTTAGTGAATACACCTGTATGTGCTTACTCATTGGGAAAGTGACGTCCCTCCTCTGATACAATGGTGAATATCAGGTGACATGGATGTAACTTGACAAGCAGGCCTCCAGCATCAGTCTAGTACAGGGATCCTCATATCTGGACCTTGACTCAATTAACTGAACAACTATTGCTGCTGATTGGCTGGACTAGCTTCTCACCTGACTCCCAGGTAAAGGGAGGGTGGAAACCCAGCAGTTCTCAGCCATCAAGGACAATGATTTGAGTAACAGGGGTCTAGTGGATAGAAAAGTGGTCCCGTAGAAAATCTTGAATGGTTTGTAAGTATATCACTCAAATTGTAAATACACAGTGGGCAGGAATACGAAAAATAAATTATGTGATGTGATTGCACCACACCCATCATCTGACTCGATGATGCCATGTCATGTTGCTGGCTACATCAAAAGGGTCAAGTTCTTGCATTAAAAGATCAAACTCTTATTTTCATTCTGAAAAATTAAAGGTGAAGTATATTTTTAATGTACTGTAACATGTTTCTGTTATCAGCACAATAAGTACTGTATTTAACAGTGATGTAATGTATTTTTCGGAAAGAAGTAATGCAAAAATGACAGTGTTGGCTGCTATATATATTATGGCATATTTCTGTTAAAAAAACCAAGAGTGCAAGAGCATGTAACAGTGGAGTAATGTATTTTTTCCAGAAAAGAGATGTAAAAATTATTGTTTTGGCTGATATACATATATATTTTCAGTGTTTCACTGTTACTGAAACTGTATTTAACCTGAACCAGTTTTTCACCGGAAATTCTATTTTTTACAGTGTGAATTAAGTTTTGACAATACGTTGCCGCTTTATGGATGCATTTGGATGGAAGGTGCTAACACCATTGTCTGAAAACCACAAGAAAATGATTGCTGTCAGCAAGATTTTTACTTTTTCGAATGAAATCCCAGACAGTAGAGGCTAATTCCTAAATTCTACACCACTGTAGAATGCAGATCTAAGAATAATTGTATTCTTTTTGGAGCCTGTCTCTGCAGCCTATCTGCACTATCAGAGGAAATATTTCTATATTTGCGAGGGAGAAAATTGGTTTTGGTAAATGGTTGGTATTTATATAGCGCCTTTATCCAAAGCGCTGTACAATTGAAGCTTCTCATTCAGCCGATTAATACACAAACTCACACACCAACGGCGATTGGCTGCCATGCAAGGCGCCGACCAGCTCGACAGGAGCATTTGAGGGTTAGGTGTCTTGCTCAGGGACACTTCGACACAGCCCGGGTGGGGGATCAAACCGGCAACCCTCCGACTGCCAGACGACTGCTCTTACTGCCTGAGCCATGTCGCCATGTTGCCCGTTTTGCGAGAGGTGTGTAGTCGCTTTATTTGCGATTCGCAAGAGATGACTTTTCATGAAACGCATTTTTTTAAGACATTGCGATCTTCAAGTGAAAATACTTGCAAATTGCTTTCGGGAAATGAGCCCCAGATGTGACCCGGTTGCATTGCTTTGCATATGTGTTTTCCCCCCTGCCAAACAGCTCAATGGATGACAGTGCATTTGCAGCCCTATAGTTTGCCTGAACTCAAAAATAAAACTTCCGGCTCAATTGGGCCATGTTACAGTTGGGGGTAATAGAACAATCAACCAGTGGGTTGTGCTTGTGCCTGAGCAAGATAGACTTCTGTGTTGATTATCGCAAGGTGAATGTTTCAATGCTCATCCCAAGCCTCGGGTCGACCTCCTGGATCAGCTGGGCACTGCTTGTTTTTTCATGACACTTGAATTAACCAAGGGCTACTGGCAGATTCTCTTGTCTCCAGAATCAATGCGGAAAACACGGCCTTCTCGACTCCATATGGTAGGGGTCGGCAAGTACATTCAGCCTCAGGCCAAAAATAAATTATCTTAATTAATCTTAAAACAGATTAATATTCCTTTTCTTTGCTTCCTGTAAAATAATAACGCAGACTTGATCAAATTTGATAATGCTTTAATTTGGAATTGAATGTGTAATGTTTCCACTACATTTGAAATATTAAACTAAAAGCTATTAAAAAATATTTGCACTTTTTTTAACGCACTGCTATTTATCTTAACATAACTGTAAACCCTAGTCTGAGTCTTCACCCTTGTCAGAACGTTGATTAATATTTCAGTGCCTAGTATCTAGTATTTCGATTACTAGATTACTAAACCTGTTATACTTGAGATTCCTGAGACACCCTTTGCCTAACTTCGAGTTTGCTTATTCCCTTCGAGTTTGGTTTTTGATCTTTTCTTTGTTCATGACTCCCCTACACCTACTCCTCTGTACCTCAGCCTTTCTGATCTCTTGGATTTTGACCTTTGGACTGTTTTTGTGACTCCCCTTTTGCATCTCAATTTGGCACTGTGTTTACTGGATTACCTGGCTTTGACTCTTGGACTGAAATAAACAAAGTTTTTTTAATACTGTGGTCTGCGTTTGGGTTTCTGGCAGCGAGCATAACTGCGTTCTGACCAGGATGGAAGTGGGGAATAGCTGCCTGGGAGGCGGGTCTCCCCTACGTTCAGACGAGTTAAGGACTGCTGACCCGAGAACTGCCCGAAGATCTGGAGGAGCTGATCTTCCTGCCATCCGTGTGGATACGCGTCTCCAGGAGCACCAGCATTTCCGCAGTCAGGGTCACTCCAGCCGGTCCATGTTCGAGGGCTTCAGAACGAGCTGTTCTCCTCCTGCTCATCCTCCTCCGCCTGTCCAAGGAGAAGGATAGAAGGATGAGTAATCCGGCTTGCCGAATGGTATGGCCAGACGAGGAAGGTCACCGCCCTTGTTGACTCCGGAGCCGAAGAAAGCTTCATTGACGCCAGTGTAGCTGCTAAGTGGGGAGTTCCACACCCCCAGTAGCAAAATTGGTAAACATCACCCACACCAGCATCCCCTCAGCTACTTATCTCTGGCAACCACCAAGAGGAGCTGGTGCTCCACATCATTGATTCCCCACATTCCCCCATCATCCTGGTCCATCCTTGGCTGGTCAAGCACAATCCCGAGATGGACTGGATTAGACATGAGATTTTGGGTTGGAGCCCATTCTGTGCCACTCATTGTCTTCGGCAGGCCCACTCATCTGTTCCAAAAACCAATTCCAAGAAGAGACTGGACCTAGAGAAGGTCCCTTCCAAGTACCTGGACCTGAAAGAGGTCTTCTGTAAGTCCCAAGCTACCTCCCTGCCTCCTCATTGCCCCTACGACTGAGCACTGACCAGGGACCACTCCACCGCCTGTTCTACCTGTCCCGTCCCAAGACTGAAGCCATGGAGAAATACCTCAGTGAGTGGGCTCAGAGCAGGAATGCATATTTTGAGCAGGGCAGTAGGGATAGGATCCAGGATGCATGAGGACGGTTTTGTCTGGTGGATTATGGCCTCAATGGAGGATGTGATTTGGGACTAAGTTAGTTATATATTGTGGTCAACAGGTGTTTGGAATGTCCAGAGCTTTTATTGATGAGGTCGGAGTAAAAGGTTGAATGAGCCTCCTTCAGGGCTTTGGAATAATTCCGTTGGTGTTCACGGTAGGCTAGTTTGTGCACAGTGAGCCCAGAGTCCCTGTAACGATGCTCCAGAATGCGTCCAGATCATTCAATTCTTATCAGATAAGGAGTGAACCAGGGAGCAGAAGAAGAAAAACCAACCCACCGGGTTCTGATGGGTGCATGGAGGTTGAATATATCAATCAGAGATTTGTTTCAATTTCAACTGCTGATAAGAAGGTTGGGGGGGGCAAGGTTCAGAAGGTCATGTAACAGGCAAGGACACGAGGTCAATTGACAAAACCAAGTGGTCCAGCACTCCAATGTCATCAACCTGAAGGTTGTTGATGAGGAGGACAGAGTCAGTGATGACCAGGTCCAATATATGCCCCTGAGTATGAGTAGGGACAGTACTATCCTGTTTCAGGTCAAGGCATTGAAGCCAGCTTAGAAACTCTGCCACAGAATGACTTGAGGGGGAGTCAACATGAATACTGAAATCCCAGAGGACCAAAATATTTGTTGAGTGATGTGAGAAGATTGGTTATTTCAGGAATGAAGGATGAGTTAGATTTGGGGGGTTGGTATATAAGAACAATACTGATTGGATTGCATTTTACAGTGAGGCATTCAAAAGATTATATTTCAGGCAGAGGGAGGAGGGACAATTTCAGCTCAGCTTGGTGTATGATGGCAAGACAACCACCATGGCCGGAACTGCAGGCTTTTTCAGTGTACTTGTAGCCATTAAGGGCTGAGTAGACCCCAGGCTGATGCCAGGGTTCAGTTAGGCACATAATACTAAGCCTCTTGTCCATTATACGGTTGTGCAGCAGGAGGGATGTATTATTGAGAGACTGCACATTTAAAAGTTCCAAATTAAGAGATGGAACATTAGAGGTTGGAATTGGAGCTGCAACTAGTCTCTGTAGCGTTCGCAAGGTACTACATTTACTAGAATCCACTCTGCGTTTTTTAGCTTGCCCGGTGCACAGAGGTCTTCTGGTGTTTCTGACTATGACAGGCAGTGTTGTGGTGGTGACATGGTTCAAGTTAAAGCCATGTTGGAGCCATGGATGGTTCTCAAGGGGTAGCCCTAAAATCTGATTGGCCACCCAAGTACCACCCCGCACATAGCTTTTACCATGATACTGTTTTTATCAAGACACCGTCTTTCCTGCTTTGTTGCCTTCCGAATGTGCATCGAAAGTACACCGATCGGAAGCACCAATCTGATTTGCACGTTATTAACTGTTTTGTCAGTCAATCTGTTTTTACGAAGACACTGTCTTCTCCGCTTGCAAGACTGACAAATGACAGCTTGCAAGCTTGTATGGTGCAGTTTGTAAGCCTGTAAACTTTCTTCTGCTCTTGTCAGTGTGACACGTTGAAATATTGAATATGTTGAATGGTAATGTTATGGTTGAAATATAATTTAAATGACATCATTAAATAACATCAAACTAGATAGCAAGCTGATGTTAACTAACATTAGCTGAATAAATTGAAGACTGGTGACTAGCTAGCAAGCTACCGAATATTAGTCTCAACAAGAAATAAATTACTTGAATTCTGTGTTTGTTTACTATAATATGGCCCCCTTGTGTACTACTAGCTAAATCAGCTAAATCTGTATATTCAAATTGTTACTTATCTCGTTAGTTAGCAAACGTAACCTTGTAACATCCATCCATCCATTATCTTAACCTGCTTATCCTGAACAGGGTCGCAGGGGGGCTGGAGCCTATCCCAGCATACATTGGGTGAAAGGCAGGAATACACCCTGGACAGGTCGCCAGTCCATCACAGGGCACTCACACACTCACACACTCATACCTATGGGCAATTTAGACTCCCCAATCAGCCTAACCTGCATGTCTTTGGACTGTGGGAGGAAACCGGAGTACCCGGAGGAAACCCACACAGACACAGAGAGGCCCCGGCCGACGGGGATTCGAACCCAGGACCTCCTTGCTGTGAGGCGGCAGTGCTACCCACTGCACCATCCGTGCCGCCACGTAAAAACATGGAACAAGCAATTCATTTATCTACAATAACAAGATAACAAGAGACAGACATATGGAAATGGACTTTTTAAAAGGTGAACATCTATCACCCACTGACCGAGAAATGTTCAAATACACCAGCCACTCAATAGTAAATCATTATTTTGTGTCTGAAATCTACCAGCCACTTTCATATTTTACCAGCATTTAACTGGTGGCAGGTGCTAATTTACCACCCTGGACAAATAGCAAATAGAGCATTGCTATCTATATGAATATGCATCCCTTCAATTACAAACCTAGATAGAAAACAAGATACTGAAATCAAGTTTACCAAGCTAAATAAAACCTAGCTGGCTAGGTATGTCCAACCCTTCAATTACAGCCTCATATACATGCCAGAGTAAAACAAAGAAAACACCAGGACTCACAGGTCAATAGTCTTATTTATTGTGGGCAACGATGAATGTTTATGCTGAGCTAGCATTAGGTTCAGTTCACCCTAATTGGGTAACTCAACCTAGTGGTCACACACTTTTTCCCAGGTAACATAGATATACATTTTATTGTCATGTTTCTGCCATTCAACAAAAGTATAATCATTAGGCGGTCTAGAACATTAAATCCCCCAAAAATGTAATATTCTCACAATTTGATTGTGAAAAAGGTTGACTGTGCAGTTACAATGCATGTTAAAGGGTTAAGAATTGCAGATTGGTTGTGTTTCCCTTCGATTAAAAAAACAAAAAAAATATTTCTTGACTTTATTCACATCTTTGTTGTCTGAGTCATGCATTTTGGGTCCTACCCCCACACACCCGTCTCACAAAAGTGAGTATCGGCCTACTTCAAGCACTGGTGAAACTGTGGAATGATATGCCAGAGGCAATGAGTTGTTTTCAATTTTCTGAAAACAACTTTTTCTTTCAGTTCTTAAATGTCTTGTTTAAACAATTTATATTTAAGAGGTTTCCGTCAAACAGAGGCCTTTCAATTCCAGATGATTAGATGTATGTGGGTTAGATTTCCATAGCATTATTTTACTTCTTTACTTCTTTAAAAAATATATATTTTTCTTAATTTACACAGATATTGTGTAATATCTGTGTATATTATTTTGCAATATATGGCGTATCACATATATTGTAGGCAAGGTATTGTGATAGTATTGTATTGTGAGTTACTCCGTAATTCCCAGCCCTTCTCCAGATGATTGGTTTTATTAATTGTGCTCAGTAAGGGTTGTCATGCCACCCTTCAAAAGAGTTTGTTGGTATGGAGGTGCCATTTCATCATTCTTCTTTAGACTTGGTGACTCAAGATGCAACTAATCTCTACAATTGTTAAACTGTGATCTCACCATCTTCCTTACCTTCCCACTTGCATCCTCTTCCTGGCTAGTTTGCAACCATTCCATATGTTTGACACATTTTTATTATTGCCCTTACAGTGCTGTTGTGTCAGTCAATTTCCATCTGTCTCTTCTGAATTGACAGCTCTTTGGTTTTTTCCATGCTGATCGAGGACATTTGCATGCTTGTTACCTAATTTCTACACTAAATAGTATGTGAGAATGACACTATAGTTGTTAGATTTTATTTACACTAATTATTAGGGGTGCCAATAATTTTGACACCTTTGTTCTTCAGAAAAAATTAGATTACTCAATAAAGAATATCAGAATAAATGTATTGAGGTACTGCACCCACTGCATATTATTATGAGTTGTGTATTATATACAGCATTTTTTCTACATTTATGAAGGGTGCCAAACATTCTGGAGCCCACAGTATGCAGTATAAACTGTATATTATTTTTTTATATAAACTTAATTTTGTCATGTCCACTTCACAACATTTACTCAGATATTATGCTCAAATAGCCATGCAAATTATTTCTTATTATGTACATTGGGAAAACAGTTCACAGTTAATCTCCTTTTCATGAATGCTGGTTAAAATATTCTGTTAAGTGCAAAAGAAGTGAGTCATGTTTTCATTCATATGTCAAGGAAAAACCGTAAAATGTATTTTATTTAGTTTTTATTAATTTTAATTCCATTTATCATCTCTCTACATGGCTCTTATCAATCCCCAGCAAGTTGTTTATTCAAAGGCCACAGTGCAAAAAGCCACCATTTGCTCTTCTGAACTGTAGATTTTCCAATGTGGTTCTCACCAGGTTCTGCCATTTATGTTAACTGCACCATTAAATATAAATCTTATGCAGCTTCCTTTTTTTGCAGTATGTTGGGACCAATAAACTCTGAGCAGATGTTAACAGTGTGCACATTTAAATATTACCAGGTTTCATACATGCAGTAAAGTTGCAATGGGAAAAGAAATATTAATGTAGTGATTTTATGTTGCGAGCGCATTGCAAGTCCCAGTAAGCCTTACGTGGGAAACCGAGAGATGTCTGGGGGATGGGGTTCCTGCTGCACCACCATTAATAAATGTGATTTTAATGATTCTGGAGAGTAGAGAGAAGGAGATAAAAAAAAGCAGTGGCAGGATGCCAGTCAAATGGCCGCTGGGCTAATCAACCTGGGTGGTTCCATGACCCTCAAAATATAATTTGGAAGGGAAGTCAGAACCAAAAAGAAGAGAAACCTAAATATTTGCGTTGCAAATTGCGTGGCGCTCTGTCTGACCTTCAAATCAGACAACATGTGCCCGTCAATGGACTAGCTGGACACTGCCTCAAGATTCCTACATTTTTATCAACTGTCATTATTAGACACTTCATTAACATGATAAATCCCATGAGGGCACTCAAGTGATGCAACTATGCAAAATAATATTGTTGGAAGATATCCATGCCATAACTGAAATGGGTTTAATGATTTTGGCACGCCCTCAAATAATTTTTATTCTTTTTGATTTATCAGATTTATAGATTACATTTCCAACAGTGAGACAGGCATTTTATTGTTGATAAAGGTAATATATACCCATTAAACCCATGTACCTAAGCAGCCAATTTTCACTTCAGAATTTGAATAAGAAAAAAAGTTGCTAATCAGTTAATCAATTAGTTATACTCATACCAGTTGGGTATAGGATACCATTTTGGGTCAATGAATGAATTAATTAAAGAAGTACATAAATGTGAAACAGGCAGGACAATGTCCATCCTGAACTCATATACACTCAGTGAGCACTACATTATGTAGACCTGTACATCAACTTGTTAATGCAAATATTTAATCAGCTAATCATGTGGCAGCAACTAAATGTATAAAAGCATGCAGACATGGTCAAGAGGTTCAGCTGTTTTTCAGACCAAATATCAGAATTTGGAACAAATGTGATCTAAATTACTTTGACCATGGAATGATTGTTGGTGGTTTGAGTAACTCAGAAACTGCTGATCTCCTGGGATTTCCATGCACTACAATCTCTAGAGTTTAAAGAGAATGGTGTGAAAAACCAAAAACATCCAGTGAGCAGCAATTCTGCGGGTAAAAATACCTTGTTAATAAGAGAGGTCAGAGGAGAAGGACCAGACTGACCAGTCAAAGCTGACAGGAAGGTGACAGAAATGCAAATAACCACATATTTCAAAGGTGGTATGCAGAAGAGCATCTCTGAACACACAAGGTTCAAAATTCTAAGTGGATGGGCTAGAGCAGCAGAAGAAAATAGGTCTAATAAGTGCTTTGCAAAAATAGTATTTAAAATTTGGAAATGTCTCAACATGCATGGAAAAGAAAAGCTATGGTATGGAACTATTTTGATCATATTGAGCCAAACATCCTCACTTTTCCCTCAACCACTGGCATTTTGCAATTCAACCAATGTAATGGTGAGGCACCCAAGGTTAGTCCAGAATGCCAGCTTGCCTTGCGGAGCTCAATATGTCCTGGTGACAAAGGGGCAACGCATTTTTCATACATTACCAGACATAGGTGCCACTGTGGATGATGCCATGACTGCATTGGAACCTTATTTCACCCCGAAAGTCCATGTGGTGGCTGAGCGTTATGCATTCCGAAAATGCTGCTATTGAAACCATACTGCAGTATGTTGCCACTTAAAGAGACTTAGCTCCTATTTGTGAGCTTACAAACAATTTTGATGAAATGGTACGAGATCAATTAGCAGCGAATGTAGCAAGAAATTTGATACGTGAGAGACTGTTAATGGAGCATATTTTAATGTTACTAAAGCTGTCTCCATTGCCACTCAGATTGAGGCCACTAACAAATAAGTCAATGGCTGGGGACTGCTCGGTGCCTGTTCAAGCTATGCAGGCAAAATGCTTTCGATTTCTTTAGTCCATCGAATCCAATGAGTTGTTGAGTGACTGTACAGTCCAATACAGGAACCACACATTTTCTTGCAGCAGATCGATCCAAGGCAATGTTCCAAGTTCGAAAACAGAATTCCACATTTCTTTGGCGCTGTCTTGAGTTGGTCCTTGTACCTCTTTTTCTGCCCCGAGCAGAGTGCTCCCCCTCGTGGAGCTGCCCATATAGGACTTGGTGTGTCAGGTGTCAGACATACATTTAGTGTGGCCAACCCAGCACAAGTGCTGTTGTATGACTGTAGCCTCTAGGGGTGAGCGAGTACGGCATTATCTGTATCCGTATCCATTTTAAATTATCCATATCTGTACTTGTACTCGGAAGTGGGTGTGACCTAGCAGATTTTCAGCCAGGTTCTGTATTTGCCTGTGCAGCATCACCTTAGCTAAGACCTTTCCAGCAACAGAGAGGAGGGATAATCCCCTGCTGTTGCTGCAGTTGGACTTCACACCTTTGCTTTTATGTATGGTCACGATATTGACAACCCACCATTGCTGGGGGACAGTTTCACGTACCCATATGTCAGTGATGAGGAGATACAAAGCTCTAGTGCACAGCTAGCCACCCTTCCTAGGGATTTCTGCAGGTATGCTGTCAGGGCCAAGGGTCTTGCTGTTTGACTTTTGACTGTGTACGAGGAGGGTGGAGATGGTCTCAGAGATGTCATCAAACCAGTCCTGGTGCTTCCTACGACTGTAGCTGATGGAAGCACATTTGATATCAATAGATATCAGAGCAATAAACTTCAGAATGGAATCACTGTGCTGCAGTTCCTCTGCAATGTGGCGACAGAGGTTGTTCTGTGCCACAGTATCTTTCTGCCGGGCAAAGTGCAAAAGCTTCTTGCTTCACTTGCCGAAGCGGATAGGGGGCCATCTGTCACTTGAAGTTTGGACATCATGTAGTGGTCTGTCCAGCAATCTGCGCCTGGCATAGCATGAGTAACATGAGTAGCACATCCTTGATGTTAGAGTGCTTCACTATTATATAGTCCATCAGGTGCCAATGTTTAGAGTGTGGGTGCATCCATGAGGTTTTGTATTTATATTTGTATATAGGATATAGCACCCTTTGGCCAGGGGGATACAAATAGTCATAAGCCTTTCACTTATACCTATGGGTATTTCCGCAAGGCTGGGCAGGAGGGTATTTTTTATTGCGAGCTCAATACCATGTTGATACTGCCCACCTGGGGGGTATCCTTGCCAAAATTTCCTCTTCTTTGAAGGATCCTTCATCCAGGACTCTGGTCTCACTCATGGCAGTGATGTCAATATCATAGCGCTTCAGTTCAAGGGCAGTTCTTGTGTGCGACCTGTCAGGGTTGATATCCAGAAGAGTCCTGATGTTCCATGTTGTCGGGATTATTTTCTCTTGCAGTTTGCGTTTGACTGCTCCAAGGAATGTCCCGATAGGCGTGGCAACCTATCCAGGAGTGTCTGAATGGACAATGTTTAGGCCACCTTTTCTAGGCCTCTCCCCAAAAGTGGTGAGCCGAGCGGTCTATAAATAGCAGCTGCCACTGCTGCTAGCAACCATAAACCCTGTGCTGCTGTCTCTAGGCACCTTGTTGCCACCAGAAATCATCACTTTGAAATACAGAAATCCAGCTATGGATTCACCTTTGTCAGAAGGTGACAAAGAATAACACTGACCAGGAAATAATACTTACAAGGTTCTGAGAGTAGAGGGCAGCCACTTGCATTTTTTTGGCCTGTAACAGGCAGAGCAGTCATTTGTGGCAAAATTATCCATAATCATAGTGGTTTGTTTTTCACACAACCACCACCAGGTGGCAGATGTGAGCACTCTACTCCACAGCTGTTGTAAGGACATAACTTTCCCCACAATACCAGATGATCATGCTCTGGTTGGCCTACCCCTTTGGAGGCTGGAGTATGTGCTCTGGTTTTTGTTGTTTGATTGCCTACCATCAACCCTTTTCTTTAAATATCAGTTTAAGTCAGTTTAACCTTTTTTGGCTTGTGACCCCATTTTGACATCACAAATTTCTGGCGACCCCAGAGACCTTTTTTTTTCTAGAATTAGTTCTTGATCATGCTTGTTAAACTGTGTTGCAAATACAGAGTAGCCAGATTAGTGCACAAAGTGACATTTTATTTTCCCTGATCAGGAAATACATGTACAGTTAGGTAAGCTACAAGGCTTGATTAAAAAAAATAATAATTTAATCAATTACTACACATTTCAGGCGACCCCATTTGAATTCCACGGGACCCCACGTGGGGTTGCGACCCCAAGGTTGAAAAACACTGGTTTAAGTGAAATTACCACTAATAACTATGAATAACTCAACAATTCAACACTAAGTCAAACTATGATTAGCTGCCCTACAACAAGCTGATAATGCTGAAGTTGGCAGTGACTCCAACATCACTGAAGACAGTGTTGCAATTATGATATTGCAACAGTTGGCTTGCTAACAATTTTCAACATAAAACATTGTTCACCGTTTTATGTTAATTTAGAAACTGCTTTTGATGGCGCTACTTCATAGCTACTTCAGAGTTACACATCCCTCCAGCCATTGAGTATTTAACCAAGCCGTGATATGAAATGGAATAGCAATAGATCCAGTTGGCAAGAGCAGACACACCCACAAAAACATAGTCTACTTTCCATGGTTAATGTAGTTGACGTGGGATTTAATAGAAAAGACATCAGGGATTGATACCCTCAGGCGATTGAGTTGGATCATCTGTTCACTCTGTAACTACATAAAGACAGCACTGAAGTCTCTTTCAGTTAATATTTTGCCAAAATACCTCTGCAGATATTTAAATATAACAATTGAATTATTTTATTATAAAATTATGACATTATTATTTATCAAAACACTAAAAAACACTCTACCAATTCTGGTAGAGGGAGAGGGAGAGGGAGAGGACGCTGGCGTTGACTGTTCGCTAGACTGTGAGCTAGATCTAACTTTCTATAGTTGATTTTACGGACCTTTTTTTTTTTTTTTTTTTTACAGATTATTCGTTGTTTTTAAGCGTGGTTTATTGAGCATTTTGTGCACTGAGCTTTTTGTGCGGATTTTCCTACCTGCTGCCGCCCGTCTAAACCCGCCGTTTCAGTCATCCATATTCGGATCACCTGCACTCCTGGTTTACTTCAACGTCCACCACGCTCCAGCTCATGTCTCGACCAGCGCTGTTGTGAGGTATTTCCCTGGGCAGTTTTTCAGCTGTCCCCGGTGCGGGTTGGCCTCGTTGCCTGGGACCGCTACCTCCACAGTAGCCAGCCCTCCGCCAGCCGCCCTCCGCTAGCCGCCCTTCAGCCAACTAGCGGCACTGGATTGCCTGGCTGGCTAACGGGTAACCCAACCATGCTGAAATATATCCCCTCTCAGCTGCTGGAATTTAACAACTGCACGACCCCCTCGTGCATTTCAGTTATCAAACAACTTGGACTTCTACGCCGACTTCGTTACATGCATAGAAGCTCCCGGCAAAAGTTTGTCTACTTCCAGCCTGGTCATTCAATTCCTTCCATCTGCTCTGCTGCACGCTCTGTCGCACCTCGTACACGTCATCAGAACTTCGTCGCACCTGGATTTAGTAGCAGCACTGGAAACATAGTGAGGCTGCCTCACTCCAGGCTGCATAGAAAACGTGGAGAGGATTTCACACTGCACAGGCTGCACAGAAAAAGAGGAGTGGATTTCACTGTTCTTCGCCCCATACAGAGATTCATTACTTCTCCTACCGTCAAAATGGAATTATTGAACATTCAATCCCTCAACCTCAAATCCACTTTCATTCATGACCACATACTGGACAAATGGTTGGACCTCATGTGCCTCACGGAGACGTGGCAACAGCCAGGGGTCTATACCACTTTAAACAAAGCTTGTCCCCCCGGTTACAAGTACATAGAAAAATCCCGTAGCACTGGCCGCGGTGGTGGCCTGGCCGTATTCCACCGTTTCGATCTGGATTTGTCCCCCCTCTCTCTGCCTAACCACTCGTCATTCGAATGCCTTGCATTTAAATGTAAACCCCCCTCCCCCACGACAATTCTACTCATCTACCGCCCACCCAAACGAAACTCTGCCTTTATCCCAGAAATGCATGACCTTCTCACAACCCTCTGTACAACATCTGCCAATATCATCATTCTCGGAGATATAAACATTCATGTCGACACCCCCTCCTGCCACTCTGCATCTGCCTTTCTACAATTACTGGACTGCCTAAACCTCATTCAACATGTCAACGTCCCAACACACAACAGGGGGCACACATTGGATCTGGTCATCACTGACTCTGCCCCCATCAGCAATCTCCTTGTGTACGACCTGGGTGTGTCTGATCACAGGGTCATTGCACTGGAGCTACCATTTCCACCCCCTCACACCAAGCCCAAGCGCCAAATCTCTTTCAGGAACATCAAAAACATTAACACAGACGCCTTAATTTTGGACCTCCAGCACCTCTCCTCTACAAATTTTTCATCAGCCAGCGATTCAGTGGCTTTTTACAATAATACCCTGACCAGTCTCTTGGACCTCCACACCCCAGTTAAAACAAGAATGGTTTCTTTCTCACGCTCAGCTCCTTGGTTCACCCGCGAGCTGCGAAAAATGAAGGCAACTGGGCGTGTCCTTGAGCGACGCCTCAAGGCCACAGGCCTCACCGTCCACAAAATGGCCTACAAAGACCATCAAAAGGCCTATTCGAAATCCCTCAGAGACGCACAGTCACAGTTTTATTCCAACTTAATTAACAATAGCCCTGGCAACTCCAAGCAGCTTTTTTCCACAATAAACCAACTACTCAAACCGCAACTTTCCACACACACAGACATCACAGAGGAACAGTGCAATAACTTCATTACCTTTTTCAGAAACAAAGTCGACACCATCAGGTCCCATCTCATCAGCCCCTCCACTCCACCTGCCCCCGCTGCCATCCCACAGCCAGGGATCTCCCAGCCTCTCTGCTGTTTCTCCAACATCACACAGCGAGAGGTTGAGGACATCATCAATACGATGAAATCCTCCACCTGTGCCCTGGACCCCGTTCCCACAGCTCTGGTTAAATCAAGCATTTGTGCCATAAGTCCCCTGATCACCAAAACCATAAACCTTTCCCTCCAGTCTGGCCACGTTCCCTCTGTTCTAAAAACTGCCATCATTACACCCCTCCTCAAAAAACCCACCTTCGACTCGGCAGTCCTTGCCAATTACAGACCAATTTCCAACCTCCCTTTCCTTTCCAAGGTCCTGGAAAAAGTGGTAGCTGCACAGCTCCAGGACCATCTCCAACTCAATAACATTGCAGAGAAGTTCCAGTCTGGCTTCCGCACCGCCCATAGCACTGAAACAGCACTAGTCAGGGTCACTAATGACCTGTTGATGGCGGCTGATGCTGGCTCCCCTTCACTCCTCATCCTGCTTGACCTAACCGCAGCATTTGACACCATTGACCATCACATCCTCCTTAACCGTCTACACTCTATCAGCCTCTCTGACTTTGCTCTGAATTGGTTCAAATCATGCCTCTCCGACAGAACCGAGTACGTCTCTTTGGGAGGGAAAAAATCCCGGTCCCATCCTGTCACCTGTGGTGTCCCCCAAGGATCCGTCCTCGGCCCCGTCCTCTTCACCCTCTACTTGCTCCCCCTCAGCCAGTATGGAATTTCCTTCCATTGCTATGCTGATGACACACAACTGTACCTTAAGACTGACTCACCCCCCTCTGCAGCTCCGCCGTCACCATCTCCATCATCCACACTCACTACCTGCCTGGAGGAGATAAAGGCGTGGATGAAATCAAACTTCCTACAACTCAACAGCTCCAAAACCGAGGCCATCCTAATTGGCACCCCCCATCAAATTCATTCATCCTCCATTACCAGCATCTCTTTCTCCGGTCAAGTCCTTCCCCTCTCATCCATAGTCACCAACCTGGGTGTGAAAATTGACCCCCATCTAAACTTTGAGGCCCACATTAAACACCTGTGCAAAACCTCCTTTTTCCACCTCAGGAACATTGCTAAACTCCGTCCCACACTCACCCTCGAGATTCAGAAAAACTTGTCCACGCCTTTGTCTCCTCCAGGCTGGATTACTGTAACGCACTTCTCATCGGGATCCCTAGCAAGAGCCTCCTGAGGCTCCAATATATCCAGAACAGCGCTGCTAGGATCCTGATGAGAGTGCGTAAGTACGACCACATCACGTCGATCCTCCACTCACTTCACTGCCTCCCCATCACCTCCCGGACTGAATACAAAATATCCCTTCTGACCCATCAGTGCATCTATGGAAATGCCCCCCCCCTATCTCAAAGAACTACTCACCCCAGAACCCTCCACTCGAAACCTTCGCTCTGCCAACACCAACCGCCTCCGTCCTCACAAGACCAAGCTCTGCACCATGGGCGACCGAGCCTTCTGCTCGGCTGCTCCCCGCCTGTGGAATGCCCTCCCTGACTACCTGAGAGCACCGCAGACCACTGATGCTTTTAAAAGAGGGCTATAAACCTACCTCTTTACTAAAGCCTTTTCTTAGTTTTTATATTTTATACATGCCATTGGGTGTTTTATTCCCTGTTTTTACCCTGTAGCACTTTGAGATTTGGTCTCCAAATGTAAAGTGCACTATAAATAAAATGCATTATTATTATTATTATTATTAAAATAGCAATTATCCATGATGGCTTCCTATTCAGAACAATGGTTTGTTTTCTCTCTTAGTAGGCCCCGCCTACATGCCTAGGACGCATTTCCTTTGGCTGCTGCATGTGTTTGATTGCAGACACTTTTTCTGGATTGGGCTTGTTGCCCTCTGAGGTGAGAAGTAGCTTATCTCTCTCTTTTTCTCTGTATCTTGTCCTCTCCAGCAATGTACGGAGGTTTCAGTCATGCTCCTCCCTGGTGTGCCCATCAACGTCATCAACGATAGCTATCACACCTCTATGGCCCTCGTAGGTCTCATCTAATTTGCATTGGAACTCATCTTGCGCTGATATTATGCCAAAAGGCTGTCTGCAGAACCTTTAGTGACCAAATATGGTGTTCAATGTTGTGAGCTTTGAAGACTGTTCAGTGAGCTTTATTGCCCAATAGCCAGTGCTTGCAAATAGTTAGTTTATGCTAGTTTTGGTGTGCCGTCATTCAGAGTGGGCAGCGGGTAATGTGGCCGCTTAATGGCTTTGTTTAACCATTTCGCACGTAAATTCTAAAATATTTTCAGTGGCCACACAGAGCCTGTTCTCGAATTAGCCTTTGCACAGTTTATTGTAAATATAGTATTATACTGGGCGGCACGGATAGTGCAGTGAGTAGCACTGCCTCCTCGCAGCAAGGAGGTCCTGGGTTCGAATCCCGGTTGGCCGGGGCCTCTCTGTGCAGAGTTTGCATGGTCTCCCTGTGTTCGCGTGGGTTTCCTCCAGGTACTCCGGTTTCCTCCCACAGTCGAAAGACATGCAGGTTAGGCTGATTGGAGAGTCTAAATTGCCTGTGGGTATGAGTGTGTGAGTGAACGGTGTGTGTGCCCTGCGATGGACTGGCAACCTGTCCAGGGTGTATTCCTGCCTTTCGCCCAATGTATGCTGGGATAGGCTCCAGCCCCCCTGCGACCGTGTTCAGGATAAGCGGGTTAAGATAATAGATGGATGGATAGTATTATACTATACTGTAGTTCTACTAATGTAATAATAAGTATAATAACAATTGTAACCAACTTACCCATTAGAGGGGAAACTGCTAAACTGCCCCAACGTCTGTGGATATCCACCCACCTTCATTACTGACCATGTAGCCACGGTAGCTGCGCTAGCTTTTATCTTGAATTTCCCCAGCATTGGATATCTGATTTTCATTCAGTTCAATATAGCTAAATATACAAGAAAATAAATAGCTAGCCTGTGTGTGGCATGTACAATTGCATGGTATAACTAAGCCAGTTGCAATGTCAGCGTATGCAGTTTGTGTGATGAAAACGTTTTTATTTGTGATATTATTAGCATTTTTGTCAAATATAAGTGTTACAAATTACCGATAATGTTCCGATTTTAGCAGATATTTTAACAGACACTCCCGATGTTTGTAAAGTCCATTTTAAGGCTGTAATTTACTGATCACAACTAAAACCACAGACTGTGGCTAAAACACAACCAACCACATTATTTGGTCAAAACAAAGATAATAACGTGACTAAGATATCGCGCTTCTTTTGGCCAATCTTCCCGGAAGACTTGATGGGGAAATGAGTGAGGTTGTGTTCGGAGAAAATAAAGCTAGCATCTCTCTAATGTATTATCTTTAGTTGAATGCGGAAAAACAAGATGGCAGCACCCAACTATAAAGCGCCGCAAAAGCAGTTGGTATATTTTCAACATTTGGAGTCTTTAGTGAATTATTTTCATCATTGATGGGTTTACTGTGATGTGAGATATTGGAACTTATAATCGCCATTGTATCATTTATATTGTGCTTTCTGTCACCACATAGTTAGCTCATTTCGACAGCCAGCAGTCTAAAGTTAGTTAACTCATAGCATATGGACTAACTTAGTATATGTTTTCCTGTTGAGCAAGAGTAAGTGTAAGCGGCCACATAAATAGATTAATGCTTATATCGAGGACATAAAGAGGCATTGTAAAGTTTATTTGGTGTAATGTTTTTTGTGAAATGTCAAACACAACTGTGTAACCCTGCGATGCATGTAGTAGATGACAAATGTTACTGTATTGTAATAAACGTTGCATTTCAGCACATCAACAGACGAGGACATCATATTGGAATCATGTTTGCACTGTCATTAAGATACAAGATCCATGTTAAAAGGTCAAGAACCACTAAATTGCTTAACTAGCATCAGTAAGATGTAAAGCAATTGTCATTTATCAGCTAACTTCTGAAATCTGACAGGGTTTAGTGCACACCTCTGTGACATTGTTCAGAAGCCGTGTTAGAGAGCAGAAACCCATTGTGACATAATGACGTGAGCATGCTAATAATGCATTCTAATCACATATTTGTGATGCTACACGCAAAAGGGTTAAGACACGGTGGTTGAGGCACACTGTAAGCTTTATGGAAGATGCCTTGCCTCTCCATGCAGTCCAATTCGTCTTTCAAGCGGCTGTGGAGCACTAATGGGACACATCTTGGAGGGTAAACGACTGGAGGAACATTTGGGTCCTTATGGGTGGTGCATTCCCCTGGGAAGAGGCCAATGCCTTTAAACACGTCAGAAAACTTGTTTGTGATTTGTGCTGAGGCATCTTTAGAAACGGGCTCAGGTGATGAAACAGATAACACCAGCTTTACTGAGTTCATGGCTACGCATGCTTTGAGATACTGTAAAGGGGGTGCCGGTGTGTCCACAATGTAGAAGAGTAGTGGCAGAATATGTTGCTTGTATGTGCAACTCAATTACAAACTGGTCAAATGTTTTGTTTGAATTCTGCACTTTTTCATTACATTCATATCTTGTGAAAATCGAGTTAGCTTTTGACAGTACATATGTCTTGTAATGAATGTAGTAAGTGGTTAACAACTTCATCCTTGGTGAAAGTCCAAGTGTTATGGATGTCCCTCTGCACATAGCTGCCCAAATTGCACTCCAGACAAGCGATCACTGAAACTCAGTATATTATTGCTTATTATCCAAGTGAAGAATACATATCTAGTTATAAAACGATACCAGTTCAGCAACAAGCAAATTAGCTATTAGTTAGCTTGCCGAATTTACAAATATCCACCTGAGACACAACACGTGCAACTGTGCTCGCAACGCTCGCTACTATGTTCGTATTGCCTATTTTGTTCGTATAGATATTTGTAAATTCATTCATTGAGCTAACTAATTTGCCTGTTGCAACCGATAACAAACTGGTATTATTTTTTAACTAGATATGTAGACTTCGCTTGGATAATAAGCAATAGTATTCAGTGATAGCTTGTCTGGAGTGCAATCAGAATAAGCCCCCATGCCATTGAGCCAATTTTCAACCAATGAGCTTGAATTATTGTACAGCTGTGTTTTGGTACAGAGTGATGGCCCGTAAACTGTATACTTTAAAACCAGAATTTAAGGACTATAAACACAGGCAGAGGGAGAGTCAACATGTCAGTGAGCCTTTTTGATAGGAAGGGATTTACAATGGTCTTGTAACAATGTTTTAATCTTATCTATTTTCCCTTTAAATGCAAGACTTTTATATAATGGTAAAGATAATTGTGTGAAATTGGAATATAAAAATGATCCAAAAAGATACTGTTGAAAACACAAGGGAGGAGCAGAGAAAGAGGCAGTAGGGGTTATGCAACCAGAATAGGATAAATATGTGAATCCTCGGGAGACTGTTTGAGTGTTTGTGGACCGCATGAGAAGCTGTTCTTGTTTTATTGATCTTTGCAGACCAGCCATGGTTCCTGTATGTCACTTACAAGTCATATACAATAAACCCACTTACATCAGACTCTGTTTCTTTGAGTTTTATTTTTTAATAAGTTTTCATCTGGTCCAGACTGGGGTAGTTTTAAATTAACATACTTTTCAGAAGGTCAACATTTCTGTATTATAAATCCTTTTTTTGATCCTTTTTCCTTATGTAATATTCTAATATTTTGATACTGGATTTTTAAATCAAGATTAAAACAAAAAAAGGCTTGAAATATTTTACATGTGTAATGAATCTTCCACGATATTCTATTTTTTATAGTTGGGTGCTTTTTATATAACCATTTGTTTTGGTCAGCTTATTAAATATAATGTCTCTGTTTTTAATATAATGACTGTTTCTTTTCTTCTTATTTCTCAGCATCCTAATGGCTTCCTTGACTGTCATTGGCAAAACTCTCACAATAACAGTTATTAACAGAACTTGCAGTGAAGGGCTTTGTTAATCAAGAGCTGCATCTGTTTACGTGGCAGTGTATAGAACACTGAGCCTATAGCAGTGCAACTTCGGCTATAGCCTACTTGAGCAACATATTTCTGACCTGAGGAAAAAAAAAGATAAATAAATATAATGGGCCTCAATTATTAATATTTTCGGAAATCCGTGTGCAAATGCATGTGTGATTGGAAACAAACTAACAACTTTCACCGTATTTATGAAACATGCGTAGACACAGGTTTTTTCCGTATCCACGGGTGTATGTTGATAAATACCAAGTAATCGTAAATAAAAGGTGTGTGCACAAAATTTGTTATTAGCATAAATTGACGCCCCTAAAACACCATATGGAATTTCGGCTTTTTAAAGAGATAAAAAAGCTTCTCTGAAGCGGGGATTAAAGTTCCATTAATGGAAGTACAACAAGCCCAAAAACATACACTGATCAGCAATAACATTAAACCCACTTGCTTAAACCATTTGTTCACAATTAGAGCCATAAAGACCCGGCATATTTCAAAATGCATGGGATCAATTCCGACATAAATTTCACCACATGTAGTACCATGTAATTCCAATGGAGGGAAGAAAGGTGAAACTGATTTTGGATTTTTAAATAAACATTTTACATTATGGCGGGTTGTCTTTGTTAAATATGAAAAATTCTCCCTCCCAATGAGCTTACAAGACTTCCATTTCCATTTAAAAATTAAACTTCTGAATGCAATTCACTTATGATTATCTGCTTATATCAGTACACATATCATATAATTAAATATTAAGCGTTTATACAGTTCAAAGCATTTTTAAATCATGAAAAACTAGTTTAAGCAGGTGGTTGGCTGATCAATGCATTTTATTTACGTAGTGTAAGCAGTTACTTGTTAGAGTTGGCGAAGACTAAAGCCTGGAAATATAACCTAGCAGTTATAGCTCTCTCAAGTAGCACACACTATGCAACAGGTAAAAAGAAAATGGTTTCACAATTGGCACTTTCCTTCCCATAGTGAAGCCTGCAAGGCAGGCAGTTTCAGCTCTGCCAACCATAGATTATGTGTACATATTATTACTTCTCTAGCAACTTTTCTTTATGTTGTTACTGAGCTACCTAGTTTGCTAAACCCATCGCGATTAGTTTACTATTTCAACAAGCTGCTGCCATCCAGGCTTCACTGAGGGAGTATACATTCAGCTGGAGGAACACATTGGCAAATAATAGGAGACATCATTATCTGGAATCCCACCGGAGGGTGACAGCCTACAGCTACATTTTCCCTTTCCTTGCAGAGAGCCAGAAGGAGGTGTCACAAGCCTCAAACAAAGTGATTATGTGGCCATGCTTCAAATCTTCTAATAAATCTGTAAATGTAATGTAAAGCCATAGCAACAAAGCCTATGTCAGAATGAACAAATCAACACCTTCCGACTGGGAAAAACAGTTCACGTCAACCTCTGACATTAAACGCAAGGCAAAAAACAAAACAAATTAAGCGAATCAGCCACAGGTCATGCCACTTCTATAGCCTACCATGATGTTTGCAGTTGTAACCAACTTGGACTCACCATTATAGTTTGTTGTTGAGAGGGGTGCGTGGGGGTTGGACCCAAAATGCACGACTCAGAAACAATAGTTAAATAAAGTCCCGTTAGGGCTTTATTCGGGACGAGTCCCAGGAGCGTAGTCAACACAAGCAAAGTCCATACACGAAGATCCAGCCAAACAAATATAAAACAAACAAAAAGCACGGTGCCGAGGGAAGAGGCAATCTCGTAGTCGGTAGACGTGCAGGGACGTCCGGTAGCAGGAGAGCAGTCAGCGGGGCAGATGAACAGGCGGACGGCAGGCAGAGGCGTAGTCGTGGATGAAGCGGGAGTCGAAACCATGAAACAATCAGCGGGGCAAAAGTACAAAGACGGTAGGCGAGGACATAGTCAAAAAACAAACAGTGGTGAACAAAACAGAAATCAATGGACGATGGTCGATAACAGGCTTGGATCGTAACGTGTAAACAAACAGTAGTAATGCTCAAGCGTTGCGTAGTTAGACTAGAGGCAGACAATTTCGCAGTGAACAGTGGCGCGACTGGGCTATAAATGAGGGTGTAGACAGGTGCAGACAATTAGTTAGAGCGTAGCAAGGAAATGGAAAACAGGTGCGATGGATGACAAGTTTAACAAGGAGATTAGTAATCGTTAGTAATAAACCTATCCTGCCCTAGCATTAGTAAATTAGTAAATGACATGCACGAGAAACGTAAGGTAACAGTAAGGTTAGTCTCTACCCAATCCTGATCTAGCGTTAGTAGTTTTAGTAAATAGACAAATGGAAACACTTAGGGAGTGAATGACAGAAAGAGAGAGAGAGAGAGAAAAGGCGGAACGCAAGGTTTGCGGAAAAACATGTAAAAGTGTATGCATAACAACGACCAGTTAACGTAACAATAAACATGCATCAAAACAAAACACAAAGCGAAACTAAGACGATAATTACTCAACATAACCAGGTAATATAATCGTACGAAAACATAACTAGACATGACAAGAAAATAAATCGTAACGAGACATCACTAAACAACATGACGAACCTAGACAACATAATACATGATAAGACACTACGTGACTAAGACAACATAAATAAACATAAATAAACATAAAACATGGCGAGACAGACCTGAAACGTGACAGTTGTTTCGTAGGCGTCGTAGGTTATGCCATGCCCCATATGTGTTTTATGGAATTTATATTCAACTCCACTTAAGCATTAGTTAATCAGGATTACCGGAATTAAACATCACCAAATTTATGTAGAATCTTGTTGCGTTTTTATATGATATGAATAATTATTATATCCAATTGGCATATTAAAATAAATATCAATTAAATATGAATTAATGGAATAATAAAATAACAAAACATGCTTTACGCTTTTTCATTTCCGTGTACAATATGAACAGCTGAGACCCAATGACCAATGCACAGATATGAAGAACATGAAATACTCATAGGCAAATTCAAAAACGTAACACCGATTGGGCAACAATGCCAGGGATAGGGATTGGGCAAAAAAAAAAAAAACGAATTGTGTAATTCTGTTTGTTATAAACAAATAAATCTACAATCTTTTTTTACAATGCTGTGTATAATGATAGTTTGTGTATGATGCCTTTCCAGAATGTTTGGATTGGTTGGCAGAACATGGTGGCATGACTTATTGGTTTTCTGCTGCTGTTGCCTGTCCACTTTGACGTTTCACGGGTTGTGTGTTCAAAGATGATATACTACTGTTGTAAGGAAATGAAACATTTCTTTTGGATTTTCAAGTCTGGGTTGTGCCATGTTGGAGTGAATTTGTTCAGAGATGCTGTAAACCCTGTGATTGCATTGGCTTTCCACCAAGCTGTCAGGGTTGTTGAGACTACTGGGTTCTTGAAGCAGTTGTGTTTTTTCACTGAAAGAGTGAGAAAAGGTAAACCAGTAATTGAAATGTCATTGCATTCTGTTTGTTCTATTTCCAGCCATGGGTTTTTTTGATAACTGGGGAAAAGCCATTTAATGATACACGGAAGGTGGTTTGCCAGGATATAATGTGTGACATTTGGGACTATTAAGCTCCAAAGCAAGGTCTTAGCTTAGGTCTAAGATCAACTTTCCTTTCTATTTGGATGATTAAGTTTGTGACATTTTACCATAAAGATGCAACAAACATCTTGACAGAAACATTAGAATCTTGACTTTGCAATGCACCTATTGACATATAATATTAATAGTTTTATTAGATTAGATGAATAAGACCACTGCAATATCTTTACTCATTAATATGTGAGTTTCACTCTGCGATTTTGCCCCATTTCATTCAAATTGAAACGAGGCAATAATTATTATCTGGCAGGGGAGGAGCGATGCCATGTGCGAGAATGCCAACTGTAAACTACGATAAAATGACATACAAAAGCATAGGTTATTCACTTCTTTTGAGGTAAACATTTTTCATCATGGAACACGTTTCATTATGAAAAATGGCATGGATGACTGCACGTCATGAGTAAGTGCATTTCTTCTGTGTGTTCTGCAACTTTGTTTTAATATTCAGCAATATGCGCTTTTGCAAATTCCCACACTCTAACCATTGCATCTCAAAATAATACATATGTGATATGTAGTGGCGTAGCCAGGATTTTAAAACTGGGTGTCCTCGCACAATCGATTTTAGCATACTGTATCTACGTTCGAGGAAAAAGGAGAAATAACTTAGCTAAACAGACCAACTCCAAGAGCAAGTGTATTTCTTACGATCATATTGGTAAATACACGTGCTGTATTGCAACTTCTCTCTGTGTTTGTCTGAATATTCAGTAATGTGTGTTGAAGTTACCACCAAAATAATACCTGCACTTTCACAGTGTTGTTTTTTTCCAATGTCCATCCTGCAAAGAGTGTGATGCCCCCTTATGCTTGCAGCTAAACATGAAAAAATATATAATTATTTTGTCTTCTAAATGGCTCACTGAGTATTGCTTTGTCTTAGAGGTAGGGAGGGGTCAGGCCAGGTGTGAAAAGCCTACTTACCTGGCAGGAACACATACCACATCAATATTTATTGAAGAAAGGCCATTAGCCCTCCCATTGTCAACTGGTGATTCTAGAGCAATTTACACCCAACATATGATTCTGACTTACCTACTATTGCCATATTATTGTATCTGAGGTTGTGCTGAAAACAAAGACATGAAGAACTTTGGAAACACTGTATATTGATGACTAAATGACACAAATGTCAGAGCGTGGCACAGTCACCAGTTTTCCTCATTTTGCCCTCAGACCCCAGAGGGTTAAAAGAGAGAGCTGTGTGTGTGGAGCAAGAAGAAAGCAAAGCTGAAATGCTACCATTCGGGTTTTGATTTAATTTGCCTTTCTTATTTTTGTGTATTATTTTTGCCTAGAACCTGTAAGGTGGATAAACAGTGTTGTGGTTTGAGCGTATTTGCTGCTGCAATTCCTCTCTACCTTTAACATGTTTGAATTTGACTTTCCAAAAAAATAAAAAATAAAAAGCAGCAAACATGCCACATTGTGTTGTATTTGGGATATGGAACACATTTTTGGCAAGGGAAAAGACATAGAGTGTGTGACACATCTGGGTTTGAAGCTTCTTAGCTTCCTTAGATTGCCCTACTTTCCTCCATGAGAGCCCAGGCATTGCCCACACATTACAGAGGTGCTGGACCACAAGCTTTGGGAGAGGAGATACACAGTGGGGGGAAAGGGAGTTCATTCCTCCCCATGGTCCCCACCATATGTCAGGACACAGATCCTAGCAGGGATGCAAGTCGACAGGACATTCACCACGACATCTACATCTCCCACTGTGTCTCACCTCCAGAAACATGGGACATGGATTTAGGCCCGTGCATAGTGTTCCATATTTATTTTTTTACATTGTGAATCTTAGCCAGTCAATTGATATCTGACCCATGTCATCAAATGTTATAATAACGTTTAATAACAAAGAATTAAGAATTGTATTTAATTTGGTAGTGCGTACATCTTTACATATATACAAAACTAAAATATAATATAATATAAGATAAAAGCATTTTGAATTTCTCTTGTAAATTCTAGATCTGGGCAGGCAGGTCAACTCTTTCGGTAGTTCTAGTATTTTGAATGTGTGGCGGGCTGCCTGTTTTGTCTAAATGCCAATGGGGGAAAGAAAGCTTGAGGTGAGGTTGACCCATTCAGTACTTTGGTTACAGTGAATGGAAACAATGGGAGGAGAGTGCACTCTGCCATTGTGTACTGTAAATCTTACAGCTATTTGGCTTTACCACAGAACCACAAAGACCCCATCCCAAATATCCCTAGTTTGGTGGTTGAAGTGTCACATGATGGGGACACTGGGGAATTGGGGTGTGGTGGGGGGAGTTGTATGTTTGTGGGCTGATGGCAGCAACAGCTGTGGCATTGAAATCCCCACGTCTGGGGCACGGCTGCCAGCTCTGTGGGGTGCCCCAGTCTGCCAGGCAGCATGCCTCTCACCACCACCAGTCGCAATGATTAATGAAGAAATGTCACCACTGTAATTTTTTCTAATGTGCACTGGTGGAAATTGTTCCTTTGCACTTAAATGACTGTTTAGGTCTTTGTGTCAGCATGTGTCTGTGTGTGTGTGTGTGCGTGCGTGCGTGTGTGTATGGGAAGAGGGTAGATGCTATTATGTTATTTTTTGTGGTGTATGGCATGAGGAAGGCCTCAGTATAATCAGAGTCTTCCAGCCTTATAAATAAGGCACAGATGTTGACAGCGAAAAGCTTCCTTAATTACCATACAAACTGCTTTACTTGAGTGAATCCTTTAAAGCAGTCTCACAAGGAAGTTCACTCAAGCAAATTCGGCAGATTACGGCTAATGAACAATATTTCTCCGGTCCTATTTAATGCTCATTAAAATGTAAAAGCCTATCATTTCTAACATCCATGCCATAAATATTCCTTTCCATTGAGCGAATCATGTAAAGTGGGGCAAATTAATGTTTGAGAAGTGCTGGTCAATTTATTACTCTGCCTAGTGGCAGAATTATTGCTGTTTGTCTTAAAAAAGCAGTTGAACACATTATTTGGAAATGCACATCAGAAAGAAAAATAGAGCAGAGAGGTTTACTAAAGATTTTCAAGGCAAACAACATTTAATATTCAACTAAAAGGCTTTCAATTATTTATCTGGTAGGGCTTTTGTTAAAGGATTCTTAACCTTTGGAAACTTCCTTTAGTCAGTCTTTGGGTATTTAACAGTTGAGATGGGTATACTTCGAAGGACATTCATGTTTTTGCCACACTTCACTTCAAACTGTTTTTTTTTTCAGAAAATCATCTCAAATCAGGGTAATATAAGAAGCCCCATTACATGTACACTGCTGATACAGGCCTGATATATGCCTGCACTCGTGGCCTCTTGTTGAATCAGTCTTTAGGTGAAGAGAGACTGTGCGATTACTGCACCTCTCCCATGTGCACAGCGATCTGAGCTGACACGCAGTCTTTGATGTGTATATCGGAGTGCAGCAGGGCTGTCTCACCTCACACTGTGTCTGCCAGCCTGCTGCCATCTGCTCTACACATGGAAACCTCACACAGGAAGTATCCAGGTCCATGGGTAATCCTCAACCTCGCCACCATCTCTGGCACCTGGCAGTCATCTGGTGTGGTTTAACATGGTACCAGGCTAGAGGAGGGGGTAGGGTGCATGGGGTTGTGAGGCATGGTATGTATTTCTACATATGACTGGCCTGAATTCAGAAGAATGCAGACACAGAAATTTGTGGAGCTTCTGTTAGAAAGAGACATATTATGAGAGTATTTTTTTTCATTTCAGTTAAATCACATATTTAGTGAAATTAAATGTTTTGACAACAATTAGTTTGCTGATTTTGCTGTTTCTTGACTGACACGGGTTCCTAATGATACCCTTATTTTCCTTTATTCAAACTCTGGAGACACATTGAGAGCAGGTGCCCTCTTTTGTAAGTATGTTGATCATGCAAATAAATACAGCAACAATTTGAAAGGAAAATAAGGAGTAATAAGTAAAATAAATAATAACGATTCAAAAGGAAACATTAAAATAATTTAAAGTACATAGTATTAAAAAAAACATTTAATACTTAAAACATTTTATTCACTTAAAACACTCACAAGTCAGGCTAACCAGATAATTTATCTTAAATTATCAAGAATTTTGGACACTAAGGTATTCAGTTTCTAAGGTATTCAGGGTTTGCTGTAAAGAGTTCCAGGAGCACAAAATCTGAAAGTGGTTTTGTCCAAGATAACCAAATTTGAGAGTGTGTCCTATGTATACCATTTCTCCTGTCCAGAAGCATTGAAAGATATGATGATAGTTTTTTTGTGCTTTATTAAATTAACAGATACCAATGGATATTTCCAGTGATGGCCAGCCAACTTTCTGGTATGGAGTGCAATGATGGACAGAATGGTAAGCAGCATCCAGATATTTTAAATATGAGTACATGCCTATATATAACATCCCCATAGTCCAGGACAGATGTTGCCTTAACAATCCTCTGCCTACAGGCCAAAAGAAAACAAGATTTGTTCCTATACAGGAAATTTGAATCTTAAAATTCAATTTGGCATCAAGCAAAATACCTAGATATTTAAATGCTGAGACTTTTTCCTATGCTATCACCACTTAATGTATTGATAATCAGGTTAGCATAGTTATTATTTTTGATTTTGAAATGAAAATGCATTTTGTGCATTATTGATGCATTAATTTAATACAAGTTTGAGATTCATCAGTACGTGCTGAAAATGTATTGAAGATAAAATATCATTAATATACAGTGTAAAAAACACTGGCCCTAGAATAGAGCCTTGAGGAACTCCTGTTGTGACACTTAATGATTAAATCTTGTGCTTCTTAAAAGCACACACTGTCACCACATTTGAGAGGTAGTTCTTAAAACACTTGAGAGCTATGGTATCGAGGCCAATTAAGGAGAGTTTTTGTAAAAGAATGGTGTGGGATGGCCTGTAGCGTAGTGGTTAAGGTAAATGACTGGGAATTGGGGGTTCTAATCCCACTGTAGCCACAATAAGATCCACTCAGCTGTTGGGCCCTTGAGCAAAGCCCTTAACCCTGCATTGCTCCAGGGGAGGATTGTCTCCTGCTTAGTCTGTACGTCACTCTGGATAAGAGCGTCTGCCAAATGCCAATAATGTAATGTAATGATGAACTGTATCGAAAGCCTTTGAAAAATCTACAAAAAGGGCTGCACAGAATTGATAATTGTCCAAAGCTGATACAATATAATTTATGACTAATGAGGTTATGGCAAAGGTGCTATGTCCAGACCTAAAGCCAGACTTGTTTACATAAAATCGAATGGCTAGCCAAGAAGACTGCATTAATCAGTGATTCAAAAATGTTCAGCTAAGCAAGGTGGCTTAGAGATAGGACGTTATTCGCATTTCCCGAATCTCCTCCTTTATACGAAGGGAGTACCTTTGAGCAGCCTTCCACATTTTAGGGATTACACTTGTGGTAACAGTCAGATTCTAAAAACGTAAAATGCTCCCTACCAAAGAGTACCAAAAAGGCCAGCATTAATAAAATGCTTTTTAAAGGCAGCTCCCATCTTCGGCAGGCTAGTAATACAATTATTTTCATAATGAATCTGTACAATGAGGGGCAGATGTATATGACAGTTTTTATCCGTCATTTCTGCCAAAACTGGTAAGCGAATCATGTTTCATGTTTCTAACAGCAGTAATACATTTGTTTATTAATTGCTTAAAAGTAAGCCAGGTAGAGGGGGTCCCATTTATAGCAAATTTCCATGCTTGATTTCTTTGCTGAATAACGATGGAATATCTTTGGAAAACCAAGAATGAAACCTATTTTTAGCCCTTAACTTTCTAAAAGGTGCATGTTTGTCCAACATATTGTTGAAGGTACTTGCTGAAGCTGTTTCCATATCATAAATTAGAGAAATGCAAGATAGATCATGAATAAATTGTGTTAAAATAAATTAATAAATATTTATTTATATTCCAAACATTTGATCTTATTTATTTAATGGTGGTGCTCTAACACAGACAATAGGGCACTGACACGAAGATCAAACATTTGCCACAATTTTATCTGGTCTATTGCAAAGTTTGAACAAGTTAGTTCTGACAGCTGAAGACATCCTGTGCAGTTTAGATGGGAAGTAAATGGAGGCATTTCGATGGTTCCTATACAGAAACTATATAATGTGCCGATCCCAGACCATGAACTTGCTAGTTCCACTGAGGCCGGATGCAGCCGCTTTTTCAATGCAACCAACAGGCAACAATTAAAACTAGGGTGATCGGTAAATGCAAGTAGAAATAAGAAAATTACTAAAACCATGCTAAATAAATGTCACGTTTCATGTTTGTCACGTCATGTTTCATGTTTAGTTATTGTCTTAGTTACGTTATTGTCATGTCACATATTATGTTAGTCTAGTCTCACGATGTTGTTATGCTTTATTTCTTGTTACATTTCATTTTCATGTCATGTTATGTTTCATGTTTAGTTGTTACGATTTTATTGTTAGTCTTGTCATGTCACATTATGTAGTTTATTCATGTCACAGTTGCGAAGTTGTTATGTCATGATTTATGTTTGTTTCATGTTATGTGGTTCCGTTCATTGTTTAGCATACACCTTTTTGTGTCTTTCTGCAAACCTTGCATTCCTGCTTTCTCTCTCCCTTTCTGTCACTCACACCCTAATTGTTTCAATTTCCCTTGTCTTCTTGCTAATCTACTAACTTTAGATCAGGATTGGGTGATACTAACATTCTAACCATGTGTTCATGTTACCTTACATTTCTTGTGCATGTAATTTACTAATTTACTAACGCTAGGGCAGGATAGGTTTATTACTAACGATTACTAATTACCTCGTTAACTTACCTTGTAAACACCTGATTTCCATTCTCATACTGCTCTCAAGGTAATTGTCTACACCTGTCTACACCTGCATATAAAGCTCAGTTTCATGGCATGTACAGGTAGCAGTTGAAATTGTCCTTCCCTCTAGGGTCTTTTCAGCGAACTTATCCCTGGTTATGGGTATGCACTTTGTTGTACGTCGCTCTGGATAAGCGCGTCTGCCAAATGGCAATAATGTAATGTAATGCATGTCTTTGCGAAATTGTTGCCTCCTGTTCGTCAGTGCATCGCTTTAGCGGTTTTGGCAAGCCATTGTCTACCCCCTACGATCCAAGCCTGTTTATTGACCAAAAATTATTGACTTCTGTTTTGTTGACCATTGCCTGCCTGTACGGTCTTGACTCTTGTGCCGTCATAAACCCTGAGCCTGGCTACCATCTGCCTGTACTTCTGCCCCGCTGACAGCTTTCCTGGCTACTGGACTTTTTGCATGGTGTACCGATTACGAGACTGCCTTCTCCCTCGGTACTGTACTTTGGTTTTGGCTGGATTTTACATGTATGAACATTGCTTGTCTTTTGACTACACTCACTGAACATTCCCTGAATAAAGCCCTGACGGAACTTTATTACACCCCTGTTTCTGAGTCGTGCATTTTGGGTCCAACCCCCCACTCACCCGTCTCACTAAAATCAAATAGATTATTCAGCAGCCAACAGTCTATTCTATTATTATATGGTTATAGAGTAATCTGTGTTGGTATTTATGCAAAATGCCCAGTTGTGTCAAGTAACTCAAACAAATACAAGATCAGGTTGATCCAGTCTGGCAAATCTTTGATCTTCTTTCATGACTCAAGGGCCCAGTATTTCAAAACATTTTCGATAGGTTTTCAGTCATCAGATAGGAATACATCTCAAAATTGGGTATTTCAAAACTAGAAGCTGTGATCCTGATCCTAAAAATTGTGATATGGATGTTGTAATGCAATCATACCTAGACTCTAGATCAAATGTTGGTTTTGGTTGTTTCAAAATTCTAAGGTTAGCTAGCTAGCTAGCTTGAGAGATGTCTCCCCCCACCCATGAAGAAAACAAAACGAAAGCATTTATTCTCTTTTCGAACAAAAAAATCTAAACATATTAAATAACATTACTACAGACGATGTCAGTATTTATGTTAATGAGGACAGCAGATCTGTTTGGCCGGCTCTCGTGGAGCGGCATAATTGGATTGCTGCTCCAGAAGGAGGGACTTGGCAGGGTTAGTGGGTCGCCATACACAACAGCACCCTGGGCACCTCGGAATCACGGTCACGAGCATGAGACGAGACGGCTTGAAGGAGGTGTGTTGTTCTCCTTCGGGCTGCCCAGGGACAGAGTGTGGGCGGGGTGTCCCCCAGCTAACACTAATTGGATTAGATAGGGTACAATTGGCTACCAAATTGGGAGAAAAAAGGAAAAATCTGAAATAAATGTTTAAAAAATAATAATAATAATTGCCAGAACGGCTACACAAGTAAATGAGCCAGAGGGTGAATGCACAGAACAATCAGATTGTCTGTGTTGCTTAAACCCCTAAGTACCGTTCCAGCCTGAAAAATACCACTTTTACGAGCAAACCTGCACACTGTATGGCAAGAAAAAGCCACTTTGACCCTAAATGGTTCAATGAATTCCCATGTTTACCATTCAGCATATAAAGGCTGAAAAGTGTTCTGTTTATACTGTTTACACTCTGGCTGTTTACACCATTGCTAGAGGCGGCAATCTACTGCTACTGGAGTCAAAGACGACTCCTTGTTTACTAACTCTGGCTTTAGTAGCTGGAACCGAACAAGAGAGACATTCAGTTTACATGTAAAGAGGCTGGATCATAACCGCTCTGATAGCTGCAAAACTACTCAACTACATATAAACACGACACAATACACTTAACACCTGAACCGATATTCTTGATCGTTTCAGGCACAGATCTTGTAGTGTTGTTTCTCATCTTTCTCTCACAGCTGAAACTGAACTACTAATAATATATCAGCTGCATAACTAACTGCAACCTTTCTTTTCTCTCACTACCCTCTTCCCTTCTTCTAGAGTTGAGTTTAAGGTGTGGGTTAATTATTGTGTTAGGTATTTGTTAGTCTAGCTGTACAGATACATAGCCATGTAATGAAATGCCAGTTGTTTACAGTCCCATGGCTTTAAATAGATTTTCTCTGGACAAATCCTTGTCCAGGATTTAGTTTAAGGGATTACTTCCCTCGGATGTATACTTGATGGACTATTTCCTTTGGACTACCTCTACTGGAATGAATGCATTACAATGGATTTCTCTCCCCGGGGACTGCACAACCTACTGTGCACTCGGCCTACTGACTTACATCACGTCCCAAGAGCAAGGGGAGAACACAAACCACAAATCCCCTTTAAACTACATGACCGTTACCTTAAACTGTACCACACAAGCACATGCACAAGGTATTGTATTAATTGGACATGGAATTTATTGGTCTCTTCCTATCTTCACCACAGACAATCGAAGAAGAATCTCACTTGCCGGTAAAACCGAGTAATCCATATTCCCACAACAGAATTCAAGCTTCATGCACAAATCATAAAAGTCGGCCGGACCTCTTTTCATCTGAAGATCAAAACTCTTTGAGAACATTTGGGACTAGAAGAATCAAGGTCTCCACACAGGATGCTGCAAGCTCCCAGGCTTTTCCATTTTATCTGGGCATAGCATAGCTCAGTTTCATTTCACATTGACTCAGAAATAATTGGATCTGTAATGACAGAAGTTATTGTTTAATAACTGTGTGTTATTGTGTCAGAAACAATTAAGATAAAGAATTTAGGCTTGGGAAACTGCAAGTGTTCTCTTGTTCCTTTCTCATTCTCATTTGCTGTCCTAGTGGTCAGCTCACGCACACAAGAAGTCACACACAGGCACACCCGACATCTCTACGTGCATACATGCACACGCACACACTCACTCTCCGGCAACTGCCTCCTTAGCGTAATAATACTTTTTACTTTTGTGTTTAATTCATAGTTAGTATTCTGTAAAGGACTAAGGTACAGTCTGAAAAGGACTTTGGAGGGAGGCATGAGCTGCTTTGTGTAGTGAGGGGACACTGAGTCAAAAGGAGATGAGAGAAGACATGAAGGTTGTGGTTGCATCATCACGAGACAGCCGAGAGAAACATTCCCCAGATGGTAGGTTGCGCAGACAGGTGATAGTAGACGGTGGAATGGATGAGTGGGAGAGGAGAATGGGCGAGAAAGAGAGGAAGGTAGGCTCAGATATATGGAGGAGTGTTACCGAGAAATTGGTTGTCAAGCAGAACCTTGTGAAAACCAGGTCAAGAAGGTTACCTGCCTTGTTGGTGGGAGAATGTGTGAGGGTAAGGTCAAAGGAAAACAGGAGGGAGAGGAAGGTGGACTCCTGCGTATCTGTTTGTGAAGTCTGCAGACAGAAGTCACTGACACATCTGTATCGGACAGATGTTTGGCGGTCATTATTCATTATGTGAGAATTCTTCAGTCATCAAATGGTCTTCCTTGGCCTACCACCCCCTTTGCTCACGAGTGCTCCCTTTCTTTTGAATGTTTCAAACTGCTTATATTGGTAAGCCTGTTGTTTGGCCTATGTCTCTGTTGTTTTCTTATTTCTCAGGCTCATACTGGCTTCCTTTACTTTCATTGGCACAACTGCAGTCCTCCTGTTGACAAACACCAATAACAGAGTCCAAAGGCAATCAAAAGCCTAGATACTGAATCTCACTTTCTTTTACCTGCACTAAGGAAGCGATTGAGTACACCTGACTAGCTGAATAGCTGAGAAGCCAACTCCAATTACCTTTGCTCCCCTAAGATGGGGGGACAACGTCGCAAAAGGGATGTATTCATACATGGATCACCCAATGTAGATGAAATTAAAGGTGACAGTCCGCACGTCTCATATTCATTTATTATTCACAGTGAGTGACATGAACTCTAGCAAAGCATGCCACTATAAGCCTGGACGCTCGCTCACTGCCCTGGGTATTTTAATGCAGTGCTTCTTTCGGCTACTAACAGCTGCATAATCCCAATTCAGACTAGCTTTATTAGCAATTTCTAATAAAACAATATCAAAATGACATATAACAAAAAAAAGAAATAATTGAAATGTTACCATGTTCGTATTCTTCATATGTCATCTTCTTCTTACTTCCTCCAAAATCATGGCTAAAATTGCTTTTGCCATGCAGATGCGTTGGCAGAAAAATTTTAATATTGGAATCTTGAAAGGGACATCTTTACAATAGAAAGATTGTGTATGTATTCCATATTTAATCACAGATATTATTAGTAGAATGACATGATATAATGACACAAGAATTCCTCTTGTTCACTTTGCTATTCAGTGGATAGCATTTTTTACCTCAGTATAGAAATATCTTCAGGCTATTTTTGGCTTTAAAGGAGTAACATGGTGGTTGAATGTGACACTTGCCAGTTATATTTAGGCAATAATAAAACAAATGTCTGGGTGTTGTAATGAGAACTGTCAATTAGCTATGATTGATAGATCGTGCACCCACTTTCAACACATTGTTGTTTGTTACCATAGCTACAGTGGCAACAGCTAGTTAGGATGGGCACCAGTGCAAGATGTTTTTATGGGCCCTTCCTCAAAGACGCAGGTATGCGTATGCAAATGCATATATATATGCAAATGCATACGCACACGCACGCACACACACACAAACACACAGCACCATTAGACATATTTTACTTTGGATTTGATTTGGCTCATGACACGACACAGGCTACATCATTTGCGATACTTTAAAACATTTATATAAATAATATATAAAATATAAATCAGAACCATGGTCCAACATGGATGGTCATAGAATCAAATCAACAAGTCAACAAATCAACTAACAATAGTTGGGATGTTTTTTCAACTCCTCCTGCAGTTGCCAAAACTAAATGGGCCAAACTTGCCAATCAAACGTTCACACATCTATTTGGTCACTTCCTCTTTGTTAAGCGATACAATTTATACTTTCCATGTACATTTTTTTTTTAAACAGCCCCCTGACTTAACATTGGTGGAACACTGAGTTTACAGCAAAAAAACAGTCCAGCAATTGAACAAACAAATCCAAATCAGGTAATGCTGGGAGAATTAGCAGCGTCCTTGGCTAATTTGAATGCAATGCGAGTGAAGTACATTTATGGACTTTGACTAATGTTAATGAATCATTGCAAGATTGAGCAATGTAAAAATGAAGTTAGCTGACATTAACGTTACTGCATTGAGCAAAATTGGAATCTAGACATCTAGAGGGTGGAAATATAGGTTGAGAGACGTTTTGACACATAGACAGACTAGGTTAATGTAGCCGGATTGTCTACAGAAAAAGTACAGTAGGCTAACGTTATATCTAGCTTGCTATCCTACCTGCAAGGTTTCGCCGCCGTCGGGTGCAGTGATTGCGATGGGCAACTGCTACTGCGAACACGGTAGCAGTTGAGCGATTATTTATTTTAAAAGCCGTCCAAGTTTAGATAGTTTGGTTACCTTTTCCTCCTGGTAATTTCTCATCCTTTCTTTTCTTTTCTTTTCTTTTCACTTTTGTGCTTCAAGGGCATTTTCACATTAGGCAGCTAAATGACGCTCAATATTTTACACATTAGACTAGCTATCAACACATGATCATGTTTACTCTTTGCATATCAGAAAATAATACCAACACCAAATGAATTAGCCTGCCACAAGTTATTTCATTGAATGGTTTATACATTATAGGCTTTTTTGTCAAATAGATACTTTGTATAAATTTAGCATGATCACATATTGCACAAAGAGAGTGTAATAACCATAACAGAGACAAATTTGCTTATTTAAGGATATTACATGTTATTTTCCGGTGAGTGGTTAAAATATAAAGACCTGTAAAAAAAACAAAAAACAGATGTACTGATATACAGTATACTGTTGTTGGGATGTGAATCAAAGGGGAAGTATGGCCACTCTGATATTTCTGAGGTGACAGTGGCCTTACACAGGGAGTCCCAAGAAGGCACAGGGTTTCAGGGCAAAAAATAATTCAGGTCGGGGCTGTCGGTCCATCATGGTGCCTCAACTGGGTATGAACAACAGATATGTCAGTGTTGAATGTGACAGGTTGACAGCTGGGCTTCAAGCAGCTTGTCCACTGCTATTAAATCGGCATACACTGTGGGCATCCGTGCTGACCGCCTGCAGGGCGGCACAACATAGTGCTCGTTTGTCTTCGAGCCACAAACACATTCTGTGGGTCTGCCCGTAAACAAAAGGCCCCAGAGATCACCGGATGATAATGTGGCTCTGTGATCCGGAACCGTAGGCACAAGACCATCACTGTCCACAGCAGCCGCGCATCATTGAATGAGACCCCGGGAACAGCAGATTATAAAAAATAAAAATGAAGAAAACAGGATGCATGTAATAACAAACACAGATAATGATCTATATATTATGTTCAAACATATGGTAAAACTATATACTTTCATTTCAATACATGTCCTATCATGTTTCAATGTTTTCAATGAAGTATCTATTTTTTCTTCTGAAAACCATAGTTGTCAATATTATTGGCACCCATAACAATTATTGTTAATAAAATAAAAATTTAATAAAATGTCTACTTAATCTCAGTCTAAAGGAACTATATTGTGTCATTGCATCACTTTCTGTTTCACTAGGATATAAAAATGAGGTAACAAGCATTCACAATCCATTGCAGTCATCCATCAGCAGGGAAAAAACCAAAGAACTGAACAGATCATGGTAATTGACCATCATGAGGTAATTGGTACAAAAAATATATTTAAATGGTTAAGCATACCATTTAATACTGTAAGAAATGTAAAACATATGGAATGGTTGAAACTTGCCAGGAAGAGGACACAAGTGCACTTTATCCCCACAGACAGGGAGGAAGATGATGAGAAAAGCCATAACAAACACAAGCGTCACAGTGTGTTGCAGAGATTAGTTGCATCTTGGGGTCACCAAAAGAACACTAAACTAGCTCTTCTATACCAACAAACTCTTTGGAAGTGTGGCATGAAAACGGCGCTTTTTGAGCACAATAAAAAATCTTTTTAAAAGCATCTGGAGTAGAAATGACTGATGAGTGTTACGGACAGATGAGACTAAAACTGAATGTTTTGGCCATACACACATGTTTGACGGTAAACGAGGAATGCAAACCTATTGTTGAATATTACGGTGGCTCATTGATGTTTTGGAGAAGTTTTTGTCACGTTTCATGTTTGTCATGTTTTATGTTTAGTCATTGTCTTAGTTACGTTATTGTCATGTCACGTATTATGTTAGTCTAGTCTCGCCATGTTGTTATGCTTTATTTCTTGTTACATTTCATTTTCATGTCATGTTATGTTTCATGTTTAGTTCTTGTTACCATTTATTTCTTAGTCTTGCCATGTCATGTTATATAGTTTGTCATAATTTCGCAAACTTGTTATGTCACGATTTATGCAAACTTGTTATGTCACTATTTATGTTGTTTCATGTTTTGTTGTTCCGTTCATTGTTTAGCGTACACTTTTTTGTGTCTTTCTGCAAACCTTGCATTCCTGCTTTCTCTCTCCCTTTCTCTCTCACTCACACCCAAATTGTTTCAATCTCCCTTGTCTTCTTACTAATCTACTAACTTTAGATCAGGATTGGGTAATACTAACATTCTAACCATGTGTTCATGTTACCTTATGTTTCTTGTACATGTCATTTACTAATTTACTAACGCTAGGGCAGGATAGGTTTATTACTAACGATTACTAATTACCTCTTTAACTTGTCAATCCTCCACACCTGATTTCCATTCTCATGCTGCTCTCAAGCTAATTGTCTACACCTGCATATAAAGCTCAGTTTCACGTCATGTCTTTGCAAAATTGTTGCCTGCCATTGTCTACCCGTTACGAGCCAAGCCTGTTTATTGACCAAAGATTATTGACTTCTGTTGACCATTGACCATTGACCTGCCTATACCACGACTTTGCCTGCTGTCTTTGTGCTTTTGCCCCGCGGAGCAGACTTGACTCTTGACTCTTGCGCCATCATCGACCCTGAGCCTGCCTACCGTCCGCCTGTACTTCTGCCCCGCTGACAGCTTTCCTGGCTACTGGACTTTTTGCATGGTGTACCGATTACGAGACTGCCTTCTCCCTCAGTACTGTACTTTGGTTTTGGCTGGATTTTACGTGTATGAACATTGCTTGTCTTTTGACTACACTCACTGAACATTCCCAGAATAAAGCCCTGACGGGACGTACACCCCTGTTTCTGAGTCGTGCATTGTGGGTCCAACCACAACTAACCACAACTAACATCGATATATCTCCTTACAGTATGTTCCCAGAAATTTTGATCGCTATATTGTGCTTTTTCGAGCTACAATGGTTGTGCAGTTTATGTTGATTTTTGTAAACAAAAACATACTCTTTTTGCTGCAGCTTAAGGGAAAACCCCTCATTCTATTTACTCTTGCACTTGTGGCTAGTCCTGCCTATTTCTACATATCATTGGATGTCCCAGTTAAGAACAGCCACCATAGCCTATTATCTTATAGGTGGATAACTGGGAGAATTTCCTATAGCACCAAAGCAGAGGGTCAAAAACTGGCACTGCTACAGGTAAACTCCTGCAAACAGCCTGAGAGTTGAAAATGAAAATGGAGGAAAATCTACCCAGGTGCATCTTTCTGGTCCAAGAGGCTTTTTTGTTTGGCATGAGTCAAGGAATTTTGATTCAAATCGTTCTGGAGTTATGGGAAAAACATAAGTGTTTGTTATCATGCCACCATCTGGCCAGAGTAGTGCCATTGCAATCAATCTTCCAACTTTAGCAATGCAAAAAGTCAAAGTACACACAGCCAATTCTGGTAAAGATCCATGTTCCAGATGAGGAAAGTGATTAATGCAGTGATCTCTAAAAGACAACAATATTTTTCTTTAATGTCTTTTTTTGTTCTTTGGAGACAAATACTGCATATATTGACTTACTGAGATATATTTCCATTTGTGTCCCCGATGTACACCTACACCTCTGACCAGGTGTCATGAACCCTACAGAGATGCCCAGGGGAGAGAGACAGACATGAGGATGAACAAATGGGGAGACAAGCAGACATGGGCACACAAAAAAAGGACGTAATGACACACAGAAAAAAAAAAAAATAGTGATATGATGAAATTGCCAGTACATTTGTAGAACCCACACAGGTTCTGACAACCCCTAGACCAATGAGGGAATAGCTGGAGGTGAAGGGACGACAAGTTTTTCCCTGGCTGTTGTGAAGTAAATAAGAGATTTTAATTATCATCCTCCGTCCAAGAACAGAGCACAATTACGTTTCAGAATATACTGGGTCCGTTGCCACGGGTCGGATATGGATTGAAACGGATCAGTAAAATTCTTATTATTCTCCATTCACAAGCAGGGCCATGTTGTAAGCTTAGTGGTTACTATAGTTTTACTCGTTTATCTGACTCCATTTAAGATTAGAATTTAGAAGTTTGGTTTTGAAACATGCGCGCACCTCAGGAGTGGTTACACTCGACTCTTACCGGCACCACCATTACTCAATATATGCTCCCGGGATTAGCATTATTGCTGAAATCTCAGTTCGGCGGAGAACTCAGAGGCTCAGAGAACTCTGGTCTAGCCAACACAATACATTCACTATACTGACATGATAGTTGCGAGCCCAGGTCGACGTGCATTTACAGGGCTCCTTAGAGTTAACTTGACAGGAACTGGCGTAGAAACACCCATGGGTTCCCTTCGCATCAAATTGCCCCACCAATCCTTTGTATGGGCTGAACTTGGCTGCCTTTTCCAGCTCGGAAACACCACGAAAGTTCCAAGCCGCTGATCAGTCGGTCTTTGGTCAATATCTCCCCCTGAGTATTCAGTTGTAATTTAGGCTGAAAAGGTACAAGATGAATTAGAGTCATGGAGATCACGCAAGTTACAAATAAAATAATTTATTCACAGACAGGCAGGTTATTAGCTTTAGAATATCACAGTCAATTACAAAATAGACAAATTGAAAATAAAAATATAGAGTAAATAGTCTTACCCAGCCTGCTTTGGCTACTACACACATATACAAAGTATGCACAGTGTGGGAAGTCGAGTGCGATCTTCCCTGATAGGCTTGTCTCCCTTGCTTTTATGCCAAATCATGTGTTTGATCCAGGCGGCAGTGCCATCAATTAGAATCTAAAATTTAGGCCCCCTCCTTTGGGGGTTGCCAAGCAAGGGTAAATAGAGAATTAGATGATTTACCAGAGAGGACATTCTATTGTTTCCAGTTTTACCTTGAGTTCCTGAAACTATGGTTTATTCAACTCCATTTGGTATCGGATGTATCTCATCCGATTCATTGATTTTACTGGTCACATCCATACCAAACAGATTATCCTAATGTCTTATTATGGTGCAGTTATCATGAAACCTCCCTCCTGAGTAACCATTTTACATGCAATTCATGTTATTACTACCTAAGACATAATGCAATGCTACAAGGATCACATGGGCAATGTTCTCAACAACTTTTTTGAAGTTTGAAGTTTTGAAGTTTTCATCCAGGAGAGCAGTCACTGGTGTAATGACAGCAGTGCCCAAAGGAGGGCACTGTGGTATTGTCCGGAGTCTTTCCCCTTAGAAGTGACCAGGTATGGGCTCACGGGAGAGGTCACAAATGTTTTGGCGCACATTCTTTTCCCATGAGTTTTTTAATGGTCCTCATGGCCTAACTGACCTTGAACCACTCATACAACCATCATATATCTACCCCTTATCTCCTTGGTGCTGATGATCTGAAACTCCCCAAAAGGTAGTCCAAACAGCATTGTCCTTTGTTCCTTTGACACATACCAGAAGCCCCAGCTCACAGGCTCCTCACAAATGGCAGCCCTTCTCGAGTCACACTTTGCCTCCCTCCTACACATTTATGCATACTGTTGTGAGAGTTCGTAGTTTGAGAGCAGGACAGGGGGATTTGGAAAAGAAGAAAGAAAGAGAGCAAAAAAAAGATTATGGGAACAATAAATTATGTCTTGAGATGTTGCATGAAGGGAGACCATGTGTTTTTGTGTAGGTGGGATTTGTTTCTGGCTGTCATTGTAAGCCTTAAGATTGTAGCATTGTGCTACGGAAATATTGTTTTTCTTTTTCCATTTTTGTATTTTGTACATTTCTTTTTTTGCCAGTGACTAGAGCAGTAAGAAGCAGTTTGCACTGGCAGGGGGTGAGATTTAGGTTAAGAAAGTGACCAAGTAGGCAGATTTCAGGGGAGAGTGGGACGCTGATGCCCAGGATTTGGGTTAGTGTAGTGGTGATCTGCCGCCAAAATTACTGAACTGGTGTGTAGTGCCAAATCGAGTGCATGTAAGAGTCAAAAGATGATCTGGGGCATTGATTACAGATCTGTGTGTCTGAGATTCCCAATAATATATTGAAAATAGTTGGCATTTATATAGTGCCTTTATCCAAAGCGCTGTACAACTGATGCTTCTCATTCACCCATTCATACACACACCAACAGTGATTGGTTGCCATGCAAGGCACCATCCAGACTGTCAGGAGCATTTGGGGTTAGGTGACTTGCTCAGGGACACTTTGATCCACCCAGGGCCAGATCAAACTGGCAACCCTCTGACTGCCAGACGAGTGCTCTTACTACCTGAGCCAATGTCGACAAATATGCGTCTGAATGTGTAATGTGTTCTGCATAATATTTTATATTGAATGAGCTGCAATTTAGAATTCATAGTAAATTACAACATTTGTTGCATATTTTTTTCCAACAGTCATCATCATCTCTGCTGATGTTCAGATAGGTGTTCCATTATTGAATGGGTCGTGAGATGGTTGGGTTAGCTGAACTAATATTGATTAGGGGTGAGTGTGAATGTGTCTTCCAGACCTTGGAATGATGTAAAAGTTTTTGATTCCATGCCGGAAAGATAACTGATTTACCATTTATAGTGCTATCGGGATTGTGCCAGATAAGAGAAGGAAAGTGGAGTGTTTGAAGAGTTGGTTGACTCTGTACCAAGATTAAAGTGTAGCCGGGATGCAGGGGCAGTGATTTAATTTTGGGACTAAGCAACAGAAGGTCAGTGAGTGATAGTGAACAACATGTAAATTTTTCAGCCATCGTCCATGTGGGTGTGCCATCAGAATGCCCATCGAGCCATTAAGCCAGAAATTAAAGTTGATATGACAGACAGTTATTAATTAAATTTGGAGATGATGGGCCTCCATGTGTTATTGGTAAAGTTTACAGTTTGGTGTATTGCTTTATCTAATGTTGAGAACCATTTTAATTTGGCAATTACTGGAGTCATGGAAAATATGTAATTGATTTTTGGCAATATGGACATTCTGATGGACATTTGGGCTGATATCCTCCCATTAATGTCAGTGCTATTGATTTCCATCTTTCTATGGTTTCAGTGACGGTCTTAAGGAGGAAGACAAAGTTGAGTTGGTGAAAGCCTGCAAGGTTTGCGGACATATACATACCAAGATATTTGATCTGAGTGTTCCATCTGACGGGGCGATCCTGGGCACCAGGATCCAAGTTGAACTTGTTTAGTGGCAGTATTTATGTATTATACTGTATTGAAGTAACCTCCTATGATGATTGCCGAGTTTAGAAATTGGTTGAGTTCTGAGAAGTTGTTGTGAAAGAACTGGGGGTCATCTTAATTTTGAGCGTCAAGGTTTGCAGTGGTTATGTTTCGTGTATTGATATTTCCATGTATTATAATACATTACCTGATTGGATTGAGGTCAGGACTTTGTGATGGCCACTCCAATACCTTGACTTTGTTGTCCTAAAGCCATTTTTCCACAACTTTGAAAGTATGCTTTGGGTAATTGTCCATTTGGAATAGCCATTTGTGTCCAAGCTTTAACTTCTTGGCTGAAGTCTTGAGATGTTGCTTCAATGTATCCACACTTCCTTATAATTCCATCTATTTTATGAAGTGCACCAGTCCCTCCTGCAGCAAAGCACTCCCATAACATGATGCTGCCTCCCCTGTGCTTCACGGTTAGGATGGTGTCCTTTGGCTTGCAAGCCTCAACTTTTCTCCTCCAAGCATAACAATGGTCACTATGACCAAACAGTTACAGTTTTGTTTCATCAGACCAGAGGAATTTTCTCCAAAAACTAAGACCTCTGTACTCATGTGCAGTTACAAACTGTAGTCTGGCTTTTTTATGGCTGTTTTGGAGCAGTGGCTTCTTCCAGCTTCCTTCAGGTTATGTCAATATAGGACTTTTTTCACCGTGGATATACATACTTTTGTACCTGTTCGCTCCAGAATCTTCACAAGGTCTTCACAAGGTCCTTTGCTGTTGTTCTGGGATGGATTTGCACTTTTTCACGCCAAAGCACGTTCATCTCTAGGAGACAGAACGCATCTCCTTCCTGCGTGGAATGAGGTCTGCAAGGTCCCATGGTGTTTTTACTTGTTTACTATTGTTTGTACAGATGGTACCTGCTCCCAAGGAAATTGCCCCCAAGGATGAAACTTATGGAGATCCACAATTATTGTTCTGAGCTCTTGGTAGATTTAATTGATTTTTCCAAGCAAAGAGGCACTAAGTTTGAAGGTAAGCCTTAGAATACATCCACAGGTACACCAACAATTGACTCAGATAATGTCAATTAACCCTATCAGAAGTTTCTAAAGCAATGACATAATTTTCTGGAATCTTCCAGGCTGTTTAAAGGCACAGTCAACTTAGTGTATCTTCTGACCCACTGGAATTGTGATATAGTGAATTAAAAGTGAAATAACCTGTCTGTAAACAATTGTTGGAAAAAAGACTTGTATCATGCACAAAGTAGATTTCCTAACTGACTTGCCAACAGCATAGTTTGCTAACATGAAATCTCTGGAGTGATTCAAAATTAATTTGAATGACTTCAACCTAAGTGTATGTAAACGTCCAACCTCAACTGTATGTGTGCTGTACTGCAACATCTCTGTGTGTTTGAGGGAATTTTCAGTAATGTGTTGGTTCTTAAATTATTTTTTCTGAATTTAGAAACAAAGGCTACAATTCTAACCATTGCATCTCAAAATAATAGCCTACCTCTATCTATGTCTGTTTGTATTAGTAGTAGTAGGTAGAGACATGTTCTGTGTTTGTACATCTTGTAAATATGTCACATTTCAAAACAATTCTGGTTTTATTTTATTTACAGAGTTGACCAGAATCTGTAGCCGGTACTAGATCTTTTAAGATCATATTGGTAAATATTCCTGCTGTGTAGTGGCATAGTCATGATTCTAATACTGCAGGTGTCCTCGCACAATCGATATGTGTCACATCATGACAAAGAGTGTATCATCATACAGTTCTCACTTTTACAGAATACCTAAAAAACTGTCTGATTCGATTTTGGTCAAAAAGTGCAGATTTGGAATCTTCAAATACTCATCTATCGTTTGGCTATAAATCCATTACGCATCACAATGAGAAAATATAAAAAAATATATAATATACAAATAGAAAATCTACCCAAGTCTGGTCAGGTGGTGCAATTAATTGCAAATAGCAAATTAAGTTGTGATGAAAATGACGTGTATGGTAATTGACCATTCCAAAGCTCCACCCACTCTAGCGACCAATGTTTATACATTCCTTCAAGATGGCGCTATCCATAATGTAAACTGACCGTGTTCCGAACAGAACATGGGGAAGCGACCGCTTTCACCAGAAGTTAACATCCTTTAAATGGAAGTTTTTCTCCTGAGGAACTTTTGGCGATCCCAGACACTCAAAGACATAGCGAAAACAACAAATAAATACACAACTTCCATGTATGTGACTTGTCCCAGTTTTTTTATGAAAACGGAAGGAAGGAAATAATAGGCTAACTAGGTAGAATGAGTCTTTTATTTTAAAATGATGGGATGATTTCAACGGACTGCTAACAACACGAAATCAAGCTATGATTAGCTGCTGTACAGTCATTCATGGACAACAAGCTGACAATGCAATATTGCACAAATGCATAAAGCGTGTGAGCTCATTGTGTACCGAGCAGTGCAATTTCCATGACAAATAAATGAAAAATGACTTCCAGATCAGCTTTGGAATAATTCCTTTTGTTTTCATTTGGTACAATTCACATACGTGATCAATTTGAGCATACAGTGGATCAATTTGAGCAATTTGATCCACTGTAACATTGTGGTGGGGAAGCTGTTGCTAATGACAGACTACAAACCAAATAAAACAATTTGCTACACATCAATATAGTCTACTAGAAATAATGGTGTATTTCAATAAACATAGGCTAACATAGGAAAAAAACCCACCATTGTACTGTTGTCAACTTCTGGTGGAAGCGGTGGCTTCCCTGTGTTCTATGTCCTGCCCCCAATCTCTCTAGACCCTCCAAAGCAGTGGTTGATGGGCCGGTTTTTACACCTACGTCACTTCTAGGTGAGAAACTGCTCAAAAAACGTTTAAGGCTGGTTTCACAAAACCACTTCTGTCAGACACACATACTTTAATAAGCCATATCTCCAGAAGTGATTGGCCACTTCCGACAAGTGATACCTCACTTTTCTAGCTCTGATCTTCTAGTTTCACATAAAATGTAAAAAGATCTGTGCGATGTTACGTTGTTCATGGCGTTGCGTCACATTTTAGCATAATGTAGGCTATGCGGGATTAGAATATATCCGAAAAATAACCACAAAGCTAAATAGACCTACTCCATCTTAAGGCATTTAGTTGAGTTGGGATTTAGTAACTAATGTGGTTTCAGTATCATTGATAACTTGCATTATTTGTAAATATCTGGTTCGATGGACCATTATTTGTGGTAATTGTAGATATGTAGTCTTCATTTGTATATGATGTAATTCATGTGTAATTTCTCGTTACTTGATATTGCTGTTGCTCTTGTTATTGTTGTTGTTGCCATTGCATTATTATTATTATTATTATTATTATTATTTTGTGTGTGGTTTTGTAAAGCACATTGAATTTTCACCTGTTTCGTATCGTTCATATGGTTGCATACCTTGAGGTGTGTGTGAATGGCATCTTCCATGTAGAGTTAGTGCTTTCAATATATGGTACAAAATCCCAAAAAAATTATTTGTTTCTGTATTCTACATGGCTCACTGAAAACTGCTTTGAAGGTGGCCCATATAAGTACGAGTTGATGGCTGGGTGTCCTTAGCTACCTGACACCTTTCACACTCTTGACACCAACGCTTAACATCTTGGTGCATACCACGCCAGTAACATCTAGGCCGCACCAAATTTACTGTCCATTCCACACCCTGATGGCCATGCTCATGGTGCAGCTGGTGTAAGACTTGCTTCTTTAATGACAAGGGCATGGCCAACTGGAGGACCTTGTCACCGTCTGGAGAAAAGACTTTGCGATAGAGTACACCATCTTGCTCCATGATGCAATCCCATTGCTTGACCAGCCTCAGAGTTTCCTTGGACATCTGATGCCGTTCGGCACCCTTCTTTCTGGTCCAGAACCCCAAGAATTGGTGTATGGCGTCATCTGCTTCCTGTAGGACACAGAGATCAGAGGAAGTATGACAAGAGAAAGCAGCGATGGCATTTTGAGTTACCTCAAGTGATGGGCTAATGACTTGCTGCACGGACTCAGGAACTGGAGTGCCAGGGACCAGATGAGCAGCTGTGCATGAGCTGGGCAAGTACTGCCGAGAAAGGGCATCTGCATTTCCATTACTTTTACCGGGCCTATACTTGATGACATAATCAAAGTTAGCAAGTTCTGAAGCCCAGCGCTGTTCCACAGCACCCAACTTTGCTGTTGAGAGATGACTGAGAGGGTTATTGTCAGTGTATACCACACATAGTGCATAATTTTAACCAGGTGTGCTGGTATCGCTGCGGACCGCCCACTAGACGCGGTAAAGTTTGATTTTGTAATTGCTCATTTGAACAGCAGAGGTTAGGGCTTCAGCCAGTTTGTTTGTCTCTATTGCCATGTTAATCACTTATACTGGTTGCATACCTGTAGAGTGATTGAACGTTTGTTTTAAATAGCTGTGGAATTTGTCAGTAGATTAGTTTTGATTTGATATTGCTTGTGAGCAATTGTAGGCGATTTAAATAGGTGTGTAAGAGCGACGCTCCGTCCCAGTTTGTGATGTTATGTTTCACCCCATCCCAGTCTGCTCTCTCCCTCAAAGACACCCCCTGCGACGTGGGCCTCCACGGCGTCGGAACCCCTCGAACCTCAGCTACCCCCCGCTGACCCCCTGTGAGGACTTTGCGGTCACAGGGGGACTATGGAACTGCCAGTCTGCCACTCGGAAGGCTGACTTCATCCCCATATATGCCTCCCTCCAGTCCCTACAATTCCTTGCCCTAACGGAGACCTGGATCACACCTGACAACAGCGCCACTCCCGCTGCCCTCTCATCCTCCTGCTCCTTCTTGCACACTCCCTGGCCTTCTGGCCGTGGCGGTGGTACCGGTCTTTTAATTTCCCCCTCATGGAAATTCTCTGTTCTCCCCCTCTCTGACCTGTCCATATCCACTTTTGAATTCCATTCTGTTGCAGTATCCTACCCCACTAACCTTTTTATTGCAGTTATCTATCGTCTTCCAGGGCCCCTGGGAAACTTCCTTGATGAGCTAGACACCCTTCTCAGCTCCTTCCCTGAGGATGGCACCCCACTGATTCTCCTTGGAGACTTCAACATCCACCTTGAAGCCTCCCAGGCTGCTGCCTTCCTACCGCTACTCCACTCCTTCGGCCTCTCCCTGCAACACTCTCCTCCAACCCACAAGGCAGGCAATGTCCTAGACCTTGTCTTGTGAGGAACTGCTCATGCTCCGATTTCATGGTTACCCCTCTGCATACATCTGATCACCACTTCATCTCATTCTCCCTCCCTCTTCCACTGTTACTGCTGCCAAAGCAAAATACTATCACACACAAATTCAGAACTCTAAACTTCTAAACCCCGGAAACTGTTCTCCATTTTCTCCTCTCTCCTCAACGCACCGCCTGCTCCACCTCAGTCCTCCTTCGCTGCTGATGACTTTGCTGATTTTTTCGATGAGAAGGTCACAGCCATCCACAGATCCTTTACAACCACTGCCCCCCTTACTGTGCCCTTTCCCCCATCTAGGCCCATCCCTTCCTTTTCTACTTTCTCCCCCCTTACAGACTCTGATGTTTCTCAACTCCTGCTCTCCCACCACCCTAAAACCTGTGCCCTTGACCCTATCCCCTCTTCTCTTCTCCAGACTATGACATCTGACATTCCCCCATTTGTCACCTCCCTTGTCAACTCCTCCCTGTCTTCCGGCTGTTTTCCAGCATCCTCCAAGAGGGCCCACATCACTCCGCTGCTAAAAAAGCCTACTCTGGATCCCAGACCCTACACCCCTGCCAGACCTCTTTGTTCAGCCTCCACAGGCCGCTTGGCACCTCCCCCTCTCCGAACCTCCACCTCACGCTCACGACAACTGTCTGTTCTGGCTCCATGGTGGTGGAATGAACTCCCTGTTGAGGTCAGAACTGTAGAATCTCTCCCCACCTTCAAGCGCAAACTGAAGGCGCACCTCTTCAAGCAGCACCTCTCCCCATCCCTCCCTACCTCCCTGTGAACCTTAATTGTTGTCTTTGTGATTTACTTTGTGTTTTGGTATTTTTAGTTGGCTAGGTAAGCAGTATTTGGATAGTTAAGTTTGATCACTTTTTGCTTTGTTGTTTATTCGTCTGTTTAAAAAAAAAAATAATAATAATAAATTTAGATAGGCCCTGGTCCTTATCTTTGTTGTACGCATAGCAATTGAAATTGTACTTCCCTCTAGGGTCTTTCAGCGCACTTATCCCTGGTTATGGGTATGCACTTTGTTGTACGTCGCTCTGGATAAGAGCGTCTGCGAAATGCCAATAATGTAATTTCTGTCCCAACAGGTATTCTCTGAACTTTTCTGTCATCGCCCACTTAAGGGCCAAGAACTCCAACTTCATGTAGCTGTAGTTGTTCATATTACGTTCTGATGGCTTAAGGCCCCGGCTGGCATGTGCTATAGGTCTAATCTTACCATCTTGTGCCTGAGAGAGAATGGCTCCCAATCCACTGTGGCTGGCATCCACTTCGAGGATGAAAGGCAAGGAGAAGTTGGCATAGGCCAACACTGGTGCTTCCACAAGCTTCCTCTTGAGGCCTTCAAAGCTCCACTCACACTCTGTGGTCCATGTTGCCATCAGGTTCTGCTCCGACTTCTTCCGGGTCTTGGTGCCACTCAATTCAGCAACCAGCCAGTGCAAGCTTAGCAAAGCCATCCACAAAGCGCTGGTAATAGCTGGCAAAGTGGAGGAATGAGCGTAACTCAGCCACATGGTTAGGGCGCTGCCATTTAGATACGGCATCAATTTTTGTGGGATCAGTAGCCACACCCTCTTTAGAGATGACATGGCCCAGGTAACCAACTTCCTCTTTGAAGAAACACTTCTCCAGCTTGGCCTTGAGGTTCTCCTGCTTCAGCCGCTCCAACACAGCATCTAGGCACTCCATATGTTGTGCTACAGTGGACGAGAAAACCACAACATCATCCAAATACAACATCAAAGACTGACAATGTTTGGCCCCAAATATCCTCTCCATTAATCTTTGAAATGTGCTTGGGGCGTTGCAAAGCGCAAAAGGCATCCTGTTCCATTCAAACAGGCCAAAGGGGGTGCAGAAAGCAGTCTTCATTTTGTCCTTCTCCGTGACCGGCATTTGATTGTACCCACTAACTAGGTCCATAGTGGAGAACCAGCGGGCACCAGAGAGTGCGTTGAGGGACTCTTCAATTCGCAGCAGGGGGAAAGCATCCTTTCATGTCTTGTAATTTAGCAGCCTGTAGTCCACGCACAACCGAAGACTGCCATCTTTCTTTCTGACCAGTGATGGTGAGGCGAAGGGGCTACTACTTTCCATGATCACCTGCGCTTCAAGAAGCTGATGGATATAGGCTTTAACGGCATCATAATCAGAGGGAGGGATGCGTCTGTACCTCTGTCGTACCGGTGTCTCATCAAGCAGAGGAATATCATGCGAGATCAGCTTGGTGCAGCCTAAGTCTCCCTCATGAGCAGAAAATACAACACTGTGTTTCTGGAGTGAGGACCTGACATGGCACTGATCTTGCTCAGACAGGGCAGACAAATCAACTGCATTAATCTTCTCCTGCACTGAGCTAGTGACTGTCTGAGAAGACACGGTGGCGGAGATATGCTCCTCGACCTCCGTGACCCCTGTGGGTAAACTCGCTACATGGGCATGCGTCAAGGTACCTATTACAGTGCGTGGGTAGAGCAAAACATCATTGACTCCCACATTGACTATAGGGACGTAGACTGTACCTCTTTTGAGTTGGACCAGAGCTGGAGATGCCAGTAAACCAGCCGGTAATCCAGCACCCAGAGGTTTGAACAAAGCATCGTTACCAGAGTGGTGCTGGGAGCAGGTCGCTGCCACAAGCTTCATAGTACCACCGGGAACTCTGAAAACCCTCCTACCCTTGACTCTTACTCTGCCTGGGCAATCAGGGGGTGCGTTACCCTGGGTCTGGTGACACTGTTGTAGTGCGTGTTGGAAATGGCTGGGGGCCTGTAACACAGAGGGCAAATCAAAAAGAGCAGGGCCATGGCGTATAAATAACTCCCTGTAACAGGTCCTTATAATGTTCATACCTAGAATACCTGGGGCAGAAGATGAATGGCCAGGGTTGTCTTTAACAACCAACACACCACACTTTGTAATTACCTAATCACAAAGCTCAACATCAAGCTCAAGGTAGCCAACATAAGGTATGTCCAGTCCATTAGCGGCCTTGAGCTGAAGCCAATGACACGACTGGAGCTTCTCCACACCCCAGGGCTCAAAGTTCTGGACAAAGAAACTTTCAGTTATAGTGGACACCATTGACCCTGTATCAACCAAACATAGAACCTCACTTCCTCCCATTAATAGGGTTATGTGGGGACAAGCTGACATCAACTTTGATATATAGTATGGGGTCTCTGAACTTGGCTCCGAGCCAACTAGGCCCCCGCCTGAACTTTGGCTCAGCAGTTCAGGGGGTGAAAGTTTCCCGAATGCTGATTCTGGGACTGCGGCCTATCGCTACGAGTCATAGGAGCAGCACGGGAAAGATGGCTGAGCCGGCACCTGAACTCTCTCACCATCACATTCCCTCGCAAAGTGACCAGGTTTCTGGCACCTCCTATAAATTACAGACTGCTTTCCATCACGGAACGGGGGCTGGAGTGCAAAAAGACTACTAGTAAGTTGGTTTAACTGGTCCTGTTGATGTTTCAACATTTCCTTTAACTCTGCTAACTCAGACCTGGAATCTAGGTTACCTGCCCCTGAATGGGGACCTCCCACCACTGCAAACTGAAAACCTGCAGCAGATGAGACAGAGTGGCAACTGCCCCTACCACCCCCTGGCATCCCCTTCCGCCCCCACCTAATAGCCTCGCTACGGACATCGAGCAAGGTGATGGTGGGATGACGTCTGACAAACTGCTTTAATTCCCTGCGTAAAGCACAATCATACACGTGTTCAACAAATTGATCATGCAGTAGTATACTGGAGTTTGCCATGCCATTAGGAGCATTATTTACCACCCTGTCCATCAAACACAAGGCATGGGAAATTTCCTGCAGTGTTTCACCCTCCTGTTGCTTCCTTGAGAAGAAACATAGGATTCAGAACACCCGTATAAGGATTTTATCGGGATCATCCCTTTCCTCTCTAGATCAATACTTCATCCCCTCTCTTGCCTCACCTTCTAAATGATCATAGATGATCCATCCACCCACCCACTCTATAATGCTTAGACCAGTCCTACCTCTAAACATAGGGCACTTTCTGTCTCTAGGGACATAAACCAGTCGCTCAATTACTGGAGTGGGGCTGAGGAGTAGAGTCCCTTGTAGATGCAGCACTAGCACCAGATGCTGCTTCCCGTTCCCGCAGCAGACGGTTTTCAGCTTGCAATTGGGCAACTAAGTCTCTTAACTGGTTCGCCTCCTCCATGATGAAGAGGGAGACAAGAGCAGGAGAGGTTAACACAGGCCTGTTGCTTGGAGTTCCAGATGCTTGCAGGACCAGCTGCTGTTTTTCCTATGTCAGATACGCTAACCACTAAAATGTACAAATGCATACACATACAAATACTTCAGATAAAATTAACTGGTAGACAACCAACCAAAGGAAAAAAAAGAAAAAGTTTCTGCTTTTACAAAGGATCCTGCCGATTACGCGAGATGGCGAGATGGTGATAGAAGCAAAGAAAATACCATCCTGCCGACTACGTCAGAATGTGGCGAGGTGGTGATAGAAGCAAAGAAAATACCGACTACACCACCTAGGGAATTTCACCCCAGGAAGTATATAGGGGGGCAAATTTATTGAATTATTAATGACTAGAAGGGTCTGTGGAAAGAAACCAAACCTTGGTAAAAGGAAGTAACAAATTATTACAAATTATTACAAATTTAATCAATTTATAAAATACATATTATATTTTCCTTAACTACTTCCAGTATAACTGCAAAATAGTTTCCTTAGCTTCCCAAGGCCCTAAGGGGAGAGTGGACTGAGGCCAGCAATGGAGAGGCAGACTAACTGGGTGTGTGTCCAGAGGTGCAACCACTTACCTACCACACGTGTATTCACTGCAAAATGGCTACCACGGCAAACAGGAGAAAAACAAGTGGCCCAGTGCTCTGTTACCACTATCAACCGGTGAGGGGAACTTGCACCAGGGTGTCTAGCCTCGCAACCAAGCCAGCACTCAGTTCCACTTCAAAGAAATGTTAACAATATAAGAAAAGGGTCACAAGTGCACCAGTCAGCTCTCAATAAAGAAAAGATACCAGACAACTGGCTAGATAAAACACATACACCTTAAATATAAAATCTATACAGGCAAAACAGCATCTGATAGAGACCTACAATCAAAAAGACACATTAGTAAATAAATGACCTCAGGTATTTCTCAAACCCTACTTACCCCTGAACATTGGGTTATACCTTGGGTAAAATGCACGTTGGCTAAGCAGCCTCAGGGTAACAATCCCCAGCACCGAAGGGCTGGCCGGGACTTAAGTTACCAATCAGTTAGCAGACACCAATACGACCAGGTAAACAGGACACTATCAAATAAAATAAAACTCAGTCATTGAGTACATAAAAAGAATCTTAAAAACCAAACGCATGCCTGCATCACCTACCCCAGTCACAGAGAGGAGCCAATATTAGCAACCAGCCAAACAGCCAGAGAAAAGCAGAAGCAGCCATGCTGCCACAGCTGCCTTAAATGCCCAAATGAGCTACTTAGAGGGCGGGACCAGGAAGGCTGTGGGGGTGTGTCAAGACTACTACATTGATCTGGAAACCAGTGTTCCTACCACACTTGCACTGGACTCATTTTCAGTGAATAATTATGTGATACTGTCAGGGTTGACAGAAGAACTGAATTAGGCAGAATACATGTCTTTATTTAATAGCATGCAGATCAAGAATGCAGGGGTCGGGTGCTGGCAAACAGGTGTGCAGGGACAACCAAGTTCGTAGTCGATGTCACAGGCAAGCTCAGAAAGGTTGTCTGAACAGGCAACGGTACAGAACGTATATGAAAAGCAAAGTTTGATAACAGGTAATCCAAGGCAGAACAGAAGGAAGAGCCAGAAAACAGAAGTCGGGGTGCAGACGAGGGAATACAGCAAGCAGGCAGAAGGCAGGAAGGCAGTCCAAAAAACAGGCAGGGCAAACAGAACAGGTAGCTGAGGCTAGAATCACTTGAAACAACATGAAACTAAGAAACAAGACAAGTTGCCACCCCGTGTGATCAGAACATGAATAAAAATATTGTTATTCGTTGGTGCCGTGTTTGTGCTGATTTATGCCATACAAATCATTATTTGTATCTGTATGGTTTTTGATATATTTCACATTATATTTCATGAGCTGTGACATCACTTTCTACCTCAAGTAACTCTAAATTGCTCCAAAGTAGTCTTGGTTGTTTGTTCTACGTTTGTGCTCATTTGTGCCATTGAAAGAAACAAATTGCCTATTTTTATTCTTTAGATATTAAACATTTTTTCAAGAGTGACGTGATTTTCCACCTCTTCATTGTCCTAATTGCTCCAAAGTAGTCTTGTTTATTTGTGCTGCGATCCCAGCTTTACCCTCCTGCTCAGCCCAAACCAACCAACCTGTGAGATGATGTCTCTGCTTCTCCTAGAAGGGGGTAGCTAGCATATTCCGGTCTTACGCAAGGTCAACAAGGAGTTTATCTGGTGACTAAATAATAATAATCCCAGGTTGTCAGCATCATGTCTTCCTTGTTTTTGTCTCTTGTGGAAGAGTGTGTATAAGAGTCTTACTATGTTTGATTCAAATCAGAGAGCCGGTAAGCTCTCTCACTTTCTGTTATTTCTTTGCAAATAAATACAAAAGTGAAAGTATATTATTGTTTTACTGTGGATCTGTTTCATCAGATGATGCTCACCTGTGATATGTAAAAAGAGACGCGGACAGTGTACACTGCCAGGAGTTAGGATCCCTTAGAAAACCCGCCCCAAGAAGGGATTGCAGGCAATCGCCAGGGGAAAGGACAGCGGTATCCGTTCCAGTTCTGAGACGTTCATGTGTGGAGTAACCAAAGCTGGGGTAAACTACTAAAAGGTACCTCGTTTGGCTGACGGGTCCATCACTCTGGGAGTGTTTCACACAGAGAGCCGGTATGCTCTCACTAACACTCTGGGACCGGGTCCCAAGTGCTGAGAGTGATTAGTAGTAATAGTGATAATTATTATAATACATAGCCCTTAAGGAGTAAATATTTATAAAAAGGAACTGAGCTCTAAAGTAAATTACCTTTGGTAATTTGGGTAATGTGGTATCTTTTGTTGTCCGTGAGCTTGCAGGCTGAACACGGGCCAGTGCCTTTTCATAGCGTGTGTGAAAGGGTTGACAGTGGAAAATAAATGGAAATGGAAATATGCTTGAGTAGATTTGTGGAAAAAAGAAACAATATTAAGACAGGAAAATCAGGCTAAGAGGGAAGAAGGAGCTAAATCCGCAGTGGTCAAACCACCAATAAAAAAATTCAGTGTTACCTCCTGTTGTGCATTCCAGCTGCTCTTTTTATACAAATTTAGCACAGATCGCCAGCATACACAAAATTAACTTGGACTTATATTACCCTGCGTGTCCACCAGACTACTATCAGCAACACCCGACACAGCCAGGAGCTGCCCCTGCACCTACCCACTGAGGAACAGATTCCAGCTCTGTGAGACCTCCATAACACCTACATTTGTGAATGGTGGTTTGTCTGGCAACAGTCTATCAAACAGCAGTCTGACATTTTTTGTTGTCCGGCTTTGGTGTTAACTCTTTTGCAGATAACACATCGTGATAGATACTTCCTGACTGTGGAGTTGGCTGCTCGGATCTGGGTCTTTAGCTTCCAGTGGCATCGCTGATTTGCAGAGTCAACCTCCTACTCTCAGTATACCATCCTGCAGTATAACTCCAAGTTGTAGATATGACTGGTCCTTTTCACATTGTGGTTTCTTTGTTTCAGTATGGCGATCTCCTCTTGAAATCTTTGTTTCTAACAGAACTTGATGATTTCTGTCTCCGCTCACTCTTGTGAAATCCTCAACAGTAAGCACCTATTTCTTCAGAGTTGTTCTGTAGTTGTGCATTTGCCTTTCCAAAGTGACAGTTTGTTTCCTAACTCCTTTTGTTCCTTACTTGGCTGAATAAGCGTTTCCTTGAGTCTGAATATCCAAGCTACCATTTAGAGTAATGGTTGATCAGTTTATCCACTGAATATATGGCTTGAGTGTTGTTTACTGTAACCGTTTTCCTCACCTCCACATCTTCCTCTTCAATCTTTAGCTGATCTGGCCTTCCTGGCCAGAGATGCTCTAGGTCATTCAAAATAGGTGAGCCTTGAATCCAGTTTTCATTGCTTATGAGCTTTTCTGCTGTCAACCCTCTGGATACACAATCTGCTGGATTTGCTGGAGTGTTGATATATCTCCATTGACACTGCTTGGTTGTGTCCCTTATGTTAGCAATCCGGTTGGCAACAAAGGTTATGAATCGACATGTGTGTAGAAGAACTTTTCATGTCATGCTGTGTGCCTCCTGTCCTACAGGTGTCGCTGGATCCACTTCCATTGTAGACTCCTCCCCCTTTTTACACCTCATGTGGTTTGCTTCTGTATACGTGAATAAAATCGAGACCAACAGCATTCATTCGAAGTGTGATCTTTGTTAAATATACACAGCGCAGAGTTCAACGACAAATGGTGCCGTGACTTGGATTGAACAGGAATTTCCTGGTACTTTGGAGTGAACAGTAATAATTAGTCGTGACAATCAAGCGTGGTAGGAGCCATTTGCCGCTCCCTGTTCACTGAAAGTAGCAGAACTTGCTGCTGACCTCCGAGGTAAGACTTAGTTTTGCTGCTGTTTTTATTTTATTAGCTGATGTGGACTAGGGATTGAAAGCAACCAAATTATCGCAGCTAATTGCTGTTCTATCATTTTGGTTTGGTTGGAAATAATTGAAGTGGGTTGTTTCACATCTGCCTTCTTCATAGGCATATTGATGTAGTAATGTCCATCAACATGCTGCACAGACTTGGACACTTCAATGTATGGCAGTTTCACTTCTCGAGATACGACCATTTGTCCACATCCTTTTGCTGTGGAATATTCTGCTTGTTCACAGGAATACCCTTGAGTGAAAACCTCTGGTATCTCATGAAGTTATCTTCTAGACCACAGACTTCCAACTCTACTTGTTGGGTTCATTGTATTCAATATGATCTCAACTCATCTACCAGTAAGGTTCAGCTGTCTTGCAAGTGCATCTTTGCAAAACAAAGCTCAGCTTCTGAGGTCCATAAATGCATACGTCTCCACAGACATGTTGCCTTTCTTGGATTTTACCCTCACAGGCAGAATAGCAAGGATGCAGTCATCTACTCTGGTCCCAGTACAAGCATTTGTTTCATGACTGAGTGACACCATGGCACTGGAAACAGTTTTCTTTTCTGTCGTGACATATTCCATCTTGGCTTCAGGTGTCTTTTCCTTCTGTGAACTCTCTTCCTTTAACATACTAGGGTGCCTCTGAGAACACATGTGGCAAATCATTCCTTTTTTTGAAATCCTTATTTAAGTGTCCTTTCATTAGATAGCCAAAGCAAAGTCTACCTTTCTTTAGGAATTCAATTCTGTCCTTGAGTGACTTTTCTCTGATGCGATGGAATTCTTCCAAAGTGTGGTTCTTTTCACAAAATGTACATGGTTTGGTGAGGGCTTCATCTGACCTCAGCCTTTATCTTTGGTTTGTCACTCTGTTCACCTTCAGATACATTCGTAGCATCTTTCCATCATTCTTTGCTCTTTTTCTATATTCAGATCTGAGAAAGCAGTGCTCACAGAGAAAGCAATGTCTGAGACGGACCCACCACATGAAGGTGTAATAATCGAAACTGACCACAAGATGTCAGTTGCATATACAGGCATTGAAGATAAATTGAATCGATACCTCTAAACAAGAAGAGCTGAATTAGGACAGTTGACTGCAAAAACAAATGAGATTCATCGTCTCAAAGAAGACTTAACTGAGAAGTTGATGAAAGATTATACGGTGAATACAATTACACCATATAACTAGGCAGCCTTAAGGCTGATTTCACAAAACCACTTCTGTCAGACACACATACTTTAATAAGCCATACATCCAAAACTGATTGGCCAATCCCGACAAGTGATACCTCAATTTGTAAATTAAAAAAGAAACATTCGATCTGCATGATGTTACGCTGTTTATGCCGTTGCGTCAGAAATGTTTCATTGTGATTCTTGTGGTATACATGCTCAAGGTAAGGTGAGTAGTTTCTCTCCGTTTACATTTTGGCGGCTGGCTTGATGGGAGTACTGGCATGTAATTTTACATTACATTACATTATTGGCATTTTGCAGACGCTCTTATCCAGAGCAACGTACAACAAAGTGCATACCCATAACCAGGGATAAGTTCGCTGAAAGACCCAAGAGGGAAGTACAATTTCAACTGCTACCTGTACAACAAAGATAAGGACGAGGGCCAATTTATTTATTTATTTATTTTTTGAACAAAGAAACAAACAACAGAGCAAAAGTGACCAAAGTTACCTATCCAAACACTGCTTACCTAGCCAACTAAAAATATCGATACACAAAGCAAGTCACAGAGACAACAATTAAGGTTCACAGGGAGGTAGGGAGGGATGGGGAGAGGTGCTGCTTGAAGAGGTGTGTCTTCAGCTTGGCTTGAAGGTGGGGAGAGATTCTACAGTTCTGACCTCAACGGGGAGTTCGTTCCACCACCATGGAGCCAGAACAGACAGTAGACATGAGCGTGAGGTGGAGGTTCGGAGAGGGGGAGGTGCCAAGCGGCCTGTGGAGGCTGAACGAAGAGGTCTGGCAGGGGTGTAGGGTCTGATGATGGTAGGTAGGTTTGTAGGTAAGCTGGGGAAGACCCCCTAACTGCTTGGAAGGCTAGCACCAATGTTTTGAATTTGATGCGAGCCATGACAGGCAGCCAGTGGAGGGAAGTAAGCAGGGGGGTGACATGTGAGTATTTGGGAAGGTTGAAGACCAGACGAGCTGCTGCATTCTGGATAAGTTGGAGGGGTCTGATGGCGGACGCTGGGAGGCCAGCCAAGAGGGAACTGCAGTAGTCCAGGCGGGATAGGACCATCGCTTGGACCAGGAGCTGGGTCGAGTAGGGGGTGAGAAAGGGGCGGATTCTCCGTATGTTGTATAGGAAGAACCTGCAAGACCGGGTCACCGCCGCAATGTTATCGGAAAGGGACAGTCTGCTGTCCATCACCACGCCGAGGTTCCTTGCACTGGGTGATGGCGTGAGTGTGGTATCCCCAAGGGAAATGGAGAGATCCAGATGAGGAGCGGTATTAGCAGGGATAAATATCATTTCAGTCTTGCCTGGGTTGAGCTTTAGATGGTGGTTGTCCATCCAGCTCTGGATGTCCCTCAGGCAAGCAGAGATACGGGCTGAAACCTGCATATCAGACGGCGGGAACGAAACGAAGAGTTGGGTATCGTCCGCGTAGCAGTGGTAGGATAGCCCATGTGCAGTGATCACAGGGCCAAGGGAGCGAGTGTAAAGAAAAAAGAAGCGGGCCTAGGACTGAGCCCTGGGGAACTCCTGTGGCGAGGGGCCGAGGTGTCGATACCGAACCAGCCCAGGCAACCTGGAAGGAGCGACCAGAGAGGTAGGACTCAATCCAGTCCAGGGCTGTGCCACAGATGCCCGTTGCTGACAGGGCAGACAGGAGGATGGAGTGATCCACAGTGTCGAAGGCAGCAGAGAGATCTAGAAGAATGAGGACAGAGGACAGAGAGGCTGCTCGTGCGGCATGGAGTGACTCACTGACGGAGAGGAGCGCAGTCTCTGTCGAGTGGCCCGATCTGAAGCCAGACTGATGGGGGTCTAGCAGGTTGTTGTTAGAAAAGAAAGAAGAAAGTTGAGTAGAAGCGGCTCGTTCTATAGTTTTAGAAAGGAAAGGAAGAAGAGATACTGGGTGGTAGTTCTGGATGATGGAGGGATCCAGAGTAGGCTTTTTTAGCAGCGGAGTGATGTGGGCCCTCTTGGAGGATGCCGGAAAACAGCCGGAAGACAGGGAGGAGTTGACAAGGGAGGTGACAAATGGGAGAATGTCAGGTATGATAGTTTGGAGAAGAGAAGAGGGGATAGAGTCAAGGGCACAGGTTGTAGGGTGGTGGGAGAGCAGGAGTTGAGAAACATCAGAGTCTGTAAGGGGGGAGAAAGTGGAAAAGGAAGGGATGGGCCTAGAGGGGGGGAAGGGCACAGTGAGGGGGGCGGTGGTTGTAAAGGATCTACGGATGACTGTGACCTTCTCATCGAAGAAATCAGCAAAGTCATCAGCAGCAAAGGAGGACTGAAGAGGAGGAGGCGGCGGTTTGAGGAGAGAGGAGAAAATAGAGAAAAGTTTCCGGGGTTAGAAGCGGAGTTCTGAATTTGTGTTTGATAGTATTTTGCTTTGGCGGCAGTGACAGCGGAAGGGAATGCCGCCAGGAGAGACTGGTAAGTCGTGAGGTCTGAAGCGTCTCTCGATTTACCCCACTTCCTCTCCACTGCGCGGAGGCTGGCCCTGGAGGTACAGATGGTGTCAGATATCCAAGGGGACGGGGGGGATGTGAGCCTAAGTTAGGCTGCAGCCTACATGAGAAAAATTATTTAGCTTACAATATCGAACTCATTGTTTCATCTCAACTACCTTAATTATATGGATTGCAACGAGATGAATGCAATACCCTCCTCCTTCCATGGCTTTTCCTAAATACATAAAAAAAACTTGACTCACTAAAGAAATGCAGATAGTATGTGACAGTTAATCGCAGAATAAGCACTGTTGAAAGTAATTTCACTCATAAAATCAAATATGTAACCAGCAACATTGGATCAAACAAAAAATCGATACAAATATAACTATCTACTGTAATTCCACAATCCCAATGTGAACACTGTACTGTAATAGTTTATGTAATTGACTATTGTCAGTTGCATTACACATTGCATATGCTAATTCAGAAACATTTTTGAAGATTAGTTTAACATTTAATTAGTTAGCTCATGACAGGTTAGCTAGTTATGCAACAAGGTAGGACTATCGCGGTTGCTAGCTATCGATAGACCATAGCATATAGACCAGCTAGCCATAGCTAATGTATAAGCTTAGCTAAAATCTTTGCTAATAGTCATTGTTCTAATAAGTATGATACAATTCCAACAAATAAAAATGTGTCTGTGTTCCAAAAAAGCTGATATTTTGAGGTTAACTTATTAAAAAGTTCTGATTTGAGAAGCTACAGCAGCTGTGACTAAGCATTGAAACTCTCGCTGCTGTGACGTTCACGTGTAAAGGCCATTATGTAGTTGATAGCTAACAGTATGAAACTACTTACGATTTATTCTCTTTTCTTTTGAAATAGTCAAATACAAATTATATTAGTCATTAATAGTTCAAGTTATTATGGCAAAATTTGTCTATTCGGAACGCAAGTGGAATTTTGTAAAAACCCAGATTTTTAAATTTTACATTTACATTTTTGTCATTTGGCAGACGCTTTTAATCCAAAGCGACTTACAAGTGCATAGGTTCTACCATAAGTCAAAGCATCACATCCAGAACTAGCGAAATACACATGAAATGCTGTTCTAAACATAGTCGTCATCATAAGTGCAATTTTTTTTTAATTTTTTTTTTTTGGGGGGGGGGGGTTAGACAAGGATAGGGATATCAGAAAGGAGGGGCAGGGGAAATCAGGAGGGAGGACTAAGGTAGAGTTTGAAAAGGTGGGTTTTGAGTCTGCGTCGAAATAGGGGGAGGGATTCTGCTGTTCTGACAGTGGTAGGCAAGTCATTCCACCACTGAGGAACCAGAATGGAAAACAGGCGTGAACGTGCAGCTCGACCGCCAGGTGCACGTAGAGAGGGAACCATAAGGGGACCAGAGCTGGCAGACCGGAGTGGTCTAGCTGGGGAGTAGGGAGTGATCAAGGATTGTATGTAAGGTGGGGCAGTCCCCTTGGCAGCCTGAAATGCCAACACTAGGGCCTTGAAACGGATGCGTGCGGCAATAGGAAGCCAGTGGAGGCCAATGAGAAGCGGGGTGACATGAGCCGACCTGGGCTGACTGGTGATCTGGCGGGCTGCAGCATTCTGGACCAGCTGGAGGGGCTTGATGGCACACGCTGGGAGACCGGCTAGGAGGGAGTTGCAGTAATCCAGGCGGGAAATGACGAGCGCCTGGACTAGGAGCTGGGTGGCTTTCTCAGTCAGGAGATGACGGATACGGCGTATATTATACAGAAAGAACATGCAGGTTCTGGTAGTGGAGGATACTTGTGGAGCCAGGGTGAGGCAGTTATCAAGAGTCACCCCAAGATTCTTTGCCATACGGGAGGAGGAAACTACAAAGTCCTCAACAGTCAGTGAGAGGTCGATTGACGGAGAGGACTTAGCAGGGATGTAGAGAAGCTCAGTTTTGCCAAGGTTGAGCTTCAGGTGGTGGGAAGTCATCCACCCAGAGATATCAGCCAAGCAGGCAGAGATCTGTGTGGTGACTTGGGTGTCGGGGGGGGAAGGAAATAAAGAGTTGGGTGTCATCAGCGTAAGAATGATAAGAAAAGCCATGGGAAGAGATAACAGAACCAAGAGACATGATGTATAGTGAGAAGAGGAGAGGCCCAAGAACTGAGCCCTGCGGGACTCCAGTTTGTAGGGGGTGAGGGTCGGAGACTGAGTAGTTTACGTTCTAAAAATAGAAGATATCATCGGTCAGGGCTACCACTGTTTATAAAGACATGAATAGATTACCTTCTGGTAAAAACAAAAGTCTGGAAATTCAACGCAAAAACTATGTTTAAAGTGAGAAATAATGTCATAATGGTTGGCAAAAGCCAAGAGACAGAAAATTCAACCAACAAAATCTGGCACTGTCCAGATCCAAAAAGCGGAGATGGCAGGGAACTTGAATTCCCCCAATTATGCAAAAATATTTAGCCAAATATTTGTGTCCTTATTATCATGCGTATTATCATACCCAGTTTGCGAAATCTCAGTTTGTTTCTGTGGCTCATATTAAACTAACAAATTTGGCAACTTAAAACAGGGAAGCAGGTTTATACTGTATATTTGCTTGTAAATAAAACCAGCATGACTCTTAATAAGCATGGCAGCTACAATTATTTTAGTAGCCTACGTAAACATGTATGGATGAAATTATTAAACAAACCGTTTCCAAATTACATATGTATTACCAATTCATTTGTCAGATGTTACAGTGGCAAATAATTGTTTTTCAATGTGAAAACTGAACATTGGAAATTGATAAGTCACATATTAAGCGCGATATAGGCTAGGCTATGTTTCACTAATCTACAGAAATGTTTTTGAATTAGCATATGTGAGATGCAACTGACAATAGCCAAGAACATACACTGTTACAGTACAAGGTGTTCATATCGGACAAATCAGGATTTTGAGATTACAGTAAATAGTTTGTATAGATTTTTACTTTGATCCAATGTTGCTGGTTATGTACTAATTAGTGTCTCCAGAACCAAAATGTCAGGTTTGTGTTTTTACAGGCTACTGTACCCTACTATGCAACTTATGCTTGAAACGTCAAGCCATTTTGTATCTTAAATGGGCTGTCCACAAGATCTGTAACTGGCTATGGGAATATGTGTGGGCTTGGCAAAAAGAAAAAAAAAAAATGGCGGTGTTAAAAAACGTTAAAAAACGCTAATATTTTGAGGTTAATTCATGAAAAGGTTCTGATTTGAGAAGCTACAGCAGCTGTGACTGCTGTGACGTTAATGTATAAGGTCCATTATCTGTAATTGGCTATGGGAATATGTGTGGGCTTGGCAAAAAAAAGGGAAAGAATGAAAAACAATTGTTTTTTGTGTGGGCTCGGCAAAAAAATAACCATTATGATAGGGCTATTTCTTCAACATAGCAGAAAAAGCTTGTCCCAATTTTCTTCACTCCCCCTCGTTCACTCCTTTGCTCCATATTCTCTTGCTGGAGTGGAGGAGTGGTAGTGGGAGAGTGGAGTGAAAGATAATGGGATGCAGCCCAAGCCGTTCTGCCAATGTTCGTAAACAGACGTCACTACGATACTTCCAGGTAGCGGTGGAACCATTGAACTGTTATATTACAACAAAGTGACGTTACTTGAAAATCGACTGAAGCAGAGCTGTGGAGAAATAGTTAGCGAGTTAACTAACGTAAACTAACCAGAACACGGGGAAGCGGCCACTTCCACCAGAAGTTAACGTTAATGTCCATTCAATGGTAGTTATTCTCCTGAGGAATGTGATTTATTATTATAGTTTCTTATTGACTATCCCAGCCACGAAAACATTTTGATTGATGTGAATTGGACCAATATGTATCAAGAGAATAACAACTATCTGCACAACGTCCCTGTGTTCGGAAGACCGTGTTAGCTCACGATGGTCCGAACACCGTCTTCTGAACACTGGGACATTGTGCAGTCCTCGCCTATTTATGTTGTGTTCTATTTCAGGCTTTATAATTCCCAGTGTGAGGATCACTGAGACTAGGATTACAAGTGCAAAATCTGAGGTAGATTTTTTTTTTTTTTTTTATCACCAATTTGGAATTGCAGTGTGCCTTTTTCCACAGTACAGACCACACAGTACTATCGGTGGGTTAGCAGTGTTTGGAGTAAGTGTATCACAAACCAATGACAACTGGGAGCTTCTGAGTACCTGGAGCACTTCAGGGTTTTTCTTTCTTTTCAATTCAAGCTCAGTGCATTAATCTGAGAAATCTGAGGGTTCCGTCAAAGTTTAATCAATACAGAGGTCCTTTAAAGCACTTCACCAGATGGGAATTTTTATACCGGCTTTAGTCATCAACATGTTTTACTTAGGAAAAAAACCCCCACCATTTTACATTTACATTTTAGTCATTTGGCTGATGCTTTTAATCCAAAGCGATTTACAAGTGCATGTTCTAAACAAAATAGTCATCGTAAGTACAATTTTCTTTTTTCCTTTTTTTAATTTTTGGGTTAGACAAGAGGGATATCAGAAAGGGGGGGATTACTAGTTGCCTGTAATAGCAGTAAAATGTGTATCTTTTGAAATTCCACTTGTTGATGGAGTTTATTTTGTCTCAAAGAAAGTCTGATTTTTAATCAGGACCAAAATGAAAGAGCAAGATTTACGGGTTGTAATGCACATCACCCTGGAACATAAAGGACCTGCCACCTTTTACCTCCTCCATTGCTCCTCCTGTCTTCTAGTGACCCTTCTGGTTCTACAATCGGGCAGAGGGCAATAAATAACAAAATTGTGATTTGCTTTTAAGATAATCTCAATTTATGAAATGCAATTCTATATCCTATTTATAGGAGAGTGTAAGCTATTCAAAATTAAAATGAGTCTATCATCCTTGAGTATCGTAAATGGGTATTTATTGGGATTAGGGGATTTTGCGGCCCATCTAAACGTATAAAACCTCACTGCATAACCTCATCTCGTCTTTTTTTAGCCACGTAATTACCATGCAGTAGTAACAAAAGTGACACGTTTGAAGAACAGATCAAAAGACATAAATTGGCTGGTAATGACAATATTTCCTGGTCTTTAGAAAAACCCATTTACTCTCCCCTCTCAACAAATCAAGCCACTGTCATTCGCCACTCATCTCCTGACCAGAGGGGCCTAGACAATTTCTCGCTGTAAGTGAAAGCTGGAATGCAGATGAGGCCTGCTAACTAAGGCTTTCAAGCGCAGGCATCTGGTGCTCCTTGTCCTCCATTTCTAAATCACCCATAATGGGGGCGAGACCTCTGGAGCACTAAAAAAGAGAGCGCGTATACCCTGTACAAACTGAATTTTCCCCCTTCTTTCTCCTGGAGAAGCAGTGCTATTGCACATCTGTCACTGCTGTGTAGACAATTACTCAGAGGATGAGGAAAAGAGAGAGGGGGGAAGGCCTGCTGTTTGTTTTTCTGTGGAGGGTTGTTAACTAAGCTAAGCAGGAATGATCGTTTCCTCTGAGCTGGGGGCTTCTGTCTGTGTTTATTGACTCCCGCTTCCTTAATTGTTCATTCATTTATCCAGTGGTGTTTGTGTTTACAAAGTAATTAAAAGCAATCATGGCATTTACCCCATACCCTTCCTAATGAATAAACAAGCAAACTGAGAAATGCGAATTCACCAATGACCTGTTTTTCCCTTCTTTTTAAAATCTCAACACAATTTTGAAAGAACATGAACCAACAGATGTGCTCCAGTGTGATTCTCCATTACTATACAACATTTTAAAAAATTCCGTGGCATCTCTAGCACTGATTCTATTGCAGTGTTGACAGAATGTGAGATCCAGGAAACCTCCAGGTTAAAAGCACACAGATGAGCTTCACATGCCATAGGGCTGTTTTCAATTTCAATTTCCTTAAATTGAGGAAGCACTTAAAATGGCTTGCCAAACTGTGTTTCCTAAGAAAAGCTCACTTAATCAATCTGCAAAGTTCAAACTAACTGTTAAGCTGAACCCAATCCATACCACCTGAATAATCATTTACTGATGTATGGACCATGGGTATATAGTTTATTGTGCAAAGTAAAGAGTCTATGGGGAAGTGGAGAGAATTTTTGTATGTCCATATAGCTACAGTGCATCCGGAAAGTATTCACAGCACTTCACTTTTTCCACATTTTGTTATGTTACAGCCTTATTCCAAAATTGATTAAATTAATTTTTTCCCCTCCAAATTCTACACACAATACCCCATAATGACAAAAGCTAAGAAATCACATGTAAATAAGTATTCACAGCCTTTGCCATGAAGCTCAAAATTGAGCCCATCCTGTTTCCACTGATCAACCTTGAGATGTTTCTACAGCTTAATTGGAGTCCACCTGTGGTAAAATCAGTTGATTGGACATGATTTGGGAAAAAAACACCTGTCTATATAAGGTCCCACAGTTGTCGAAGCACAGACCAAGCATGAAGTCAAAGGAATTGTCTGTAGACTGCTGAGACAGGATTGTCTCAAGGCACAAATCTGGGGAAGGGTACAGAACATTTTTTGCTGCTTTGAAGGTCCCAATGAACACAGGGGCCTCCATCATCCGTAAATGGAAGAAGTTCGGAACCGCCAGGAGCTGGCTGAGGGTTGAGGGAAAGATGAATGCAGCAATGTAGACACATCCAGGATGAAAACCTGCTCCAGAGTGCGCTTGACCTCAGACTGGGGCAACGGTTCATCTTTCAGCAGGACAACGACCCTAAGCACACAGCCAAGATATCAAAGGAGTGGCTTCAAGACAACTCTGTGAATGTCCTTGGGTGGCCCAGCCAGAGCCCAGACTTGAATCCGATTGAAGATCTCTGGAGAGATCTGAAAATGGCTGTGCACCGACGCTCCCCATCCAATCTCATGGAGCTTGAGAGGTGAAGAGGAATGGGCAAAACTGCCCAAAGATAGGTGTGCTAAGCTTGTGGCATCATATTCAAAGACTTGAGGCTGTAATTGCTGCCAAAGGTGCATCAACAAAGTATTGAGCAAAGGCTGTGACTACTTATGTACATGTGATTTCTTAGTTTTTTATTTTTAATAAATTGGCAAAAAAACTTCTGTTGTCATTATGGGGTATTGTGTGTAGAATTTTGCTAAATGCCTACATTAATGACTGGTGTAAGTAGCTCAAATGTTAACCTAATTATTTAACCTGCCAATCCTGGCAGCACTCCATTAAGACCCATTATACAGCTTTTGGAAATTAGCATTATGTCAAAAAAAATGGGTCTGTCAGGTTTTACAGACAAAGGTGATGTGCTTCCCCTGATAGGTCTGAGAGTCTTCAGCCCCTGGATGAGGGCCCCTGAAATTCCAGTCAATCCCATGCTCATGTCAGGGGTGGGTTTTAGGATTAACTAGTGTGTTTATGAGGTTCTTAAGCAAGGAACTTTCTCGACTCACAGGTTTCCATAGGTCTCTTAAGAGGAACATAATTAAAAGCTTCTCCGCAAAGTGCTTTCCTGTTAAAGCTGATTTCTTTATGAAATGTTTTTAGCCAATAAACGCATAATGATGTGCTCAAAATACGAGAATGTATCATGTTATCATTAACTGCTGCTTTAGCACTGTTGGAGGGCTTTCCCAGGCTTCAGATGGAGAGGGTGTTCAGAGACCACAAGGATTTTCCGGCCCAAGATGATGACTGGATTATGAGCTGATTTTGTTGATTTTGATATCATTGAGCTTCGTCATGCCATCCGTGTGGGATGGCATAATTGGAATGAACCAGCGATACGTATGGTTTCCCTACACTGCGGGTGAACAAGCCAACATTTGCAACGTGTTCCCAAATGTAATCGGTGTGATCGACTGCACTCATATCACAATAAGGACACCACACGAGGTAGGGATGTAACAAATAATCAGTTTTTATGCTGGTCGATCGTGTGTCATTTAAAAAAAAAATGCAGCGGTTAAAATAAGAATTCTTCATGTTTTCATCCCTCTTCCCTATGGCTTCTGCCAGACAGATTGATTGGCATGGAATCTGTAAATATGCTGCTGTTAAGAATTTACAGATGTGGTTGTGCCTCTGTTAGATAATGTCCGAAGCACACTTGCATGCAAAACACGAAATCGGCAGCCTCGTTTTTTCGCCGTTCTGGGACCAATATACACAAAAAATCTTTTGGTAAGGTAGACGTGCTATTCCAATTAATCCAGAAATTATTTTATTAAAAAGATGAGTGAAAATATTACCATTTTCAAAAGTTTTTTTTTTGTGCTCTTCTAAACTTTTTAAAGCGTTTTACAGTTTCTCACCCAATTAGAACACGTCCTACTTTTAAACGTGCCTTTTACGTGACTAGTGCCTTTTCCTAAAATTGGGTTTTCATGTGCTATGGTTGTTATTAAAATTCATATTTAAGGCCCTGTTGAAAATGAATGGTGAAAAGTTAGTTTGTCTGTTAGCCAGTGACTCTATAATGTAAGGCATTGCGCAACTGCGAGCCACGCACCTCACGGAACATACAGATTATACAAGCCCAATTCCAAAAAAGTTGGGATGCTTTGTAAAATGTAAATAAAAATAGAATGCAATGATTTGCAAATCTCATGAACCCATATTTCATTCAGAATTTGATCATAGAAAACATATGAAATATTTAAATTGAGAAAATGTACCATTTAAAGGAAAAAATAAAGTAATTTTGAATTCGATGGCAGCAACACGTCTCAAAAAAGTTGGGACGGGGGCAATAAAAGGCTGGAAAACTAAGTAGTACTAAAAAGAAAGGAACATTTTGCAATTAGGTTAATTGGCAACAGGCCAGTAACATGATTGGGTATAAAAAGAGCATCTTAGAGAGTCTCTCAGAAGTAAAGATGGGCAGAGGATCACCAATCTGTGAAAGACTGCGTCTACTAATTGTTGAAAAATTTCAGAATAATATTCTTCAACGTAAAATTGTGAAGACTTTGAAAATCTCATCATCTACAGTACATAATATAATCAAAAGACTAAGAGAATCTGGAGAAATCTCTGTGCGCAAGGGACAAGGCCGAAAACCAATACTGGATGCCCGTGATCTTCGGGCCCTCAGACGGCACTGCATTAAAATCAGGCATGATTCTGTAACAGAAATCACTGCATGGGCTCAGGATCACTTCCGGAAATCATTGTCTGTGAACACAGTTCGCCGTGCCATCCACAAATGTAAGTTAAAGCTCTATCATACAAAGAAGAAGCCATATGTGAACACGATCCAGAAACGCCGTCGTCTTCTCTGGGCCAAAGCTCATTTAAAATGGACTGAGGCAAAGTGGAAAACTGTTCTGTGGTCAGACAAATCATAATTTGAAATTGTTTTTGGAAACCATGGACGCCGCGTCCTCCGGACTAAAGATGAGAGGGATCATCCGGCTTGTTATCAGTGCTCAGCACAAAAGCCTGCATCTCTGATGGTATGGGGGTGCATTAGTGCCTATGGAATGGGCAGCTTGCACATCTGGAAAGGCCCCATCAATTCTGAAAGGTATATAAAGGTTTTAGAGCAACACATGCTCCCATCTAGACGACGTCTTTTTCAGGTAAGGCCTTGCATATTCCAGCAAGACAATGCTAAACCACATAATGCATCCATTACAACAGCATGGCTTCGGAGAAGAAGAGTCCAGGTGCTGAACTGGCCTGCCTGCAGTCCAGACCTTTCACCAATTGAAAACATTTGAAACGCATTATGAAACGAAAAATAAGACAAAGAAGACCCAGGACTGTTGAGCAGCTAGAATCCTATATCAGACAAGAAGGGGACAACATTCCTCTCCCAAAACTCTAGCAACTGGTCTCCTCAGTTCCCAGACGTTTACAGACCGTTGTTAAAAGAAGAGGGGATGCTACACAGTGGTAAACATGGCCCTGTCCCAACTTTTTTGAGACGTGTTGCGGCCATCAAATTCAAAATTACCTTATTTTTTCCTTAAAATGGTACAATTTCTCAGTTTAAATATGTTTTCTATGTTCTATTCTGAATCAAATATGGGTTTGAGATTTGCAAATCATTGCATTATGTTTTTATTTACATTTTACAAAGCGTCCCAACGGTTTTGGAATTGGGCTTGTACATTGCTAGAGCCATATGGAGCCAAAATGGAGTGAATAGCAGGCAGTATTTTTCCTTCAAAGGCGTACTTCGCTATCCCGATAGGCTACAACCAAACGAGACCTGGTCCGTATCATTGTTTTCTCATTGCTTGTAAGCCGTTACATCCCTGCCCATCTTCGTAAACCAATATCAACCCCTAATGAAAAAGACACCTAATCCCAGAATCCCAATGTGTCCGATCTCAACACCGTGTACTGTAACAGTTTTATGTTCTTGGCTATTGTCGGTCGCATCTCACATACGCTAATTCAGAAACATTTCTGTACATTAGTGAAACGTAGCCTATGCTATATGGCGCTTCAATTGACCGATTATTGATCATTAATGCTGGGTGTTATGTATAGCATATATTTATTTCCGGAGCACAGAGGGTTGTAGTGGAGTTAAGGAGTATGCACTTTCCAGATAATGGGACACACTCCTTGTCATGACAGGCTATTTTTGACTGCTTTCAAGATGGCAGTTAGCTCAACTAACATTAGCTGTTGATTATCTTGTTAGTTACTCGTAGGTAGCGATATAACTGTACAAAGCTATAATTAAGCTAGTCAACTTAAATTAAAAAAAGACATTTACACCAACTAATGTGTTACTTCCCTAGCTATCTATCTATACTTTTGTTGCCCTGCTGCTCTAGGATCTGATTTTGCAAAATATCTAAGGAACATTATGTCTGACCCTGGAAAAATACTTTACACCACAAAAAACAGCATTTCTGGTTAGTCTGTAGCTATTCTAGTCATCAAATGTCTATCAGTGTGTCTTGTTGGGATAGCTGGCTAGCTCTATGCTTTTATGCTTAGCTAGCTAGTCTATATTGGCTTGGTGGTAAAGTAACATTGACATTACTAGCTAATTGTGTTAGCTAGCTACCTGTGTAACGTTAAATAGGACAATTTAGCTATAATGGCAACTTCTAGCTAGCAATTTTTCTAGCAAGTTATTAAAACCTGTAAAGCATAAACATTAAACCAACAACAGCAGACTAGTTGTCACCACCAAGCTTACAAAACGGCATTTTAACGTTATCTCTATCAACAGCGAGCACATCCTGGTATGAGACATGACATCGTCTCTGTTCATTCTCTTTCACTGCCCGCCACTATATTAATTACATGGATAGCTATCATAGCTAGCAATATAGGCAGAGCTAGCTAGTAACTGTCTTCGATCATGCTGTAACGTTTGCTAGTTTGAACAGTAGAGTTAGCGTATGGTTGGTTGGTCATCGGCTATCTAGCAAACATATTTAGCTAACCTGTGTAGTCAGCAGCTATTGAAATGATCTTGTGATGGAGACCCTCGATCACAATTAGAAAAAGTCTTACTTTCTTGTTTTTATCCTCACTTTTTTAACTTCAGGCAATGTTGCTACAGCAAGCTGGAAAGAAAAAACTTAATACGCTCAACCCTACACTCACCACATGCAGTGCCATGTAATTCCAATGGAGGGAAGAAGAGTGAAACTGATGTAGGATTAGATGCATGCATTTTTAAATATGGCAGGTGGTCTTTTTTAAGATTCTACATGTCCTGGAGCACCTGTTAAGACGTGATCATGAACACCACTACAAACCAACATATTGAAATAACAAAACGATCCACCCCCCGGCCCAATGAGCTTACAAGATTTAACTTTTGAATGCAATTCACTTAAGATTATCTGCTTATATAAGTACATATCATATAATGAAATATTAACTGTTTATCGACAAGTTTACACAGTTTAAAGCATTTTTAATCATGAAAAAACTGGTTTAAGCAGGTGTTTAATATTGCGGCCAATTGGTGTGTGTAGCACACTATATTTACTTCATATCAGTGGTCACTTTATCCTGCATTCCAAACAAGCAGATAATTTGAGGACAACTTTGTCATATTAAAAGGTGCCAATTTGAGAAGCTACAGCAACTACGACTGACCCTGTGGAAATAATTGCTGCCACTCATACACAGACCAGGGGTCGGCAACCCTGGTCCTGGAGAGCCGCAGGGTGTGCTGGCTTTCGTCTCCACTTTAAAATAAGCAACCGATTCAGACCCAAGAAACCAGGTGAGGTGAGTTAACTGTGTAATCAACGGCTTTCATTGATCAATTAATGGCAAGTAACAACGAAAGCCAGCACACCCTGCGGCTCTCCAGGACCAGGGTTGCCGACCCCTGACAGACTGACCCTGTGGAAATATCTGAATGGGTTTCTAAGCTGATCAGCTTTCTGCATCTAGCATGTGTTGTCGTTAGTGTCATAATATTTACATGGTCTTGGGTAGCAAGTTATAGAAAGTAAAGCGCATGCATCTCTTTCATCTCTTCTCTTTTTGCGCTTGCTTAGTGACGTAGCTAACTAGTTGGTTTAAAACAAACTTCCGCTTGCAATGCCAAACGGTAGCTGAAAGTTTTGCAAAATCATCCATCGCGATGCTTCCAGACAATTACCGTAACTTCACTATTTCATTTTTGATTCGGTCTGGAAAAGGCAGACGAGTGTGGTTCAAGGGGTTCAAGGCTTGTTGGCTACTTCACTGAAGCCCTTGCTGCAGGGATGTTTATGTTCAAGGGCCATTATGCATTTGATAGGTAACAATCTTAAACTACTTACGGTTCTTGGTCATTTTTAAATGGTCAAAAATTCTAATTATATTAGTCATGAATAGTTCAAGTTATTATGGCAAAATTAGCCAGAGTTTTCAGAAGGCAAGTGGAATATTGTAAAATACAGATTTTGAAATGGTTTACATTCTGATAACACGGTCAGGGCAACCACTGTTTATATAGATAGATTATTTTTAGAGGATGTAATCATATTTGGTTGTTGATTCAAAGAGAATATTTGATTTAATCCTCAGCAGCCTGCCCAGTGGTACATATTGTTTGAAGTAGACCACCATAGTTACAATACCCATAGCAGGTATTAATGCATTGTGTGTTGGAAGCCTTGTCAGTGCATAGGTCAAGATAATGTTCTCGGTGCTTCTGTGAATTTCCTGTCTTTTTCGGCTTTTGCCGTTATGTCATTATGTCACTTTAAACATAGTTTTTCTGTTGAATATAATATAACACTGAGTCACTTTTACCTTAGGCGACTGGTCTAATGATCATTTATGACAATACATAAAAATATATAAAATTGTATAGATGTGTAACAGTAAACTTTGCCAATGCATATTATATAGGAAAGCTGTGTTCAGTTATCTGGTTCAGTTATAACACCACTCGATTACGCCACTTAGGGAATTACACCCAAGGAAATAGTTTAAGAATCGAGGATTGGCGATCAATCCTCACCTAGGTTTGTTCAAGTAAATGAACAAGCAGAGACCTGAATTCAATAATAAAGACAGAGTTTATTCGTTACAATCCAAGAAAACACAATAGAAAACCCACACAAAAACCCACAGGATCCCAAAAAATGATCTAAAAATTAGCCTTCCGCGCCGCTAGGGTGCTACTGGGTGCGTGCGGGTGCGGGTACGGGTCCGTGGAGGGTGGAGGACTTACCGGAAGTGGAACTGAAAGGTCACTCACTCATGAAGGTGCCAGCAGACATACAGACATGCGCTGTAAATCGGTGAGATACGGACACGGTGAATCAAATATTCTACTTCTACACACACACTAATATGCAGTGAAAAGAACGGCACCACTTCCGACGGCTCCGTAGCAACCTCCACGCCAAACCAGATTCCAAACCACGCACTGCAACGTAAACAGTAAGCCGCCCTAAAGCCCCAACTCGATCAACAGTTGGTTTGTCAATAGTGCGAGTATTAAAACTAGAAATAAATATGGAATCCCAGGGAAAAGATGGGTACAGCACAGTTTAAAAACACAAGCGCTCCACGTAGCCAGTTACTGACATATTAATATAACTGGTTCCTTAGCCCTTTAATGAGACTACGCGATAAACGCAGATGACTCATGTCGTCAAAACAGCAGCTAGCAATGTCCTATAATGGCAGAAAAACATTCATTAGTGCATATGCAGTGTGGCCTTCTGGCAAATGCAATATTGTAGCGCATTTTAACTTCAACATTACCTTCGAAGCTAAATGCTTTCCTACTCATACTGTTAACAGGATAGATTAAAATAAATACCTCAATAGGCTATGCACGTGCAGAGTCTCAAGCTCCACCACCTCCATGCAACATACCTTGAAGCCAGACAGGAACCTGCACACAAGCAGGGAAGAACAAGAACCCCAATAGGTAAGGCATTTCCTTGTACCTAGTTGTTGCAGGCTATTTATAGGCTCCCGGAAATGGTTACTACGCACGTCAGCAAACCAGAAACCGGAATGCACATTAACATAGCCTATTCGCTAGTTAGGGTGTTTTCAGTAACCTGTTACAGTTGCTCAAACCGCAATAATACTGCTAGTGGTTTTTTTGGTTATCAGTTTGCTATTTTTTGTAAACATTTACAACTCAGTTTGGTTAACCATTTAAACAAGGACAAATTTGCTTTTGTTAATCAATTCCATCAGTTTACAAATTGTCTTTCTTATTTATCTTTATGAATTTCTCTTCTTAGCTTTGTGTTCTGACATTGCCGTTCACAGACATAGTCTACATAGGGATTGTCAAGGACAGTTCTATGCTCATCAATATTAATTAAGGGCATTTATTTAACCGTCTATGGGTAATTGTTGGAGTGAACTAGGCGGGTTTGTGCACGTACGGACAATTCCAAGTTGATTTGGGATTTATAAGAAGAAATTGTGCACTGGCAGGCGTATGCAAGGTTTTATAAATCAGAATATCTTTCGGTGTAGGTACATTTCCTCATTTATACGTGCACCAACATTTAGTATGGATTCTCCACAGAGTTTTACAAATGAGGGCCCAGGATTATGCCTGTAGTCAAAAGGGTTCAAGAATATTAATCATTTTATTTTGGGAATGCCATTTTCAAGCTGAAAAGGCCTGGAAATCGAATGTCTGTTTTTGCCTGCAATTTATTATTCTCTAGTAATTGGACTAGTTAAATTAATATTGGCTGAATAAATAGATTGAGAAAAAAGTAAACAAAAAAACTGGAGGAAAACTCTGGTAGTAAATTTCACGATTAATTTTCCAGTTGAACTCAATAGAAAAAATAAATCCCAACTCTGATGATGTTGATGGGTCACAGACATCAGGAAGTAATGGCATACAAAGGATATGCAACAAAATTGAAAAACATGACATTTCTTCACATTTTAAAGCAAGATTACTTTAAATTTTTTTACAATTTCTAAATAATTAAAAAGGCCCTGTACAAAAGTTTGTGAACCTGTCAGCTAGTACTTTGTAACTCCTCCTTGGGAAACTATAACAACTTGTAAATACTTCCTGTTGCGAGTCTTTAAATTCTCGCAGAACACCTATTATATTATACCTATAATATTCTTCAGCCTCCTTGTAATGTACAGCATTTTTTCTGGGGTCCATGGTGACCATTGCAAAACCTTCATCCGTCTTTCCTGGAGGTACTTCATTGTTGATTTCAAGGTATGCTTTAGATCAGGGGTCTCCAATCTTATCCAGAAAGGGCCGGTGTGTGTGCAGGTTGTTGTTTTAGCACAGAACTAAGACAGCTGATTCTACTCATCAAGGTCTTGATTAAAGAACAGGATTAGTTCATTAGTATAATCAGGTGTGTTACTGCTGGGTTAAAACAAAAACCTGCACCCACGCCGGCCCTTTTAGGATAAGATTGGAGACCCCTGCTTTAGATCATGGTCTTGCTGGAACACCAAATCTCTCTTCAACTTTAATGTCTGGACTGACCTTCAAATATTAGCTTCTAGAATGTATTGATATTTGGTGGAATCCGTTCTTCCTTCCACTCACACAATATTTCCTGTGACTCCAGCTGCCACGCAACCACAAAGCACCACCTCCATGCTTAACAGTTGGCAAGGTGTTCTTCTCATCAAAGGCCCTTTTTTCTCCAAAGATACCTCCTTTGATTGTGACCAAAATGTTTCAATTTTGGTTTCATCAGTCCAAAGAACATCCTTCAAAAAGGCTTCAGGCTTCTCAATGTTTTCTTTTGCAAACTTCAGATGCTTAATTTTGTGCTAGGTTTGTTCTTCCTGGAAACTCTGTAGCCATGTAGGTCTTTGTTGTTTGAAGTACATTGTATTGTTGTCCCATGAACAGCTAGACCTGTGTCTCTTACTACTTTTGCAGTGATCTGTGGGTTCAAGTCTCACCAATTCCTGGGCCATTCTATCTGAAATCAGTTTTCCAGACCTTGTCTTGACTTCATCTGTTCCATTTATTTTCTATTTTCCAATAATGTTTCTGATAGTGGAAATAGGTTTGAAACATTGATTGCCTTTTCTTGGTGGAAATGAACCATCTTAATTCTGACATCCTTGGACTACTGATTAGAGGAACCCATGTTAACACTAGAGAGAAGGCATGGAGTTCTTTTAGAATAAGAAGTTCAGCCCTATAATTATACTTACCTGACTCATTGACAGGTAAATCTGGGCCTTGGTAATAATCTTTTTAAAAAGTAACAAAGAATAATCCAAAAGGGTTCCCAAACCTTTTAATAAAAAAAAAAATAAAAAAAATAAAAAGCAATCTTGCTTTAAAATTTAAAAGCCTCATGCTCAAAATAGCCTCAATTCTTCGTGCCATGGATTCCATAAGATGTTGAAAACATTCATTTGAGATTCTGTTTCATGTTGACATGATTGCATCATGCAATTTCTGCAGATTTGTTCATACTGCAAATCTCCCGTTCTACTATATCCCAAAGGTGTTCTATTGGATTCCGATCTGGAGACTGGGAAGGCCATTGCAGAACATTGAACTCATTGTCATGTTTATGGTTATGGTTATGATTATTTTTGCTTTTGCATCACAGATGAGCTTTTGGATTATGAGCAGATCTCTTCTTTCTCCACACTTTGGCCTTTCCATCACATTGGCAATCTTGGTCTCATCAGGCCAATAAACTTATGGACTGATGAGATGGCTCATCTCTGTACCTCTTTGCAAATTGAAATCTTGACTTCCGATTCTTACTACTGATGAGTGGTTTGCATCTTTTGGTGTAGCCTCTATATTGCTGCTCACTAAGTCTTCTTCGAACAGTTGATTGAGATACCTTCACCTCTGCCCTGTGGATATTGTTTGTGATGTACTGACTGTTGTTTTTGGGTTTGTCTTCACAGCTCTCACAATGTTTTTCTCATCAACTGCTGTTGTTTTCCTTGGTCAACCTGTTCGATGTCTGTTGCTCAGTACGCCAGTGGTTTCTTTCTTTTTCTGGACATTCCAAGTTCTTGTACAAGCCATCCTCAGTGCTTGTCAATGGAAGTGGTGATTTCCTCTTTTTTCTAAGCTATAAGATGGCTTGCTTTTCTCCCAAAGACAGCTCTCTGGTTCTTTTCTGAAACTTCACAGGCAAAACCCAAAGCTGAAACCAAGAGTAAATATTCAGAACTATTTATTGTTTAACCAATCAATCTAACAGGACACATCTGGGCAACAAGAAACACCTGTCAGTTACATGTTCCAATACTTCTGCTCAACTAGAAATTGGGTGGTCTGATCCAAAATGTTATGTGTTCTAAGTTGTTTAACAAGATAAAAATACCAGGAAAGAAAAGCTGAAATTTGGATCTTGGATCTTTTCACATTAAACTCAATTGTCTTCAGTGTATTGCAAAAACAAAGGAATTGACCGTGCTGTTCCAATACTTTTTGTGGGGACTGTATATATATATATATATATATATCGTGAGGTGCGTGTATTGCAAATATTCACTCTCCTCCAGTGCAACCGTACTTGGTTGTCTCATCTCCTTTCTCTTTCTTCTGCTTTCTATCCAGTCAAATATTTACCTGTTCACCAGGAACTGATTGACATTCATCAGCACCACTGAAAGTGTTAGGGGGGGTGCGCTGTCAAACAGGTGCATAGAGCATTTAATGTAGGACAGGTACACCCGCCTCTTTCCTTGTCTCTCTTTCTTTGCATCCTCGTGGCTGGACTGTAGGAGATTGTTTGGCGTGTGTGATCCTCTAAAGGATTTAAATCGTGCATGTTTATTGATGGGGCGGCACGGATGGTGCAGTGGGTAGCACTGCCGCCTCACAGCAAGGAGGTCCTGGGTTCGAATCCCCGTCGGCCGGGGCCTCTCTGTGCATGTTCTCCCCGTGTCTGCGTGGGTTTCCTCCGGGTACTCCGGTTTCCTCCCACAGTCCAAAGACATGCATGTTAGGCTGATTGGAGAGTCTAAATTGCCCATTGGTATGAGTGTATGAGTGTATGAGTGAATGGTGTGTGACCCTGATCAGGATAAGCGGGTTCAGATAATGGATGGATGGATGGATGTTTATTGTCGGGCCAAAGTTAAGATGCAACTATCTGCAATCAGGAAAGGGTACATTTTACAATAGATTCTCTATTGTCTTTTGTAAACGTAGTTGCTGTTAATCTTTTACTAATTTTCTCCAGTGACTGAGTGTTATTTCTGTATACTGACTAATTAATTAATTGATGTAGATTCGTAATGTTTGGCATTTATTGTCCTTTTTTGTATACTGACGGTACAATTCATTTAATGACAACGCACTTTTAAATTGTTTGGCATTTATTGTCATTTTGCTCCGTAGGCCATTCCGCTTGGAGTGCTGTATGGCCACTGTTTCTTTTCCCTCTAATATTAGTTTAGAAATTGGTTGAGCCACCATAGTGGTTGTTTATTGATTTCTCATCTTTTTGGTTGGCCTTGGTTTATGTTTGGTGTATTGTGATTTAAGTGTGTATTTCCTTGATATGGTTTATTGTCTTTTTAGGTGCATACCCATATAAGGCATCTACTGTTGTGCCCAGGTTTTGGGCCCTGGAGAACTGAGACCATTCTGGCTTGTAGATTGGCCCTTGGGCTTTTGGTGCTGTGCAGTGAATACTGTTTGCTGTTGAAATTGTGTATTTCTTTGTGAACAGCGTGTAGTGACCATGGATTGTGCTGTGCATCACATGGGTTTAGGACTATTGTGTTCTACTCTGAACTGTTTTGGCGAGACTCAACCCCTCAGGGCCTACCCTAGCCACATGGCTGAAGTATGAACTGGGCCCCATCTGGGATATAGCATCACAGGGTGCATCTATTTCTGATTTGTTGTATTTTTCTTTTGTGTATTTATTAATCTAATTATTTGGTGGTGAAAACTACCTGTAACACCAAGGGCCAGCAGCTGTGTCAATGTGCTGGAGTATGATCATGGAACCAAACAAACTACTATTTAAGGATAAATAACAATAAAATCTTTATATTAACAGTTGTTGCTTCTTATGCTGTACCTAGCTGGTTTCCCCTACCCATTATAATCAGGGGTGGGCGTAGTCACTCTTAGCCTTGTGATGTTTTACTTCCTTACCATCCGGTCACACACAAACACACACACACACACACACACACACATATATATATATACACAGTACTGTACAGATTTGGCAGGTGTGAAAAAATGCTGTAAAATAAGAATGCTTTCAAAAATAGTTTATTTTTATCAATTAACAAAATGCATGAACAGAATAAAAATCTAAATGAAATCAATATTTGGTGTGACCACCCTTTGCCTTCAAAACAGCATCAGTTATTCTAGGTATACTTGCACACAGTTTTTGAAGGTAGGTTGTTCCAAACATCTTGGAGAATTAGCCACAGTTCTTCTGTGGATTTAGGCAGCCTCAAATGCTTCTGTCTCTTCTTGTAATGACAGACAGACTTGATGATGTTGAGATCAGGGCTCTGTGGGGGCCATATCATCACTTCCAGGACTCCTTGTTCTTCTTTACTCTGAAGATAGTTCTTAATGACATTGGCTGTATGTTTGGGGTCATTGTCCTGCTGCAGAATAAATTTGGGCCAATCAGATGCCTCCCTGATGGTACTGCATGATGGATAAGTATCTGCCTGTACTTCTCAGCAACTCCATTTGCAGAAGTGCAGTCCCAAACTGGCAAGGAACCTCCACCATGCTTCACTATTGCCTGCAGGCACTCTTGTACATAGTTGAGTCTCTTGGTCGGAGATATGTCTTTTTGACAGCAATTCTTCCATGAAGACTTCTGACTAGACTTCTCCACACAGTAGATGGGTGTACCTTGGTCCCACTGGTTTCTGCCAATTCTGAGCTGATTGCACTGCTGGGCATCTTCCGATTGCGAAAGGAAGTAAGCATGATGTGTCTTTCATCTGCTGCTCTAAGTTTCTTTGGCCGACCACTATGGTCCTCAGCATTGCCTGTTTCTTTGTGCTTCTTCAACATCTGGAAACCACTGTCTGCCTTGAAATTTCTGCCTGGGAGCAGTGCCTTAAGCACAGAAGCATGCTGTACAATTGATGCTTATTATTCCCCCATTCACACACTCACACATGGATTCAGATGAAAAATATATTTAGCTGTGTTGTAAAATAAAATTTTAATTTTAATGTTTTTTTTATTTTATTTGAACTATTAGGCCTAGGCTACGTCTACTTGGTACACCTACTATCATACCCTACACTTTATATTAACATTAAGTGTTGTTATTTGTAATATCCAAATTAAACGTAACACTGTTACCTAGACGCCATCCATTTCAAATGTAACTGTTGTGTGCTCCCAGTTTATTTAACCGCAGCATCTAATACCATGCTCTGTAAGTGGCATCACATCAGCTAAGACTTTTATGATAGCAATTTTTACCGAGTGGTAGCCTTCCCATTTCTACACACAAATATATGTGCGTTCTCAGTCAGAGCATTGATGGGAATTTGTAAGCTACCAATTGCACAAAGGACTTATAAGTGCAAAATTTCACTTGACTACTGTGTTGGGCTCGGATAACTGTATTAAGTTTTTACACATTGGCGCTTTACAGACATATCTAGATGGAATGTGCTTTGGCTACTCTATTGCCTGAAAACCCCAAATAAACAGTTGCTCGGAGCTGTCAACCATTACAAAAAATATATGCCTAAAAGTACTTTTTCGGAATGACATCCCAGAGAGTAGAGGCTATTTAAAGTACACTTTCATTGTACTTTCCAGATGTAGATGGTTTGAAAATCATTCAAGTATATCCTACCACTTTAGGATGCAGATCTTAGAATAAATTGTATTCTTTCTGGAGATTGTCTATGCAGCCTATCTGCACTATCAGAGGAAATTGCATATTTGCGAAGGAAATGCAATTTGATTGCTTGTCAGGACAAATTAGGGGTTAGGTGTCTTGCTCAGGGACAGTTTGATACACCCAGGATGGGATCGATCCGGCAACCCTCCGACTGCCAGACGACTGCTCTTACCTCCTGAGCCAATGTATCCCCCAGCATGCAAACATATATATATGGATATGGACATGGATATACCAGAGGTGAATACAATGTGAGTACATTAGATATGGACCTTTTTTGATTTATTAGGCAATTTCAGGCAATGCCTTTACATCTGGTATATGATTTGATGTGAAGACTCACAAGAGAAGACAAATGTTTAAACTATTAAAAACTAAGTGGTAAAGGCCCCCTTGCATTGTACTACATACTGCATTGTCTTAAGTATTTACCTTCTGCTATGAACAGCCAGGGCTTCAGCCAAGCAGAAATAAAAAGTCAGTAGTATGTTTGCCAAAGTGAGTGTTTTTTGTTTGTTTGTTTTTATGGTGATGTCTGGGAAAGCAACTTGAAAACTCAACATTAAGGTGTGATTAATTCTAATGTACTGACTTGAATGTACCGATTCATTTTAAAGAATTAAACTTCCCAACACTATTGCATTCTTGACCTCTATATATAAATGCTGTCTGCCACCCCTTTAACATGTTGTGTAACACCTCATGCCTGATTCACATTTTTGCTCTTCATTGCACTCTGCCAGAGATTGCAGGAAAGGGGAATGCTCTAGTGATTCTCTTGAGAGATTATTAGCTACATCTTGAGGACCAACACTGATGAAACTCCTTAACTACTGCAGCTGGTGCTCTCCGATGTCATCAATGTCAGAAGGAGAGTGACACAAGTGTCACAGAATCCAGACGCTGATGAATTATCCACTGCCAATGTGTAAAGTCCCCCTCTGTCATAAATTCTACTCCCCTGTCATACTATTGGATGATAATTCAGGCCAGTGTCATGCAAATTCTAAAGCTAGATTCTAACTGTATAATTAAAAATTACCATTATCAAAAACTGCATTGAAATGTGGGAGGACGGCTCATGTATGCTTTCCTAACTGAGGGTGGGTGGGTGGGTAGGTGTGGCTCTTTTGAAGCTTCTTCTTAACAGACAGAAGTTTGCATGGACGAAGCATTCTGCTGAAGCCCTGATGAACATAAGGATCTCTCCCTTAATGGTGGTGATAGTTAAGCTTGCCTCCTTCACAAAACTGGTCTTGAACCACCTGCCCTTCATCTTCCTCACCAACTCACTGTCGCCATCTTCTTCTTTCAGAATGTATTCTGTCAGGTGCTGAAGAACGGGTTTTAGGGCTGAGATGTCTTCTAATGTGGAAATGTATGATGCCCGTAGCTCTAGGTGCCTGATGGCACTTCTTTCTGCCATCAGAGTGACGGACACTGCATTGTGCTGCTCAACAAACTTGGACATCATGGCATGAGTGGAGCCCTATCTGGTCACTACATCGTGGATAAGAGAGTGCTGAGGGAGATTAATTTCAGCTTGCTTCTTTGTTAACTCCCTTTTTTTTTTTCCAGCTCTGAACCCCTGCACAACACCACAGCAAGCTCTAATTGCAGCATCCTCTCTGTCAATTTTCAGTGCTTTTCCAATAGACAGATTCAGAGTATGCCCAAAGCAGCGCATCCAGGTGACTGGAAGCTCAGTGACAGCCTTCTTCACATTAGAACCATGGTCTCCACTCTTCCAGAAGACTCTCAAAGGAATGACTGATGTTTTCTGCAGTGTGAACCTCCGGTCTCTAAACAAGCTGACTTCACTTCCCATGATGGTGAAATGTAATGGGCTGTTAAGCTCACGTAAGGGTGTCTTTTACCGCTTGTCCAGAGGTCAGTGGTGAATGCAACATGTTGTGCCTGAGATAATGCCTGTTCAAATTCTGCCCTGAGTTTCAAGCACATCTAGGGTATTTTTTGTTCAGAGAAGTACTTTCTGTGGGGAATTTTGTACTTTTGCGGCACTTTCTCCATCAGTTCTTTGAAACCCTTCTTTTCGACTATTTTCAACATAATACCTTTAAGCAATAAAGTAGCCCATTACAGCAGTGATCTCTTCTTCCTGATTGTCCCTAGCCTAATCTGACTTATTTTTCCTTTCATGAACTGTGAATAGACTGGGCTGACCAGAAACCCTTGGCTGTGCTGGGCCTGCACTACCACTTCCCTCTCCCTGCTTTTTGGATGCCTGAACACAAGATAGGAGAGAAATAACTGTCAGCATGTTCATAACCAAAATATTAAGTTAATAATGTTATGTCCTGTCCTAAAACTACACGGAACTCTAAAAGCAATGCATTTTATTTTTAAAGCTAGTTATACATATTTACATTATTGAAGCATATTGCTGCCAACAGGAATTTTTATTTATTAATTTTTTTGCTGACAACGGGAAAAAAAACCTCAGGTATAGTGGCCTCTAAACCTGCTAGAGCTGCTGGAACATATATAAATCCTTGTTGCTGTCATGATCTGTGTTTTCAGTGTTTTGCTTTTTTTCCCTCTGTGCTTTCCATAGTCTGTTTTCTATTCATTCATTTTATTTATTCCTTTCACCTGTGTCTCAACAGATGAGTTTCACAAAGGAAACTCATCTGTTTCCTTTGTTCTTTGCCAGATTGTAATGTGCTCATACCATTCGCTCCAGCGGTTTCTCTGTCTGATCGGCCTGTGGTTTGACCCGTTTTGTACCTCAATAAAAACAACACAATTTTTTTCCTGAATCCAAAGTGAGGGATATAATTGTTAATTATGGTCGGTAACGGAATCAGCATCAGACATGGCAAGTATTGTAAGGGACTGCAAACAAAGATGCCGTATAGCTGTATAACAGCTAGCTAATAACAGCTACCTACAGGGTTGGGAAATCCATGGAGGGAGCCATCTAGACCTCCACTTTACGTTGTGGTATTTTGGTGTTTTGGTAAATGGTAAATGGTTGGCATTTATATAGCGTCTTTATCCAAAGAACTGTACAATTGATGCTTCTCATTCACCCATTCATACACACACTCACACAATGTAATGTATAAAGAAGAAAACGAGCAACTACTGTTAAAACGGAATGAAGAATAGTCAGAATGGCACAGATTCAGCCATTCATCAGCTCCAGAAAGATCAAAGATGATCTACAATTACCTGTAAGTGCTATTGCAGTCATTAGTTTGATTGAAGCTAAGCTATCAGCAAGAAGCCCCCATAAAGCGCCATCGTTGAAAAAAGTGCAGAATCTGTAAAAATTTGCCACATTGATTGATTGGCCCAAAGAAAAATGGTGTAACATTCTGTAGACTGATGAGAGTAAAAAGTTTCACATTTGAATACTGAATTCAAGCCACAGTACACTTTGAAGACAGTGAAGCATGGTGGCACAAAAATCATGGTATGGGAATGTTTTTCATACTACGGTGTTGGGTTCATATACCAGGGATCATGGATCAGTTTGAATACATCAAAATACCTGAAGAGATTATGTTGTCATATGCGAAGAGGAAATGCCCCTGAAATGGGTGTTTCAACAACACAACGACCTCAAACACACAAGTACGCAAGCAACATCTTGATTCCAGACAAAAAGGATTCAGGTAATGGAGTGGCCAGCTCAATCCCTCAACCTCAACCCCATTGAAAACTTGTGTGGTGGCATTAAAAATGCAGTTTTGGATGCAAAACCCAAAAATTTACAGGAACTGTGGAATGTAGTTTGTTCATCTTGGGCTGAAATACCTGTTTCTAGGTGCCAGAAGTTGGTTGACTCGATGCAACACAGATGCGCAGCAGTTATCAAAAAATGTTATGCAACTAAGTATTAGTTCTGTAATTTAAAGTGAAGTTAAATCTTGAAATATTTCTTCAGTTTATACAGTTTGAAGAGAGTTTCAAGAGAAAAATGTCACTTTTTTGAACAGATTAATATTCCTTTTCTTTGCTTCCTGTAAAAGAATAACGCAGACTTGATAAAATGTGCTAATTCTTTGATTTGGAATTAAATGTGTAATGTTTCCACTACATTTGAAATATTGAACTAAAAGCTATTACAAAATATTTGCACTTTATTCACTTTTTTTAACATACTGCTATTTATTTGAACAACTGTAATTCATTCATTAATTCCATAGGGTGCCTGAAAATAAACTTTACCTAGAATATTGCTGGAGAAGACCTAATTTTGTTATTTTGTGATTTATTTGTTGAGGTTGAGTGGCCTACTGGTATTAGGTTATGAACTACTTATAAGGTTAGAACTTGCAGTACATGCTCATTGCATTTGGTGGGATTCTTCATTGTGATTACTATAGAAACCCCACAACTCTATAGGTGGGGCACAAAAAAAATGTAATCAAGTGAAATGGGGGGTCGCATTATTGTGAGGTTAATGAAAAATAAAAAAAATTCTGCCAATTACTGTTTGGAGAAAAAGGGGAAAATGTCCAGACAATGGCAAAGGGGACCCCTCTAGCCAGTGGTGCCATTCTTCAAAAGCTAGCTTGTTAGCTGGCTCCCAATTGCCGATGATATAATTATTTTCAGTAGAAGTGATTCATTGGGAGAAAAATGCGTGCGGATGCATCTTGTTGTCAGGGGCTCTAGTACTACTCCTCCGTGATACTATAGGAGATACGTCTAGGTTTAAATTGTTTCTCAGAGTCTGGCATGGACAAAGCTGGGGCAGAAGTAAAACATCTTCTGAGCTCTAAAACCGCCCTCTCGGTTTCACAGGACCAGGCAAATGTGACTTTGGTCGACGTATATGAGCGGGGCAGAGCTGTAGTTACGAATAAAGTGGCTGCCGAAACTGGCAAAGCCCAGGAATCATTTTAACTCCTTATAGCTAATAGGTGTTGGCCAGCCAACGACTGCCTTAGTCTTGACAGGGACCACATGTCCTCAGGAGACCACAAGTCCCAGAAACTGATTGGTGAACTGGTGGAATTCACATTTCACAGTCTGGCAATGCCTGCTCTCGTCAGCTAGCATTTCATAATTTTTTTTTTTAAAGAACCAATCAAGAAGAACGGCCAGTAGATTTTTTTTAGCCAATGTTATGTAGCTAAAGAATACGGTACCAAACAATAAATAGACAACACATTAATGTTAGCTGGTTCAACTTTACAAACAACTAGAAGTAACATAAACAGTCAAGTGTGCAGAGTCATTGTTATGGAAACATTTGTTATTTGTTTACTTGGTGCTTTGGTGTTCTGAGATTTTAATTAGGATATTCTGAGCTATCTCCCGTCTCATCTCCTCTGAAGTCGGCTGTTTGTAGACTGGGCTTTACATGGGTCCCCTGGGAAACAGCATTTCCCACACAAACAATGTATGTTGTCATGCTGAATAGGAGAAATGGAACAAGGGGTTTACCTTTTACCTCTTACAAACATCTTGCAATCAATTTGGGATAAAGATCTATCCTCTAGTAATGATGAAATTCCTTGGGATACCATCTGGAGCAAACTTTCATTTGTATGTAAAAATCCTGAAACACAACTTTCTTCAAAGAATATACATAACACCTAAGAAACGTCACAGTTACAGGTATTTGAACGTATTTGCTTCTTATCGCAGATCAGTCATACGGTTCATGAGTTACACCTTTTTTTTATAAAAAAATGGCCACGGCCACAACAATTAATTGACATGCCATTCACAAATAGCTTGCATATTCCCAATTGAATGAGATGCTAATTCAATTGGAAATATACATTTTGTTTGGCATAAACAAAGGAATCTGGGGAATTTCAATCCTAGACCAAAAGGTTCAAGAGTTATGGGCTTAAACCTAAATGGCTGCGTTACAGTGCCACCATGGGGCTGATAGGCATCATTACGATAATCTGAGTAGTGGTGGAGTAACTGAACACACCTGATAAATTTCTTAGCTTAGCAATTTTATGGTTTTTGCTGCCCATTCAGGTTTAGCAAAAAAAAAAGAAAAAGAACAAAAACAAAAGGGTACTTCATACATAGACCCCCTAATAAGAAGAAAACTAATGATTCCAATAGGTGCCTTCAGTTTTTTCATTATTTCACAGCATTTGATCAATGTTGTGATCATAAAATGTTAATCAATTTGACATTTAATGACTAGATTTATATGTTTGAATTGCACTTTCAAACTGAAAGCTCTATGTCATTATACAAACATCTATCTGCGAAGTAAATGAGCAAAGACTGATCAATACACTGGGGGTCAGTGATGTTCAGTACATCGCATCAAGTAAAATAGATACCTATCTTGCTGTTAAACTGCTTCTTTCAAAGAAATAAACTGTACATGACAATGCAATCTGCATCTAAGGACTACCCTCTGGTCTGGCTGCAGGATTTTCCTTGAGGGCTGACATTCCCATTACAGATACACAAATGCCTCAACAGCACAAAGCACTTGTCACAAATAATGCTAAAAATCCATAAAATCATACGTGTACTTGAAAGCAATAAAAACAAAACATTGCCAACATCGATAATTTATACTCCTCTTCATCCTCCAGTCCTCCAGTGCCAAGTTCTTGTTCTAGAGTGACAGGTGATTAATAGGGGTAAATAATGGAATGTGTAGCCTCTATCCCTCCAGCACACCTGCTAGCAGTGAACCATATGTGTGACTGACTGGGAAGCAGAGACAGCTGGTCCCCAGCCTCCTCCCACATCAACGTGTTCAGTATTTATAGTAAAAACTTTTCAGTCCTGTGACCTATGGCCTGTACTCAATCAACATTTTGTCTGAAACCTTGACTCACAATTCATTGAAAGCATTTTTACTTTACACATCCAGAACTAAATTGTGTTATCATTTACTCAAAATAAACTAGCAGTTTTAGTGATACGTAGAATTACTGAGTTTATGATAGTATCTGAATTGGTACAATATATACAGATGAAACCTAAAGAATATGTTCTGTTTAAGAACATTTAATGTTCCTCTCTCGAAAAATGGGAAGTCTCTTTGGGCGTGAAATGTTGAGCATCTTACTAGCATCGATCAGCCTAGTACAATCCCAATGTCTATTTTCTACATGTCTGTATCTGTGTGCTTTCCCATGTTTTTTTCTGGTGTCATGGTCAAAAATATATTTCCTGCTTCATTGTTCTGGGATGGTCACCTTCACGCAATGTCCTTAAACTTTTTGATTTAAAAAAAACCATGCCTAATATTTTCATATAATCATAATGTGTGTAGACTACTGGCTACCTACACTGAATAGCATTTGCCTACATGAATGCACAGATTTGATCTCTGTGAATGAGTGTTTAATTTTAAAAAAAGGTCTAATCCAGAGGAAACCATTACATTGTAGCGAAGTGGGAAATAGGGTCCATAAAATAAATAATGTATTTTTATGTGTTGCCATATTTACTAAGAATAGCTAGCAGAGATGGGGATTCGAGTCAGTGACTCGGACTCGAGTCGCATATAGTCAGACTCCAGACTCGACTCAGACTTGTCCAAAAATGACTTGAGACTCGACTCGGACTCATCAATAAGGACTTGTGAACAATAAGAGTCTGCCAAATGGCATTGTGAAAATGATGAAATGAATGTCACAGCCAATTACTATTTTTCAGTTATTCATATGAAAGATATTCCTTAGTTAGAACGCCGTTTTATGCGCCACAGCATGCGCCTTTTAGTAGCAACCAGAGCAATTGTAGCAATAGCAATTGTAATTGACGTTAACATTAAAAGCTACCGTAGAACCCGAGTTTGGCATGTTTTGTAGATTAATTTAACAATAACGGTTTTTAAATTATTTATAATTTTACTATGAATTGGTTAATGGCATTCCTAAGGATTTGAGGTTTTCCTACAGCTGTCAGGTCTTGGGACAAGGGAACCAAATGCAGACTCAGGGATAAGGTGAAAAAGGGCAGGCTTTAATGAAAAAGCGGCAGATCCAAAGCGTAGTCCAAAACAGACAATGGTCAAGATTCATGCAGACAGGTACATGGAGGGCAGGCAGAGCGAAGTAGGGAAGACGCCAGAGTTCAAAACCAAGAAGACAGGCAGGCTAAGGTACATTACATTAATGGCATTTGGCATTAATTAAGGTTTACAGGGAGGTAGGGAGGGACAGGGAGAGGTGCAGCTTGAAGAGATGCGTCTTCAGTCTGCACTTGAAGATGACAATAGATTCTGCTGTTCTGATATCCATGGGGAGTTTGTTCCACCACTGTGGAGCCAGAACAGACAGTAGTCGTGAGCGGGAGGTGGAAGTTCGAAGTGGCGGAGGCGCCAGGCAGCCTGTGGTGGCCGAATTAAGAGGTCTGGCAGGCGTGTAGGGTCTGATGATTTTTTGGAGGTAAGCTGGGGCTGACCTCTTAACTGCTTGGAAGGCTAGCACCAATGTTTTGAATCTGATGCAAACAAAGGACAGGCAGCCAATGGAGGAAAGCAAGCAGGGGGGTGACATGCAAGTGTTTGGGAAGGTTGAAGACCAGACGAGCTGCTGCATTCTGGATTGGAGGGGTCTGATGGTGGACGCTGGGAGGCCAGCCAAGAGAGAGTTGCAGTAGTCCAGGCAGGACAAAACCATTGCTTGGGCCAGGAGCTTGGTCGAGTAGGGGGTGAGAAAGGGGCGGATTCTCCAGATGTTGTATAGGAAGAACCTGCATGACCGGGTCACCGCCGCAATTTTCTCGGAGAGGAACAGTCTGTTGTCCATCAGTACGCAGGGGTTCCTTGCACAGGGTGATGCCGTCAGTGAGGTATCCTCTATGGAAATGGAGAGATGCAGATGGGGAGAGGTAATAGCAGGAATGAATATAGTTTCAGTCTTACCTGGGTTGAGCTTTAGATGGTGGCTGTCCATCCAGTTCTGGATGTCACTCAGGCAAGCAGAGATACGGGCTGAAACCTGTGCGTCAGATGGTGGGAAATAGATGAAGAGTTGGGTATCATCCTCATAGCAGTGGTAGGATAGACCATGAGCAGTGATAACAGGGCCAAGGGAACGAGTATAAAGAGAGAAAAGAACTGAGACCTGGGGAACTTCTGTGGCAAGAGGCCGAGGTGTCGATACAGTACCAGCCTAGGCAATCTGGAAGGAACGACCAGAGAGGTAGGACTCAATCCAGTTCAGGGCTGTGCCAGAGATCCCTGTTACTGACAGGGAGGACAGGGGGTTGGAGTGATCCACAGTGTCAAAGGCGGCAGAGAGATCTAGAAGAATGAGGACAGAGGAGAAGGAGACTGCTTGTGCGGCATGGAGTGATTCACCGACGGAGAGGAGTGCGGGTTGTAGGGCGGTGGGAGAGCAGGAGTTGAGAAACATCAGTCCATAAGGGGAGAGAAAGTGGAAAAGGAAGGGATGGGCCTGGGGGGGGGGCACAGAGAGGGAGGTGGTGGTTGCAAAGGATCTGCGGATGTCTGTGACATTCTTATCAAAACAATCTGCAAAGTCATCAGCAGCGAAGGAGGACTGAGGTGGAGGAGGCGGTGTGCTGAGGAGAGATTAATAATAATATTAATAAGTATGCAAGACGCAGAGAGTCTGGTTGCTGAAACAACCACACTAACTAGAATGTAAAGTTTATGAATAAACTACAGTATGGTTAATTCAGCAGTTGTTTAGCTGTTATCAGAATAAAACAATAGCGAGCTGTAGCATATGAAAACTTTACCAGTGTAACCTTATGACCAATTCGACCAATTTGGATTGTGGAGAGTTTAGTCATTGATTGGTGTAATCAATGGCAGACCACTCAAGATAAAGCTTTACCAACTGAATCATGTAAACAATGGATGAGTCGACAAACAAAAGAGATAAAGATTGAGAAAACTGTCATGACTCTCAACAAGGTCAGAATCATGTATATTTCTCTAGAATCACACAAATTTTAAAGAGTAGTTTTGAATATGTGCTCAAATGCTGTGTAAACACATACTAATCAATTGTAACAACATTTTTGGATCACTGAACTTTGTTCATCTAGGTCTTGGGTATCAGGAAATGACAAAATATTGTAGCAAACCCTATTAGATATATAAAATAAATCACAAAAACCTAGTGTTGTCACTACTATTTTTCAGCATCAGTTGACAATGGGAGAGCTAATGGCCTTTCTTCAATGAATATTTATGTGTTATGTGGTCCTGCCAGATAAGTAGACTTTTCACAGCTGGCCTGACCCCTCCCTACCTCTAAGACAAAGCCTATCCACAAAGCAATACTTAGTGAACCATTTAGAATAACCTATGTTTCTGTATGTCATTGTATCATGCTTTACAGCTGGCGTTCTCACACATGGCATCGCCCTCCCCTGCCAGAGAATAATTATCACTTTGTTACAATTTGAATGAAATGGGCTGGGATTGGGTTTGCACGAAACTCACATATTAATGAGTGAAGATTAAGAAATCGCAACTACAAGCCACGTGCCTCACGGAACATAGGGATTATACATTGCCAGAGCCATATGGAGCCAAAATGGTGGAACGGAAGTGACGTCACTCCAGGAAAGCACTTAATGGCTCTGCTGGGTGTAAGCATGATGAAGTCTTTTCACAGAAATGTGAAAAGACTTTCGTTGAAAGATACATTGTTGTACACTATGCTGAGGGAGTGGAGGATGGTGGAGTTTTAGCTGTTTTATTCCTACACTTCGAAAAATGAGACAGTGGAGGGAGGGAGTCCACAAAGATCGGTTTCCAGAGCACAGAGTGGGGGAGGGTGGTAGAGGAGTATACACTTTCTGGCTAAATGGACGCACTCATTGTCATGACAGGCTATTTCTGACCACTTTCAAGATAGCAGTTAGCTATCAATAGCTAATGTTAGCTGAGTAAAGTAATGTTAACATTGCATAGCTGGCTAGGTAATTCAATTAGCTAGTAATGTTAAATAGGACTATTTAGCTATAATGGCAACTTCTAGCTAGCTATGTTATTAAGTGCTGTAAAGCATATACATCAAACCGTAGTAGAGTAGAGTAGTTGTCCCCGCCAAGCTTACAAAAGTAACTTTATCTCCAGATTTGCAGCTATCAACAGCTAGCACATTCTGGCATGAGGCATGTCATCTTCTCTGTTCATTCTCTTTCACTGCCTGTCACTATATTCATGACATGGATAGCTATCATAACTAGGAATATAGGCAAGAGCTAGCTAGTAACTGTCTCATAATATTTACATGGTCCTGGGTAGCAAGTTATAGAAAGTAAAGGGCATGCATCTCTTTAAATTCTTCTCTTTTTGCACTTGCTTAATAACCTAGGAAAAGGTGGAAAGGAATGCGGTTCAAGGGGTTCAAGGCTTGCTGGCTACTTCACTGAAGCTCTTGCTGCTGTGACGTTTACGTGTAAGGGCCATTATGTATTTGATAGGTAAGTCTTAAACTACTTACGGTTCTCTATTCTTTTTAAATGGTCAAATACAAATTATATTAGTCATTAATAGTTAAAGTTATTATGGCAAAATTTGCAGAGTTTATTCAGAACGCAAGTGGAATATTGTAAAATGCAGATTTTGAAAGATATCATTGGTCAGGGCAACCACTGTTTATATAGATATGATTACATGACCTTCCGGTAAAAAAGTTGGTAAAAAGTCCTGAAATTCAACACAAAAACTATGTTTAAAGTGAGAGATAATGTCATAATGTTTGGCAAAAGCCAAAAAAGACAGGAAATTAAACCCAAAAACAATGTTTTAAAGACGAGATCATGATTGGCAAAAGCTGAAAAAGACAGACAATTCACAGAAGTACCGAAAACATTATCTTGAACTTTGCACCGACAAGGCTTCCAACACACATTAATACCTGCTATGGGTACTGTAACTATGGTGGTCTACTTCAAACAACATGTACCACTGGGCAGGCTGCTGAGGATTCAATCAAATATTCTCTTTGAATCAACAACCAAATAGATTATTTTAAGAGGAACACAGTAATTAATGCTCTGAAGAAGAAAAAATATCACTGTCACATTCAAGGTATGACAATGAAAATAATAGTCATAGAGGAATATCAAAATATATTTGTTTCAGCCAGTATATATCTCCATATCTTAATTTGAAAATTTACACATGTATTTCTAAATGTTAAACTGTTAAATGGTCTTAATATCAAAATCAATTGAAAAATATGAACCAGCTGTTTCAGTCCAAATGCTTTACTATCATTACCATTCATTTGTGATTGAGCAAGGTAATGTATGTATGGAAAAGATCATTTTGAATGTGAATTCATTAGAAATAATAAGACATAAGAAATTAGAAGACATAAGAAATCAGCTGATTGCAAACTATTGGTTTAAGGCTCCATCTTCAAAATGTAAGTGCTCGTGCAGTTCTGGGTACATTTATTTAGAGTATATGTGTAATGTCTTATGTAAGCCCACACAAAATATTAATGTAAGTTGCACTGCTAAATCATACCATCCTCATATAATAATGTTATATGGTAGACATAATAGACATAATAGTAGTAATAATAATAATAATAATAATAATAATAATAATAATTAAGAAAATTGTATTTAGATTGTATATAGCACTTTTCAAGAACCCAAATACTTTACAAAATCTAGGGGGAAAAGCACAATTGCTATCGTGATTAACAATACAATTCTCACTCAGGACTCATTGAGACATGTCTCATTTTCAAGAGTTCTCTGTTAACAAAAATCAGTTGAAGCAATACAGTATGAAGTAGGAAATACATTTAAAATTTTACAATAGAAACTAATGCAATTTAAAATCAATCAAATCAGAAATTCTACAAAACTTATCTGCTCTTACTTATGTTCTCTCTTACAGCTGTCTGATTATCAGATTTTCATGGCTGCTACCATTAGTTCAGATATACACTATGTACTTATGCAATTTGGCAGTGATTGCCTCTTTTCGTTTATTTTAAAGAGCATTCATTTCTACAAAGTAACAAGACAATTGGTACATTCAAAATAAATATGTACCTAATTGATTTTGAAAAAATCTTAAATTAATCAACTGCATTCCTCTGAAAATAACGTATTTGGTTGTTGATTCAAAGACAATATTTGATTGAATCCTCAGCAGCCTGCCCAGTGGTACATGTTGTTTGAAGTAGACCACTGTTACAGTACCCATAGCAGGTATTAATGCATTGTGTGTTGGAAGCCTTGTCAGTCCATAGGTCAAGATAATGTTCTCGGTGCTTCTGTGAATTTCCTGTCTTTTTTGGCTCTTGGCAATCATGATCTCTTCTTTAAAACTTAGTTTTCGGGTTGAGTTATTGATAAATGACTGCTATTTTGAGTATTTGGTTATTATTTTGAGTATTGTTTGGAGTAGCGTGCTTCAGGAGCAGAACCGACAATTACTCAGCCATCACAGGTGTTCACATAAGCCCATGATCAACATACTGTACACATTGTTCTATATTACGCACATTCCTATGTATTTGTGGTTCTCCCTGTGCAATTCTATTACCATGATAAGCTTCCATCTCTTCTTCCATCTCCTTTGGTGTAGCTGAATCCTTTGAACCCCTTCTATTCACTAAAGATGTTTACTGAGGCTGCTGCTTGTCCATTTGATGTTGATTAGGTTTTTACATCTTTGACTTACTCATCCCACCACTCCCTCGTTTTCCATAGAAACAGTCTTTAGTGATCCGCTCCATAAAATAACTTCCTTGGCTTGCCCAGGAATGTAATTCACCTGTGTAATTGGCTGAAGAGCTGAAAATCTAGTATCAGACTCCATGGCTACTAATCTAGCCAGCTGAATGCAAGCCTAATTGGCAGCTTGTTCAGTAATTTGGATCCTAAAGTGGTTTATTGATGTTGGGCGAACAGATAAATAAAGGGAGGTTATACATACTGGTTTTGTTTAATGGTTGTTGTGTTTCCATATGTGTGTTCCATATTCACCCCAACAATATTACTTCTATTCTCTTCGAGGACATAAATTACAGTAGGTGTAAAGAATGAATCCAGGGATTTAGGAAACAGGTCCAACTGTATTTGTCCCAGGTGGAGGCAACAAACCCATCAGTCAGCTGTAATATTTTAATTAGTTCTTTTTCATAAACCAATGGGAGTATTTGGCATGTGTTCCTGTATTTTGGATTCATTCTGCACCCAGTAAATATCATCGCTCATCATTTTATTTATTTATTTTTTCATTCTCTACCAGTTTAAATGAATGGCCAACTCAGTAAAAATTAGCATATGCAAGTCACAGTGTGATTAAACCCAGGGAATTTTTCTCTACATCAAGTATATGTGCTGTATACAGCATGTTTATTTTACAGAGCTCAGGAAATTAAGTCGCTCCCCTAATTTCAAACCTGTGTACCTGTAACTCCAAAGTGAGAGTCAGTTGTCCTTGGAGCAGACTAGGATAATTAAGGATATCCTTAGGGCTTTTACAAAATGTATAACTCATATTGGGAAACATGATACCCACCATTACTTTCATTTCGGTTTTTTTTTTTTCATGGGCAAAAATAGGTTCCATTTCCTCAAGCCATTTGGCCGTGGAGTGCACTTTTTCATTTTCATCCCCCCCTATCACCCCTCACCCCAAGGGAGACAAGTTCCTTCTCATTAAGCAGCCACTTTTAATTGATCAACAATGTGTTGCACATTTTAATACTTTAATATTGTTTTTTACTTCTAAATGAACACCAACTTTGTTAAGGAATTCTGAAGGGACATGGAGATCTATTTAGTACACCCAAGAACAATAGATGTGTTTACATGCAGAATGTCTTCATTCATAATAATTTGTTCAGATTGAGGATTCCAAATGAACCGTTCATATGCACGCTGAATAAATGGATCCGATTAAAGTTGTTTGTTTACATGCCAAGCATTTAATCAGAATACAACATTTTTACATACACAGAATGATCTTGAGCAACTACACCATAGACATTTTTCACACATCTCCAAATATGCAGTGTGTACAATATTAGCATTTCTGCTGTCCAGGCAGCAGCGTCTGAATATGAATTAAAAATTTCCCTTTTAGCTATATAGCCATCTTTATACTTTTTCAGCAGTTTTTTATTTGGTTGATATGTCTGTGGATTCAGCTTTCAGCCTTTTGACCATCAAAGTGTTCCACAATTTTTACTTCCTTTAATGTGTAATGTTTGCAAAAGAATGAAGCGAATTGCCCACAGACATCTGCCATGTTTTTTATTTTATTTATTTATTTATTTATTTTTTGCCAGCCATCAGAAGCTGGACCTAATAAAATAAATTAAAAAACATAATAATAATAGTAAATTACGGAATCTTATTGCTGCCAATGAAAAAACAAAACGTATATACTTTTTGTTTCTCCAAAATATTGTGCTGCCAACATAAAAAAAAACCCAGGAATAGTGGAAAATCTCATGGAATTACTATGAAATTATTGGCATGGAAAATTACTAATCCTAAAATTAAACTTGTCCCGAATAGCAAATCTCACTTAACAACGGATTAATTAATGGAGCACCCAGCTACAGGAAACCAGCAGGATCAGTAGCTATTCTGTACTGGAACTGATGGCCATCTCACTGTATCTGCAGAACACACAACCTGTGATTTTTTCATCCAATTAATAAAATGGAATACTGGAACTGAAACCTCTCACGATGTGTATTTGGATCAATACAGGTATACCTCGATTTACGAAGGGGTAACATTCCTGAGAAACTGTTCTTAAACCAAAATTTCGTAAACCGAACAGAATTTATGATTGATTTCATTGAGAAGTTCCCGGGCAGTTGATAACGATACAGAAAAAAAAGATGATAAATCTTATTTCATTCTATTTCTATTTTCATTCATTGGTAAACCATCGGAACGTAGTTATTAAATGACTGAAACTGCAATGGCAATTTGAGCTTAAACTGGTAAATGTGCATATGCAAATTAGGCTACTGTTAGGGTTGCCACCCGTACTGGATTCTCCGGGACTGTCCCGGATTTTTGTTGTCTGTCCTGGAAAAAATAATGAAACGAAATGTCCCGGAATCTAAGTATTTTCAAGTGTTGCATACATTAGTATTGCTTAATGAAATGTAGGCAGCGTATCCAGTGTTTGTTCCTAAATGTAATGTAACAAATGGTGCAGAGACATTATTAACTAATCACGAATTACACTATTTTTGCAAGGAAAGAGAAATTGGCACAAAGTCCAAGGTAGTTACGCACCACATTCCTTCAGGCTCGCGCACCCTCGATAGTCCGGCTTACTCAGTTTGCCAGCTTTGTATGTGTCCAGGATTTTTACAGGACTGAGGTGGCAACCCTAGCTAGTGTAGATGGTAAAATGAAAACATTTCATTCCAGTAAAAACGTTTTAAGCACTAGAGGGCAGCATTGAGTTGGGTCTGTTGCAATGTCTGTTGACTTTTCTTTGCAAAAATGTTTTTCTCCGTGTAAAATTTAGTTAAAGTGAACATTCCATTCGTTAAATGAAAAAAATTCCCTAAAATGTTGTGTTCGTTAATGTGAAAATTTGTAAATAGAACGTTCATAAACTGAGGCATACCTCGATTACATAAGCATCCCAGGAACTTTATTTTCTAGGAATACCATTACATATTTAAGTAAAATGCTAATTGCTGGCATCCTGTTACAAATGCTAAGATCTGACTATCTGTCGTTTTAACTCCTGTGTGACATGCAAAATACATGGTGGAATATGTACAGCATATGCAGAAAGAATAGTGCATGTGGTGTGTTGCCCCTTGGATGGATAGATAGATAGATACTGTCGTGAGAATATTTGGTTAACTAATACAACTGTTGTTGACAGAGGAATCACTGAGTGTAGGCTACAAATTCACAATAGTCTAGCTCTCTAAGCCAACTTCAAAGAAACAAGTAACGCAAGTAACTTTAACTTAACTTCAAACTAACACGCGTAGCTGCTATGAAAATGTGTTTGTTTTTTTCTTAATGATAATTATTATTTTATTTTTTTGTATTACTAAATTAAAAATGGACGGACCAATTTCCTCCTGGCTCGTCGACTGATGACATCAGCTTACCAGAAACGATTACACTTTTGAATTGTTGTGAGAGCTTTGACCAAAGCTTTGACCAAAGCCGTAACAGGTATTGCATTTGTTTAGAGCAAGTCATTGAGTTTGGTAATTAATCACAAACCACAAGTGATGCAGCCCTGTAAATGAACTTTCATTTTCTGCTTTGACAGCAGTACGATTTCCACAATAAAAGCCGTAGCTAGTAAAAGGGGCTGTAAGGTTGACATGACATAGCCAGCTAGCAAGTATAATGTTAGTTCAGGTGATTAATGTTTACTAAATAAACATAAGGTAACAAATGGTAACTCTTTGCTGTTGAAGCTAGCAAGGAAACAAAAGTGAATTAATAGTGCTGTGTCAACCATGGTTTGTCACGAATTACCAAAATCACTGACTTGCTCTAAGCCAGTGGTTCCCATCCTCAGTCCAGGGTCCCCTCTATGTATGCTGGTTTTCGTAATCAGAAATGCAATCATAGTATTTCAGCAAGATGTTTTTTTTTAATTACTCTTCTCATATTTAGAGGGATATTTTACCCTCTTTAGCCACATTGTACTAGCAATAGCCATGCATGCCAGGAAAAATACAAGTTCCATGTTCACATTGTGGCCAAACTAACAATTAGGGAGATGAAGAATTCAATGCGGAAGCAAATGATAATGCATTGTGATACTTTTTAAGGAAAAGAATAACAAAATAACTCATGTTCAACAACCTAATTTGGATCTTATTGATTCACCTCTTTAATTTGATCAGGTAGAGAACCCGCTCTAAAGCAATAGGCCCAACTAATTCTGCAGACACGCCCTGTGATCTTAAACTAGTAGTCTGGTAAACTGGTCGACTGACGTGAAGAGTAAGACAAAAAAATAAATTAGCATAACAACATAACCGTGTCTTTAAATGTTAGGTCGATGTGCCATTCTTTTGTCTTTGGGTTTTCTGTTACTACTGTTACTACTGTTACTACTACAGTGTGCATTAGTGTTCTGCAGTGGGTTGGTTGCATTTTCTCCTGGATTAGTTAAGTAGTATTTGTTTGCTTGCTGATTCTAAATTCAGTTTAGTTGTCATTATAGTGTTCTGTTGTGTACTTGTTTGTTTGTTAGCTATTACAAGTGGTGTTTATTTAGATTCAGTGAAACTGGGTTAGGTGTTTGTTTCTCTCAGGTAAGCTAGGCTATTAAGTTAGGCTATTGTTTTACTGGCTGGCAGGCCACAGCTTTTGTTGTAGGAGGAGCCAATACTTTGCACCCTGCTCAGGGTATAATTACTGAACTCACTTCAGTGTGCATTAGTGTTCTGCAGTGGGTTGGTGTTATTTAAGCTGTTGTGTAGCGCACCTCGGCTACTTGCCTCGGCGTACGAAGTCGCAGGTGTACAAAGTCGGGGGTGTCTATCTACAGGTGTCCATCGAGGCTGTCCGAGAGCCTGATGTTTGATTTTGTTTTTGCTGCCTGCCCTCATTCCACTGTGTAGTATTCCTCTTGTCCCCCCTAGTTCCCTCCATGTGTTTCCTTCCCATCCCTGTCCTCTCTCCTCTCCCCAGGTCCCAGTCAGGTAGGAGGTTCGCCTCCCGCCAACATGGGCAGAATATCTCTAACCTCATCTTCCCTCCCAGATCCCCTGGTATTGATCTCTGTGTGGCTGGTGGCCTCTGGAACTGCCAGTCCGCCGTCCAGAAAGCAGACTTCATATCTGCCTATGCCTCCCACCTCAACCTTGACTTTCTTGCTTTAACTGAAACGTGGCTCTCACCTGAGAACACGGCCACCCCGGCTGCCCTTTCCTCTGCCTTCTCTTTTTCCCACACACCCAGATCCTCTGGCAGAGGAGGTGGCACAGGTCTCCTAATCTCATCCTCATGGAGATCTAGTGTCTTCTCCTCATCCCTCTCCTTCTCCTCTTTTGAATTTCATGCGGTTTCTGTTACTCTGCCGTGCAAACTGTTTATCATTGTTGTTTATCGCCCCCCGGGTCCTCTGGGGAACTTTTTGGATGAGATGGACATCCTCCTCAGCTCCTCACCTGTCAATGACACCCCCCTGATCCTCCTGGGTGACTTCAACCTCAACTCAGAGTCCACCCAGTCTACCTTTCTCTCCCTCCTCTCTTCTTTTGACCTTACCCTCACTCTTTCCCCTCCCACCCACAAAGCAGGCAACCTTCTTGACCTCATCTTCACAAGGAGCTGCACAACAACCAACCTCTCTGTAACACCACTCCATATATCTGACCACTCCTTCATCTCTTTCTCTCTTCCACTCTCCTCTAACACCCATCCATCTCTCCCACCATCCACTGTCACCTGTCGGCGGAACCTACGCCACCTGTCTTCCTCCACCCTCTCATCTACAATCCTCTCCTCCCTACCATCTGCGGAGTCTTTCTCTCGACTGTCTACCGATGATGCGGCTACAACTCTCATGTCCTCCCTCTCATCTTCCTTTGACTGTCTGTGTCCCCTCACCACCAAACTAGCTCGGGCCTCCCCCCCCAGTCCCTGGCTTTCTGATGCTCTACGAGCTGTCCGCCTCAAAAAACCTACTCTCGATCCCTCTGCCCTGAACAACTACAGGCCTGTCTCTCTTCTTCCCTTTCTCGCTAAAACCCTGGAACGGGCGGTCTGCTCCCAACTGTCCACTTATCTTCTCCACAACAATCTCCATGACCCCAACCAGTCTGGCTTCAAGAGTGGCCACTCCACTGAAACCGCCCTGCTCGCGGTCACTGAGGCACTCCACTCTGCTAAAGCAAAATCCCTCTCCTCTGTCCTCATCTTCCTCGACCTGTCGGCTGCCTTCGATACAGTCAACCATGAGATTCTGCTCTCATCGCTGTCTGGGATGGGTGTCACAGGTTCTGCACTCGCTTGGTTTTCCTCCTACCTCTCTGGTCGCTCCTACCAGGTGACTTGGAGGGGCGCACTCTCCGACCCTCAACCCCTACGAACTGGAGTCCCGCAGGGCTCGGTTCTTGGGCCTCTCCTCTTCTCGCTATACACCATGTCTCTTGGTTCTGTTATCTCTTCCCACGGCTTCTCTTATCACTCCTACGCTGATGACACCCAACTCTTCATTTCCTTCCCCCCTGACACCCAAATCACCACACAGATCTCTGCCTGCTTGGCTGATATCTCTGCATGGATGACTTCCCATCACCTGAAGCTCAACCTTGCCAAAACTGAGCTTCTCTACATCCCTGCTAAGTCCTCTCCATCAATCGACCTCTCACTGACTGTGGAGGACTTTGTAGTTTCCTCCTCCTGTACGGCAAAGAATCTTGGGGTGACTCTTGATAACTGCCTCTCCCTGGCTCCACAAGTATCCTCCACTGCCAGAACCTGCAGGTTCTTTCTGTTTAATATACGCCGCATCCGTCATCTCCTGACGGAGAAAGCCACCCAGCTCCTAGTCCAGGCGCTCGTCATTTCCCGCCTGGATTACTGCAACTCCCTCCTAGCCGGTCTCCCAGCGTGCGCCATCAAGCCCCTCCAGCTGGTCCAGAATGCTGCAGCCCGCTTGATCACCAGTCAGCCCAGGTCGGCTCATGTCACCCCGCTTCTCATTGGCCTCCACTGGCTTCCTATTGCCGCACGCATCCGATTCAAGGCCCTAGTGTTGGCATTTCAGGCTGCTAAGGGGACTGCCCCACATTACATACAATCCCTGATCACTCCCTACTCCCCAGCTAGACCACTCCGGTCTGCCAGCTCTGGTCGCCTTACGATTCCCTCTCTACGGGCACCTGGCGGTCGAGCTGCACGTTCACGCCTGTTTTCCGTTCTGGTTCCTCAGTGGTGGAATGACTTGCCTACCACTGTCAGGACAGCAGAATCCCTCCCCCTATTTCGACGCAGACTCAAAACACACCTCTTCAAACTCTACCTTAGTCCCCCCTCCTGATTTACCCCGCCCCCCCCTTCTGATACCCCTATCCCTGTCTAACCCCCCCCCCCCAAAAAAAAAAAAAATAAATAAATAAAAAATATTGCACTTATATGACGACTATATGTTTAGAACAGCAGTCCAGGTGTATTTTTCTAGCTCTGGATGTGATGCTTTGACTTGTGGTAGAACCTATGCACTTGTAAGTCGCTTTGGATTAAAAGCGTCTGCCAAATGAATAAAATGTAAAATGTAAATGTAATTATTTAGAAAAAGGGTGTTATTTGACGGTGTTATAAAAGGTCACTATGTTAGTACCTGAAAAGTTAGGAGTTCAGAGTTTTGAGGTGTCATTTTAACATTGAAGCGACAATATACTGCTAGCGCTAGCTAGCTATCCTGTTCCAAGGATTGTGATGGATTTGGCAGAGATGCTTTCATTGTACTTTCTACTTGGCCTGAGGCACCAAGAAATACTGCAATATCTCACCCACATGGATGGTGTTTTTATTAGCCTGCATACTTTGCATAGACTCCTAAAAACTATGCGTTTATATAGACGAAAGCATCCAATCTAATCTCATGGTTATTGCACTGTTCCTCTGTGAGGAATTGTCAAAACATCGACAACTACATGGGTACAGATTTATGCATCTAAAATGCATTCAAGAGGGATATGTTGTCACCGAAGATGCAATAAGGTGCCTACTGAAAATTCTTGATCAACTGGGTGTACAGATCATAAGCAGAAGTTGGCTGCAACGCCGTCCAGCCGCTGTATGCCAACCCAGGACCTAACTTTGTTTGGCATATGGACCATTATCTAATTGTTTCATCCCGTAAAAACGTTTTTGTATTGGAAACATTGCTGACAAAATAACAGTCTTGTCCCATGAGAATGCAGAAATTATGTTTAGGGTTTCAGACTGGGGTCAAGCTTCACCATTAAAAATGTATGTGAGCAAAAAGGGGTCTGCCCTATGTTCCCTCAACCCTATGATTTTTTCCCCCATCCAAATTAGGCACTATGTTCCCTCAGCCCTATATTTCCTCATTAAATTTTTCCCCCCATCCACTTTGGGCCTGTTAGTTCCAATCAATCATCGGTTGAATGTTTATTTGTTTTTTAAACGAACCAATAAACAAACAAACAACAAAGCAAAAGTGACCAAAATTAACTATCCAAACACTGCTTACCTAGCCAACTAAAAATACCGATACACAAAGTAAATCAAAAGACAACAATTAACGTTCACCGGGAGGTAGGGAGGGACGGGGAGAGATGCTGCTTGAAGAGATGCATCTTCAGTTTGCGCTTGAAGGTGGGGAGAGATTCTACAGTTCTGACCTCAACGGGGAGTTCGTTCCACCACCATGGAGCCAGAACAGACAGTAGTCGTGAGCGTGAGGTGGAGGTTCGGGGAGGGGGAGGTGCCAAGCGGCCGGTGGAGGCTGAACGAAGAGGTCTGGCAGGGGTGTAGGGTCTAATGATTTTTTGTAGGTAAGCTGGGGAAGACCCCCTAACTGCTTGGAAGGCTAGCACCAATGTTTTGAATTTGATGCGAGCCATGACAGGCAGCCAGTGGAGGGAAGTAAGCAGGGGGGTAATGTGTGAGTATTTGGGAAGGTTGAAGACCAGGCGAGCTGCTGCATTCTGGATAAGTTGGAGGGGTCTAATGGCGGACGCTGGGAGGCCAGCCAAGAGGGAATTGCAGTAGTCCAGGCGGGACAGAACCATTGCTTGGACCAGGAACTGGGTCGAGTAGGGGGTGAGAAAGGGGCGGATTCTCCATATGTTGTATTACATTTACATTTACATTTTAGTCATTTGGCAGACGCTTTTAATCCAAAGCGACTTACAAGTGCATAGGTTCTACCATAAGTCAGAGCATCACATCCAGAAACTAGCAAAATACACAGGAAATGCTGTTCTAAACATAGTTTTCATCAGAAGTGCATTTTATTTTATTTATTTATTTATTTATTTATTTATTTTTTGGGGGGTGGGGGGGCTAGACAAGGATAGGGATATCAGAAAGGAGGGGCAGGGGAAATCAGGAGGGAGGACTAAGGTAGAGTTTGAAAAGGTGGGTTTTGAGTCTGCGTCGAAATAGGGGGAGGGATTCTGCTGTTCTGACAGTGGTAGGCAAGTCATTCCACCACTGAGGAACCAGAACGGAAAACAGGCGTGAACGTGCAGCTCGACCGCCAGGTGCACGTAGAGAGGGAAGAACCTGCATGACCGGGTCACCACCGCAATGTTCTCGGAGAGGGACAGTCTGCTGTCCATCACTGCGTCGAGGTTCCTTGCACTGGGTGATGGCGTAAGTGTGGTATCCCCGAGGGAAATGGAGAGATCCAGATGGGGAGAGATATTAGCAGGGATGAATATCATTTCAGTCTTACCTGGGTTGAGCTTTAGATGGTGGTTGTCCATCCAGCTCTGGATGTCACTCAGGCAAGCAGAGATACGGGCTGAAACCTGTGTATCAGATGGTGGGAACGAGATGAAGAGTTGGGTATCGTCCGCATAGCAGAGGTAGGATAGCTCATGTGCAGTGATCACAGGGCCAAGGGAACGAGTGTAAAGAGAAAAAAGAAGCGGGGCTAGGACTGAGCCCTGGGGAACTCCTGTGGCAAGGGGCCGAGGTGTCGATACCGTACCAGCCCAGGCAACCTGGAAGGAGCGACCAGAGAGGTAGGACTCAATCCAGTCCAGGGCTGTGCCACAGATGCCTGTTGCTGACAGGGTGGACAGGAGGATGGAGTGATCCACAGTGTCGAAGGCAGCAGAGAGATCTAGAAGAATGAGGACAGAGGACAGAGAGGCTGCTCGTGCGGCATGGAGTGACTCACTGACGGAGAGGAGCGCAGTCTCTGTCGAGTGGCCCGATCTGAAGCCAGACTGATGGGGGTCTAGCAGGTTGTTGTTAGAAAAGAAAGAAGAAAGTTGAGTAGAAGCGGCTCGTTCTACAGTTTTAGAAAGGAAAGGAAGAAGAGATACCGGCGGTAGTTCTGGATGATGGAGGGATCCAGGGTAGGCTTTTTTAGCAATGGAGTGATGTGGGCCCTCTTGGAGGATGCTGGAAAACAGCCAGAAGACAGGGAGGAGTTGACAAGGGAGGTGACAAATGGGAGAATGTCAGGTGTGATAGTCTGGAGAAGAGAAGAGGGGATAGGGTCAATGTTACAGTAGATCACTATTATCGTGTCACTGTATGCTCAAATTGATTGCGTATGTGACTCATACCAAATGAAAACGAAATAAATTAGACCAAAGCTGATCTGGAAGTCATTTTTTATTTATTCGTCATGAAAGTTGCACTGCTCCAGAACAGTGAGCTAACTTGTTCGGAACACGCTGAGTTTACACATTTGGTTAATATTGCATTGTCAGCTTGTTGTCCGCAAATGACTGTACAGCAGCTAATCATAGTTTGATTTAGAGTTGTTAGCAGTCCGGTGAAATCATCTCATCATTTTAAAATAAAAGACGCGTTCTAGTTTGCTTATTATTTCATATGTTTCCTTCCTTCCGTTTTCATAAATGGTACAAGTCACATACATTTGTCGTTTTCTCTGTGCCTTTAAGTGCCTGGGATAGGCAAAGAGTAAATAAATAAATAAACCACATTCCTCAGAACTACCATTTAAAGGATGTTAACTTCTGGTGGAAGCTTCCAGAACACAGCGTTGTTTATTGAAAGAACCCAACAAGGGAAGGAGAATAAACAGAAACATGATACTACTGTTTTATAAATGTCCATTATCTTAACCCACTTATCCTGAACAGGGTTGCTGGAGCCTATCCCAGCATACATTGGGCGAAAGGCAGGAATACACCCTGAACAGGTTGCCAGTCCATCGCAGGGCACACACGCCATTCACTACACCCAAGGGCAATTTAGACTCTCCAATCCGCCTAACCTGCATGTCTTTGGACTGTGGGAGGAAACCTTAGTACCCAAAGAAAACCCACGCAATCATGGGGAGAAACAAACTCCACACAGAGAGGCCCCAGCGGACTGGGATTCAAACCCAGGACCTCCTTGCTGTGAGGCGGCAGTGCTACCGACTGCACCATCCAATAATTAATCCCACCAGTTTTCAACACCTTCATCACCAGGCAGTGAATCCTTTATAGATTTTTTGTGTGAAATGACTTTCAACAGTGCTATTCACGCAATTAAAAACTGTAGTAGCTATTTGTGCTTCAGGTGCTGTACGGAAAATTCTGAACTGACACGGTTCTGAACAATTCATGTATCCAAGTTTTTGCGTGTCTGTGATCGCCAATAAGCAACCATAATCATAAATGGTATTCCTCAGGAGAAAAACTACTGTTGAAGGGACGGTAACTTGTGGAAGCAGCTGCTCGGGACACAGTGAGTCTACGTTAGTCTAGCTAGGTTAGCTAACTTTGCTAGATGATCTCTTAGCTATGTTTGATCCTAAAATGCAACTGACAACCGAAAGTGAAGCATATTGCCGGAATTGTATTTTATGTAGGCTACACTTATACCATACAGCTAGGCAGCCTGAGCCAATTAGCTAGCTTAAGCTGAAAGAGACATTTTGACAAACTTATATCCCGAAAGCAATAACCCCAATATAGGGTTTGCCAGGATTTAGCTTGCTACGTCTGAGTCATCAAGTAAAGCTTTACTTTCCAATCAAATGTAGTTTTCTCCAAAGAACCAAGATGGGATTTCACCTGACTTTTCACCACAAAAAAATGTTCAGCGGCTAACGTTAGCTATAGGTCCCATAATGTTAAGTTACTTGGTTTAATTATATTTCTTCCAAGTCGTCATTTTATTCACTTTATTCATTTTATTGAAATGTATGTTGTCATTAACTACATGTTAGATTAGGCTAATATCAATTTACTTAACCCCTTAAATGTCACCCCTTTTCTTCACACAAACTTGAAAATGACATACCCCAAATAAAATGGTTTCTACAATACTATTGTTTGCCAAAAGCTAGAATTAATCTAAATATTATTGAAACAAAGTTACAGATGCTGACATACAGTGTAACTGGAAGTTTTTTCTCTCACTGAAAACATGTTTGCATTTTAGTGGATGCTCATGGCTGTGTCAGGTGGGCTTAGAAACAAAATGTAACTCCAGCAAAAACACTGCACAAAATAATCCCAAAAATGAGAATTGTGCTTGCTTTTTCTAAGCTCTGTCTAGGCTATTTTTTTTAGGTTTTGTCCTATGTGAGATTCCAGAAGGACACATGAAAACAAATCATATTATTGGTTGTTCATACTATATATTATAGATTATAAAACTCTTTTTATCACAATTTTTTGTGTCATCACAAAATACTTTTTTGTTGTAAAACATCAACATTTTTTGGCATGAACTCAGAAGACTGACATTCTGCATTCTGAAAATGAAAGCAAATGACTATGCCAGCGAAGGAATCCCTGTTGATTTATGCAAGCCCAACAATAATAAAAAAATACACAGTTGGAAACATAATTTCAAGGAGTGCAAAAAATCCCACTCTGGCCTGAATAAAATTTATATTCTTCATATTCTCCAGGGTATACTAGGAAATTATTAAATCAGTCTTTAACAGTATGAGTAAAAAAGGATTACATTACATAATTTGTATTTGTAAGTGCTCAATACTTGAGAGTTTTAAATCCCTCTATAGTATTTTCATTTTTGATAGGGGGAATATTATTTTATCTGGCACAAGTTAACCACAAATTATGTTGTTACTTTTCAGAGAGACATGAGTGGTCGACTGGTGATCAGTTTTGAATGCTGCTACGTTTTAACACTTTTCTGGTTTGCATCTTGTGACAGGGAGGCGCATGAGGAGCGGCAGATTTATTTGTGGTGAGCAGCAGCTCCATATTTAATCAGATTGCATTTACAGCACCTGAGTGAATTTATAAAACCACCATCTTCTCCATATAATTTCCAGTTCAAACAATTTCTCAAAGTTCTTTTTTTAATCCAAGACAAAATAAATAGGTTAAGATAATATTTCTGGGCTGTAGTTCTGTGCTAAACATAATTTTCAGTTGGGATGTACTGTACAGAAAGAGTCTTTTTCTTTTTTTACAGCTGCATAAATTTAATAAGGAATATAAAAGGAAAAATCCTTTTAGCAGGTGATTTATAGTAGAGCACTGGGAGAATCATAGATCATGTTGGAAGCCCGGCAGCAGCTGATGGGCCATATGAAGAGCGCTAATGCCATCAGAACAAAATGTAACCAATCTTTGAACACCCTCAACCATGCAATATGTCTAATAGAAACTCAAAACTATCTGGCTGTCAGAGACAGAAGGTGGGGTGGCGGCTGAACTCCAATCCACCCCAAAATCAATTCAGGAGGCACTGTGTCAGCATGAAGGCGAAAAGGGGGTGAACAAAGAAATAAACAAACAATGAAACAATGCTTTTACCCACACTCACACTTAAATCATGGACCAATCAAGGACGTCTTAATAAACACTGAACAATTAACTCATAATAACCCTGTAGTAAACCAATCTTACATCAAAAGGTATGCTTTATAAATAAACCAGATAAACAATATAAATTAAATGCTTTTTTATTTAAATGTCTCATCTTGCCTCTGTCACTCCTGACTGGGAAACTGTTAAAATGAATGACCGAAAGGGATGACAATACATAAGTGAAATATCAATAGGTTGCTAATGCTTTACTGTCAGCTGGCTCTTCACAACATTTGTCATTACAACACTGAGGGCTATTGTTCCCAAATGCATAGCTCCATGGCATGGCCCAGGGTATGTGAAGGCATATGACATGGGTTATCACTGAATCCTTAGTTGTATTTTCAAGAGTATACCAAAAGGATACCAACAGAACATACAGGTCTCTATCTTGGATGGCACAATCCAGCGGTAACCCAAACAGAAGTGTCATTGCTAGTTTCAGAGAGAGACAATCTCTTATCTGTCCTTTTTACACTCAGCACCAACACTGTAAAAATAGCTAATTACCCATTTGGATGGATTGGTCTTTAAATGAAGTGTAGTCACTGTAATTATTGTCGTATTGCTATGTTGATGCAACTGAAATCATTTGCATTATGACCAACCAAAACCTGGTCTTAAGTCATGTCAAAGTTTCATTGCAATTTTAACGGCATAATATTATTAATATATGGAATTAATATATTAATGTGCCTACAGAGGCTACTGTGCAAAGTATGCACACCCTCCTGTATGTTATACATGTAGGGACAGAAATGAACATGCATAAAAATATCAAGATAACAATGTGAAAGATGTGTATTTTTTGAAATAATACAAAATAATAAAAATACAAGGCCATAATGCATGGTTAATATTGATCTGAATTAAGACTATTGCGGTAATGATGAATGGCCAATGGCCAATTTTGGGTCAGTTTTACTGTAAATGTGTTTTATTGCAAATGAAATAGCTATGATATCAAACTGAAAGTAAATTAATTAGCTTGCTAGATAGATAGCCATGATGTTTCTGCACTTGCTTGCTAGCCCATGAGGGCTTAGCTACGAGAAATAGGCATTTGTTGGGGCTGTAATGTCAGGTATGTAATGTTACAGTCTCACAAGCTAACACACGTGTAAACAGAAAATATAGATAAATAATTATGGAAAGTAACTACCTTAGCTAGCTAGCTTAACGGTAGGTGTTTCACATGGTTTCCTAAATGGCTAGAGTGGGCTTGCTAACCAAGTGTTCATAGCAAGCTAGACTGCTTATGGTAGCTAATGGTAGCCTCTCCTAAATGCATTGCTGACATTTGACAATAGGACAGCTAGATTGCATTTGCCATCTTTCAGGGCTGACATGGCAAGTCGCCCTTTTAGTGTGAGATGCATTTATATATATATAAATATTTTGTGTCAGGTGGATCTGAAAATGACTTGAAAACGTGAGACTCAAGCCAAGTGCGTGAAATTTGGCCACTGAGAAATTTGTAAGAACTAGCTATGTAACTGAAATTCTGGTACTAGATCAATACAACTCATTCAGCTTACTCAAAAGTCTTTCATTCTGAAAGGCTTTTGTGCAACAAATGTGAACATTTTTCAATAAATGTGGAAAAACTAAAGGGTATCTGTGACAGCAATGTTGACTAGATTTCTACTCTCAATGCATGCTCTGAGCACCAATAATAAGATAGGAAGGTTATATTCATAATTCACTCTCTAATGACAGCCTTTTAGAGAGACACCCACACCTCCGTCATCAGAGAGCCTCACAGACACACTTTTGGTCCCAAGGAGCAGCAGCGAAAACTGATTTTTCATTCCGAAAGGTGTGCGACGAGAAGCATTGCAGAGTTCAATAGCCAAAGATGTGAGTGCTAATGTAGTCCACTGTCCTCAGGTTTTTGGAGTTTTACAATTTTTACTGAGTACCCTCTTCTGTTTTGTCAGTCTCTAAGCATCTGAAGACGCACCTCTTCAAGCTACACCTTTCTCTGTCCCTCCCTACCTCCTTGTAAACCTTAATTGTTGTCTTTACCTGTGATATTTACTTGTGTATAAGGATGTTTTATTCAGCTAGGTAAGCATTGTTTGGCTAGGTAAGCGGTTCGTTCATTGTTCATACATTTGCGGTACTATGATGATGATCATGATCAAATAGGCCCTGGTCCTTATCTTTGTTGTGCAGGTAGCAGTTGAAATTGTACTTCCCTCTAGGGTCTTTCAGCGCACTTATTCTTGGTAATGGGTTTGCACTTTGCACTTTGTTGCACGTCGCTCTGGATAAGAGTGTCTGCCAAATGCCATTAATGGAATGTAATACCCTAATCACCTTCTTCCAGTCGAAAACACAGGAATAATACAGTTTTGCATATGAGTCCTCTAAGGAGTATTTGACTGAGTCATTTGTTCATGTCACGTTTCATGCTTATCATGTCATGTCTTATGTTTAGTTATTGTCTTGGTTATGTTATTGTCATGTCACGGATTAGGTTAGTCTTGTCATGTCACGTAATATAGTTAATTGTCATAGTTTTGCAAACTTGTTATGTCACAATTTATGTTTCATGTTATGTTGTATTGTTCATTGATTAGCATACACTTTTTTGTGTCTTTCTGCAGTCCTGCTTTCTCTCTCTCCCTTTCTGTCACTCACACCAATTGAGAGAATATTATCATAAGTTCAATTCCAATGTGAAAATGGAGGGGTTTTCAGTGATTCACTTTAATAGTAGAAACCTGGTTGCTATTCATACAATGTCTTAGCAAGCCATAGGGTAGGGGAGACTTCATCATGGACCTAGCATGTGAGCTGTGTGACACTTACATTATGTGTTTGGTCTTGGTTCCATGCAAACCATGAAAGTGGTGCATTCTCTGTAGAGAAGAGTGACGGTGTGTGAAGAGTTAAAGAGCTAGAATTGTCTATACTGTGCTGTGAGGCAAATTAATAAATTTGTTGAAACAAACCAGAAAAACGCTTACCTATATTGTCCTGCCAAAATGTTTTCCTCTACACTACTATCAGTATAACATTGACTATTTTCCATATTATTCATGCTTGTGGTTGTGCCATAAGGTTACGCTCATTTACTTTCACTTTTAAGCAGTGTTCTAGACCATTTCAAATGGGGGGCCAGGCTGGGGCCACATGCAATTTTAGGGGTACCAAATATATTAAGCACCACTTGAAATTATGTAAAAACTTATTATGTAACATTTTTTGAGATGCACCTGTACATTCCTTGTACAAGTCTGAACTAAATTAACTGCCTTTGACAGAGCCACAGAGGAAGACTTTCCGTACAGTGCCTCGATGTGCAACAAAATCTATCTATTTGAGAAAGCAGGCCTCTTGCCTCCACAGACCTTTCACTATTGGGTTCCTGAACAATTTCTTGCAGAACTTGTGTAATTGCCGGCAATCTGTCCATTACATTGCAGCAATCCAAATAGCAGGATGCCCAGCAGGTGTCGCTTAGTCTCTGGAGCTCTCACGGTGAGCCTTCATACATTTCTTTCTGTACGCTAAGCCATTTATGATGCACATATGACCTCAACATGAATATGTACAGGCTCTCTAATAAAGAAAAGAAGCATTCCACTTCAGGGATGGATTTGCTGTGTCAACTAACACTAGATATAAAATGTGTGCGTTGCAGTGAACGAAGAAGACATGTTTTGCAATCTCTTTAATGTTTAGCACTTATTACTGACACCCAGTTGCAGGATTGGCCAACTGGGTGGTCTTTGTATTCAAGGCCATAACTCTCCATTAGCTACATCATTTTTTCAGTTAGCCTGGACACATCTAAACAATCTGCTGATTCAAAATTGATAAAACTCTCATGAACAGCCCCATTATAATAGTATCTGAGTACTAATGATATGTTATTTTTTAATGTATGTTGTTTCATCGGCCATTATGCTGAATAGGTCACTGTCCTTTACTTCATTTATTATTGATAACTTAATTCTGAATTACTTTGCTTGTGTATTTGTCATTCAGAATAGACTTCAAATTTTGTTTGACATGTTTGTAATGCCTTGCTATGGTCTGTAAGATTACCAGGAACTGTCCTTTATTATCTGACTCCAATGTCTTATTGTGTCCTCTCTGTGCAATGTTTTGTGTTACAGTTAAGACTAACACTTCCCCTATTGTCACGCTTTTCCTGAATTTGTTTGCTGTGGTCATTAGTTAAGGTCTCTAGTAGTGTAGCATTTGTTTTGACAGCCTTTTCATGGTCTCTCCATGCAATCATGGCTACATTATGCCACTCTGACCTGGCATGGATGGCAAACCGCCCATCTTTATATGTTGCCTTCTTCCAATTCCTAAAACCATTGGGTGAATCGAACACACTCTCAAGGCTTTTTGGTGGGCTGAAATGCTGACAAGCATAACAGTATGCATGCAGCATCTTTAGCTTTGAATATTCAAGCCATGGGTGAATGTTGTACCACACTGACTTGAAACTCCTCCTCCTGTCCCCCATGAGAGTCCTTGGGTAAAGCTTCAGTAGTGGCTGCACATATGCATCATCTCTGCATTTGGATTAATCTGTAGAGAGGACAACACACCTATGTCAAAAAGTTATTTAATATCTCAATTATAGAAATTGAGTTACTTCAAAATATAGACATTTTAAAAATAGAGAAACAATCATTTTTACAGCGGAACAATGACAATACCAATATTTTATTTTTATCTCAAACCATTTTTCAATTGAATTAAGGGTTATTAATATATTGAATGATAGGCAGATTCATTCTCATAGTAGGCTTACATATTTTTAAATCCTGTGAACTGGCTAAATGAACTTATCTGTTTACAATGACAAACCTGGTGGCCAAGTAGTAGTGGATGCACGTGTCTCTCTCTGCCTCACTCTCAATCTTTAGATCACTTTTATTTATCTGTCTCTGTTACTTGTTCTCTATCCTGCTTTCCCTCTGCCTCATTTTCCAGGCTGGTTTGTTCATCTTGATTTATCCCTTCTTGTTCTGTCTCTCCAGATCTTGCTCTTTCCACGCCACTGTCTTAATCTTGTTCTGACTGCCTCTCCAGGTCTTCCTCTCTCTCTCTTAAAAAGGACATTATGTCCTTTCGTGGCTCCCTTTTGATCTCTCTGGTCTGACCTAAACTGTGCAAAAATTAGTTTAAAAAACGCATGTAATGATATGGCAGTAAACAGTGTTTAATATATATATATATATATATATATATATATATATATATACACACACACACACACACACAGTACTGTGCAAAAGTCTTAGGCACCTGTATGGCTCCTTGTTACATTTTTTAATTAAATACAAAAATGTCTCTGTAAAATTAAATCTTTTGGAAAATAAATATTTGGAAATCTGAAATGTGTTCTTTTATACTAACACAAAAAAAACCCATATATATAATAAAGTCTAGGGTGCCCAAGACTTCTGCACAATACTCACTGCCGCCTCACAGCAAGGAGGTCCTGGGTCGAATCCCAGTCAGCCAGGGCCTCTCTGTGTGGAGTTTGCATGTTCTCCCTGTGTGCGTGTGGGTTTCCTCCGGGTACTCTGGTCTCCTCCCACAGTCCAAAGACATGCAGGTTAGGCTGATTGGAGAGTCTAAATTGCCCATGGGTTTGAGTGTCTGAGTGAATGGTGTGTGTGCCCTGCGATGGACTGGCAACCTGTCCAGGGTGTATTCCTGCCTTTCGCCCAATGTATGCTGGGATAGGCTCCAGCCCCCCTGCGACCCTGTTCAGGATAAGTGGGTTAAGATAATGGATGGATGGATGGATATATATACAGTACTGTGCAAAGGTTTTAGGCAGGTGTGAAAAAATGCTGTAAAATAAGAATGTTTCAAAAATAGAAATGTTAATAGTTTATTTTGAACAGTTAACAAAATGCATGAACAGAAGAAGTGAATGAACAGAAGAAAATCAATATTTGGTGTCCGATACATAATGTCCCATAGGTGCTCAGTTGGATTTAGGTCAGGGGAACGTGAGGGCCAGTCAATGGTATCAATGCCTTCCTCATCTAATATTAAATGTATTTTTACAAACGACTTTTGGTGCCCCTTGATACACAGTTCCAGTGTGACGTGTGACGATCTGCCCAGCAGATCTCCTGAGGCAGAAGCGCCAAATGAAGCACCAAACCACGATATGTTACATTACATTACGTGGCATTTAGCAGACGCTTTTATCCAGAGCGACGTACAACAAAGTGCAAATCAATCACAAGAACAAGTGCAAAAGTAGACCTGAGAAAACAGTACAGTTCTGAGTCCTAGTGTAAACATGCAGAAATTCAGAACCCTTGAAGAGTACAATCAACATTCAAACTAGCATACCACTGTTGGCAGCTAGAATACAACAACAACCAATAAAAACAACAATACCTATACAAGTAACGATATCTATACATAAGTGCCATTACGGTCTAAGGCTAATCACAGTGATTGTGAGTTGGGGAGGGAAAGGTGTAGCCTGAAGAGATGGGTCTTCAGTCTGCGCTTGAAGGAGGTCAGAGACTCTGCCGTTCTGACATTCACCGGGAGGTCATTCCACCACCGTGGGACCAGGACAGACCAGGAATTTGATGCGAGCCATAACAGGCAGCCAGTGGAGGTTGCTGAGCAGGAGGGTGACGTGAATGTCTGGGAACATTGAATACCAGATGGGCTGCAGCATTCTGGATGAGTTGTAGGGGTCTGATGGCAGATACTGGAAGGCCAGCCAGCAGAGAATTGCAATAGTCCAGGCGGGACAGGACCATTGCTTGAACAAGGAGCTGAGTGGAGTAGGTGGTGAGAAAGGGTCGGATTCTCCGGATGTTGTACAGGAAGAACCTGCACGCCCGGGTCACCGTAGCCATGTTCTTGGAGAAGGATAGCCTTTTGTCCATCACCACTCCAAGGTTTCTTGCACTAGGGGATGAGGTCACTGTGGTATCCCTTAGTGAGATGGAGAAATCAGAGAAGGGAGAGGTTAAAGCAGGGATGAAGATCACCTCCGTCTTATCTGGGTTGAGCTTTAGATGGTTGTTGCCCATCCAGCTCTGGATGTCTCTCAGGCAGGCGGAGATACGGGTAGAGACCTGTGTGTCTGATGGGGGGAAGGAGAGAAAGAGTTGGGTGTCATCGGCATAACAATGATAGGAGATGCCATGAGCAGAGATAATGGGGCCAAGGGATCTCGTGTAGATGGAGAAGAGGAGGGGTCCGAGGACTGAGCCCTGGGGGACTCCTGTAACAAGGGGGCGAGGGGTTGACACTCCTCCAGCCCAGGACACCTGGGAGGACCGGCCAGAGAGATAAGATTGGATCCACTCTAAGGCTGTGCCACAGATCCCTGTAGATGCCAGGGAGGCTAAGAGGGTGGTTGACCTTGTCGAACGCCGCAGAGAGGTCAAGAAGGATCAGGACAGAGGAGAGAGAGGTTGCTCGTGCAGCCTGAAGGGACTCGTTGACAGAGAGGAGTGCAGTCTCCGTCGAGTGGCCAGGTCTGAAGCCGGACTGATGGGGGTCCAGCAGGTTAATTTTGAGAGAGGAAGGAAGAGAGTTGGTTGGAGGCGGCTCGTTCAATGGATTTGGATAGAAAAGGAAGGAGAGATACCGGACGGTAGTTTTGAATGCAGGAGGGGTCAAGAGTGGGTTTCTTTAGGAGTGGGGTGATGTAGGCCCTCTTGAATGATGAGGGAAAGCAGCCAGAGGACAGAGAGGAGTTAACAAGGGAGGTGACAAACGGGAGGATGTCAGGCGTGATTGCCTGAAAGAGGTTTGAGGGGATGGGGTCCAGGGCACAAGTAGTAGGGCGGTGGGAGAGCAGGAGGTGAGACACATCAGCATCTGTAAGGGGACAGAAAGAGGAGAAACAGGGGGCAGACACAGAAATGGAGGCAGGCATAGAAGTGGTGGTGGTCGCGAAGGTGCAGCGGATATCTGCAACCTTCTCGTCAAAAAATACCGCAAAGTCATCAGCAGTGAGCGAGGACTGAGATGGTGGGGGAGGTGTGCTGAGGAGAGAGGAGAAAATGGAGAACAGTTGACAAGGGTTAGAAGTGGAGTTCTGGATTTTTGTTTGGTAGTAATTTCTTTTGGCAGTGGTGATAGCGGAGGAGAATTCCGCCAGGAGAGACTGGTAGGAAGACAGGTCCGACGGGTCTTTTGATTTCCTCCACTTCCTCTCGGCTGCACGTAGGCTTGGCCTGGAGGAACGTAGAAGGTCAGAAACCCATGGGCTGGGAGGGGAGGATCGAGCAGGCCGGGAGACAAGAGGACAGAGAGAGTCAAGGGCTGAGGAGAGAGAGGAAAGCAGCACGGAAGATGCGGAATCAGTGGGTAGTTTGGAGAAGGATTCAAGAGGAGGGAGGGAAGCAGTGACTCTGGGGGCAAGGGAGGAGGGTGATAGAGAGCGGAGATTACGTCGGACAGAAACAGTGGGGGTGAGAGAAGGGGAGGGAGGTAGAGCAGCTAGGGGGATGGAGAAGGAAATTAAGTGGTGATCGGACTTGTGTAAAGGGGTAACAGTGGGGTTAGAAGAGGAGCAGTTCCTCAGAAAGATCAGGTCAAGAAGGTTTCCAGCCTTGTGAGTTGGGGGAGAGTGCTGCAGAGAGAGGTCAAAGGAGTGAAGTAGTGGTAAGAAGGCAGCAGACTGGGAGGCTTCCAGGTGGATGTTGAAATCTCCCAGGAGGATAAGTGGGGTGCCATCCTCAGGGAATGAGCTGAGTAGAGTGTCAAGCTCATCAAGGAAACTTCCCAGGGCACCTGGTGGACGATAAACAACGACAATATAGAGTTTAACAGGGTGAGTAATTGAGACAGCGTGGCATTCAAATGTGGATAGGGATAGGTCAGTGAGGGAAAACGCAGAGAATTTCCACGAAGGGGAGATCAGCAAGCCAGTGCCACCTCCACGGCCAGAGGGCCGGGGGGTGTGTGAGAAGGAGAAGGAGGATGAGAGGGCAGCGGGGGTGGCAGTGTTCTCTGGTGCAATCCAGGTCTCGGTGAGGGCAAGGAACTGTAGGGACAGGAGGGAGGCATAACCAGTAATGAAGTCAGCCTTCCGTGTGGCAGACTGACAGTTCCATAGCCCCCCTGCAACTGTGAACTTGTCACAGGGGGTCAGTGAGGGGTAGCAGAGGTTGGTGGGGTTCCGTCGTCGTGGAGGGCCACGTCGCTGGAAGCGCGTTCTGAAGGGGAGAGAGCAGACCGTAATGGGGTGCTGACACAACATACCATTCCAAAATGGGACGGAGCGTCGCTCTGAGCACGCCTATATAAACTGCTAATTACTAATGCCAACTAGCGATCTAAAAATTATCCTAACAATTGCAGCGTCCAAAGTATCCAACTGATTCTGATCACCTAATCAGAATAACAGAACCGAGCGAAACTGCCGACGGCTGGTGAAAAAACACACAAGATTTGCTAACTAATGACAGAAAATGCAAAACACCTGGTCTAACTAACGCAGTAATTTGACAACAAATCTACAACTGCTGATGGACTAACAAGGTTTCCTTATAACCTACTGCTCACACGCAAAAAGCACAGAAACAATACTTAAGTTCCCTGGAGGTCTTCGAGTACACACGGCTAGTGGAAAAAAATGCACTTTTCATATGTGGCAAGTTATCCCGAGATTCAACATGGCTGCCACCTATTGTCATTGCAAGTTTTTTTCCCGGCCGGCAGCATTCTTGCCGCAGAGGCAAAACATCAAATAAAATGGGAAAGTGGGAAAGCACTGTTTAGAATTACAGTAAATGCTTGCTTTCACTGTGCAAATTGACTCATTGTTTCAAACACTGCCCCTTTTATGTGGATGTGCAGATAGCTTCGGAATTTGTTCCAGAGTTGGTAGAGAGTTTATAACTAGCATCATGATACTTGTTTTCCGTGATTGCCATATTTAGGATTTTTTGACTGAAAAGAATGAATAGTTTTGGAGTGGTTTAGTCAAACTTCTTAATTGACTCAAATAGAGATGCTGTGGCAGAATCTGAAAAGAGCTGTTAATGCTCAAAAACCTATCAAATTGTCTCCAGTAAAGCAGAAGGGTGGGTTAGTGATGAGGAAAAACTAATATGAAATTATAGGAAGTGTTTGGTTGCAATTATTGCTGCTAAAGATGCTGAAACCAGTTAATAAATAAAAAATTTCACCAGGGTGACATGGATGTTTGATAACTTTTATCAATTAATCAATGAAACAATAAAAGTACAATAAAGTTTACTCAGGTTCCCTTTGTGTAAGATTACATTTTGTTTAGGAAGGTGGTATGATTTGCAAACCTACAGCCCTAATTCAGAAAGCAGTTGAACAAAAAAAAAAAATTCTGTATTAGTATAAATGAACATATTTGAGATTTTCCAAAATATTTAATTTTACAGAGACATTTTTTTATTTAATTTAAAAAAGTAACATATTACTGTAAGCAATTTACTACAATTTTACATAAAAACTTGATCAAGGCTGTCTGAGATCAGAAGCAAGGAGCCAACCAAAGTCTGCAGAAGAACTGTGGCAAGTTCTCCAACATGCTTGGAACAACCTCCCTGCTGATTGTCTTAGCCAACGCTGTCCTGCAGTTCTATATCTCAGAAGTGATGCAGTTTTAACGCTGAAGGGTGGTCACAAAAATATTTTTGATTTGATTCAGTTTTTAACTCTTCTGCCAAATTACTCAAATGTAATGTAAAATGTATTGTATGTTTATTTAGGACCTTTCTTTGAATTATTTTTGAAAGAATCTTATCTGCACAAGCGATGTTTTTATATTGTGTGGCCATGTCCCTAAATTTGTATACAGTAGTCAGTAAGCTTCATAAATGAAATGACTGTCATCTGTTTGTCTCAGGAATGTTCAATGCAACATATATGCAGCACCTACTTTACTACTAAGAACAGAGACAAACTGATTAGTATTGCTACAAAAACTGAATTTACAGTGGTCCCGACCATTACTACTTGTCATGAGTTGTAATTCTGCCTGCTCTGTCCACCATGCAGTTTGTTGTGGCTGAAAGGATTGATTATGTGTGGTGCTACATTGAGGTGCTCTATCTGAACTATTGATCAATGAGATTAAGGTACTTGCACCCCCTCCCAAACACACACACACACACACCAGCTTTAATCCCCACCCATATGAACATCCCTCATGACCCTTTACTGCGTGTACACAACGAGTGGGTCCAAACAGCTCTAAATAAAGGACTACTTTGTTATTGTTGTCACCCTCTATATCGTGCCTAGCAGTTACTTTTTAATTTAAAATCGATGATAGTCAAAGGCAGCCTCATTCCATCAGTATAAATGAACAATTTGTCTTTGCAAAGAGCAACAATTTGAACAGCAGCCAAGGTTAGTCCACCCCTCTACCCCCAACCCCCCACCCTTTCTCTCTCAGTTCCAGAGGAAAATACCTGAGCATCAGTAGTGTACAAAAATGGTCATCCCTGGTCAAAAAGCCTTTTACAATTAATATTTAAGTGAACAGAAACAAACCTGACCTCTTAGTGGTTACAACATTAAACATTTCTTCAAATTCTAAAGCAAGATTACTTTTTATTAAAGTTAAAAAGAAAAGAAAAGAATAAGGCCCTGTGCGAAGGTTTGGGAACCCAGTCAGTTAGTACTTTCTAACACAGGGCAACTATTACAGCTTGTAGATGCTTCCTGTCACCAGCTAAGAGTTTTTCAGTTCAGCTTTTGGAATTTTTCCCCATTCTTCCTGGTAGAACACCTCTAGCTTAGAAATATTATTTTGCCTCCTTGCATGTATGACATTTTTGAGATCTCTCCACAGATTTTCAATAATATTCAAGTCTAGGGGCTGTGGCAGCCATTCCAAAACTTTCATCCATCTTTCCTGGAGATACTTCATGTTTGATTTTGGGGTATGCTTTGGATCATTGCCTTTCTGGAATACCCAACCTCTCTTCAACTTCAATGTCTGGAATGTTGAACATTAGCTTCTAGGATTTCTTGATTTGGTGGAATCCATTCTTCCTTCCACTTGTACAATATTTCCTGCCACACAACCCCAAAGCATAATGGATCCAACTCCATACTTCACAGTTCAAGGTGTTCATCTCTACAAAGGCTTCACCCTTTTTTCTCCAAACAACCTTCTTTGGTGGTTGCCAAAAAGTTTTTTTCAATTTTGGTATCGTTCAAAGCACTTTGTTCCAAAAGGCTTCAGGCTTCTCAATGTTTTCTTTTGCATACTTCAGATGCTGAATTTTGTGTTTAAGTGATTCTTCCTGGCAACTTTGTCCTGTGAACAGACTTGTGTTTGCTACTCTTTTTTTGCGGCTCTTTTGCAGTGATGTGTGGGTTCTTCTGAGCATTTTTCACCAGGTCTCAGGCCATTCTGTCTGAAATCTTTCTTGGTCTCCCCGACCTTGCCTTTACTTGAACTGTTGGATTTACATTCCATTTTCTAATAATGTTTCTGACTGTGGAAATACATTTGAAACATTGAGAGAGTTTTTTTAGCCTTCTCCTTTTTGGTGAAAATTAACCATCTTCATTCTGAAATCCTTGGACAACTGTTTAGAGGAACCCGTGGTTTTAAAATCAGACGGAACAGCCACTGCAGTTGGATACTTTAGAAGGGATGGAGTTACTTCAGCTTCAATGAGTCATACTTACTTGATTCACTGAAGCCCTAACGAGTAAATCACCTGGGTCTGGGCCTGAGTAATCCTCTTTATTAAAAAGTAACCAAAAGGGTTCTCTAACTTTTGCACAGGGCCCTTTTCCTTTTTTATAATTTATAAACAGTATAAAATAAAAATAAAAGGCAATCTTGCTTTAAAATGTGCAGAACAGTTTCATGATGTTTAACTTTAAGAGTTCAGGTTTGCTTTCAATCACATACAAATTAATTTAAACCGGCGTGCCCTAACTTTTGCACCCCATTGTATGTCTCGTCTCAAGCCTGGGGATAATTCAACACAAAAACAACGTTTAAAGTGAGAGATAATGTCATAATGGTTGGCAAAAGCCGGAAATTGATTCAAAGAGAATATTTGATTGAATCCTCAGCAGCCTGCCCAGTGGTACATGTTGTTTGAAGTAGACTACCATAGTTACAATACCCATAGCAGGTATTAATGCATTGTGCGTTGGAAGCCTTGTCAGTGCATAGGTCAAGATAATGTTCTCGGTGTCTCCGTGAATTTTCTGTCTTTTTTGGCTTTTGCCAATCATTATCTTTTCTTTAAAACATAGTTTTTGGGTTGAATTTCCTGTCTTTTTCGGCTTTTGCCAATAAATGTGACATTATCTCCCACTTTAAACACAGTTTCTGTGTTGAATTTCCAGACTTTTTTTACCAGAAGGTAATGTAATCATATCTATATAAACGCTAATTTTACCATGATAACTTGAACTATTAATGACTAATAATAATAATATCATTAGAATGTTTGACCATTTAAAAAGAATAGAGAACCGTCAGTAGTTTAAGACTTACCTATCAAATACATAATGGCCCTTACACGTAAGCGTCACAGCAGCAAGAGCTTCAGTGAAGTAGCCAACAAGCCTTGAACCCCTTGAACCGCATTCCTTTCCGCCTTTTCTGGACCGAGTCAAAAATGAAATACAAGCCCAATTCCAAAAAAGTTCTGATGCTTCGTAAAATGTAAATAAAAACAGAATGCAATGATTTGCAAATCTCATGAACCCATATTTCATTCAGAATAGATCATAGAAAACATATCAAATATTTAAATTGAGAAAATTTACCATTTTAAGGAAAAAATAAAGTAATTTTGAATTTGGTGAATTTGAACACGTCTCAAAAAGTTGGGACGGGGGCAATAAAAGGCTGGAAAAGTAAGTAGTACTAAAAAGAAAGTAACATTTGGGGTGATATGGCTCCGGCAGTAAGTCGTCTGGCAGTTGGAGGGTTGCCGGTTCGATCCCCTGCCCGGGCTGTGTCGAAGTGTCCCTGAGCAAGACACCTAACCCCCAAATGCTCCTGACGAGCTGGTCGGCGCCTTGCACGGCAGCCAATCGCCGTTGGTGTGTGAGTGTGTGTATGAATGGGTGAATGAGAAGCATCAATTGTACAGTGCTTTGGACAAAGGCGCTATATAAATGCCTACCATTTAGCATTTACATATTGCAATTAGGTTAATTGGCAACAGCCCAGTAACATGAAAATTGCGAAGACTTTGAAAATCTCATCATCTACAGTACATAATATAATCCAAAGATGAAGAGAATCTGGAGAAATCTTTGTGCAAGGGACAAGGCCGAAAACCAATACTGGATGCCGGTGATCTTTCGGGCCCTCAGACGGCACTGCATTAAAAACAGGCATGATTCTGTAACAGAAATCACTGCATGGGCTCAGGATCACTTCCGGAAATCATTGTCTGTGAACACAGTTCACCGTGCCATCCACAAATGTAAGTTAAAGCTCTATCATACAAAGAAGAAGCCATATGTGAACACGATCCAGAAACGCCGTCGTCTTCTCTGGGCCAAAGCTCATTTAAAATGGACTGAGGCAAAGTGGAAAACTGTTTTGTGGTCAGACAAATCAAAATTTGTTTTTGGAAACCATGGACAACGCGTCCTCCGGACTAAAGATGAGAGGGATCATCCGGCTTGTTATCAGCGTTCAGTACAAAAGCCTGCATCACTGATGGTATGGGGGTGCATTAGTGCCTATGGAATGGGCAGCTTGCACATCTGGAAAGGCCCCATCAATTCTGAAAGGTATATAGAGGTTTTAGAGCAACACATGCTCCCATCTAGACAACGTTTTTTCAGGTAAGGCCTTGCATATTCCATCAAGACAATGCTAAACCTGCATCTATTACAACAGCATGGCTTCGGAGAAGAAGAGTCCGGGTGCTGAACTGGCCTGCCTGCAGTCCAGACCTTTCACCAATTGAAAACATTTGGCGCATCATGAAACGAAAAATAAGACAAAGAAGACCCAGGACTGTTGAGCAGCTAGAATCCTATATCAGACAAGAATGGGAGAACATTCCTCTCCCAAAACTCCAGCAACTGGTCTCCTCAGTTTCCAGATGTTTACGGACTGTTGTTAAAAGAAGAGGGGATGCTACACAGTGGTAAACATGGCCCTGTCCAAACTTTTTTGAGACGTGTTGCGGCCATCAAATTCAAAATTACCTTCTTTTTTCCTTAAAATGGTACAATTTCTCTATTTAAATATTTGATATGTTTTCTATGTTCTATTCTGAATAAAATATGGGTTTATGAGATTTGCAAATCATTGCATTCTGTTTTTATTTACATTTTACAAAGCGTCCCAACTGTTTTGGAATTGGGCTTGTAGTTGAAGTTACGGTAATTGTCTGGAAGCATTGCGATGGCTGATTTTGCAAAACTTTCAGCTACCGTTTGGCTTGTGCCATTGCAACTAGAATTTGTTTTAAAGCAACTAGTTAACTAGGTCACAAACTAGGTGTAAAAAGAGAAGAGATGAAAGAGATGCGTGCGCTTTACTTTCTATAACTTGCTACCCAAGACCATGTAAATATTATGATAGTAAGAACAACATATGCTAGATGCAAAAGTTGATCGGCTGAGAAGCACATTCAGATATTTCCACAGGGTCAGTCTGTGTGTGTATGGCAGCAATTATTTCCACAGAGTCAGTTGCAGTTATTGTAGTTCCTGAAATCAGCACCTTTTAATATGACAAAGTTATCCTCAAAATATCTGCTTGTTTGGAAAGCAAGATAAAGTGACCACTGATATAAAGATGTCTGTAATCAGTAAATATAGTGTGTTACATTCACCAATCAGCCACAAACATTAAACCCACCTGCTTAAACCAGTTTTTTCATGATTCAAAATGCTTTAAACTGTATAAACGTGTCTATAAACACTTAATATTTCATTATATGATATGTGTATTTATATAAGCAGATAATAATAAGTGAATTGCATTCAAAAGTGAAATTTTTAAATGAAAATGGAAATCTTGTAAGCTCATTTGGCCAGGGGGTGCATTGTTTTGTTATTTAAACATGTTGGTACGTAGTATGAGTTGGTGTTCATGATCACGTATTAACAGATGTAGAATCTTAAAAAAATAAAGACCACCCGCCATATTTAAAAATGCATCCATCTAATCCTACATCAGTTTCACCCTTCTTCCCTCCTTTGGAATTACACGGTACTGCATGTGGTGAAACATTTGTAGGGTTGCGTGAGCATATTACGTTTTCTTTCCTGCTTGCTGTAGCAACACTGCCCGAAGTAAAAAATAAAAAAAAACAAGGATAAAAACAAGAAAGTAAAACTTATTTGCATTGTGAGTCTGTGGGTCTGTTGTTTTTTTACTAACAGTTATAGTTAGGATTGGGAGAGCTCCAATTCATTAGCTGCTGACTTCACAGGTTAGCTAGATATATGTTTGCTAGCTAGCCACGTGACCAAACGACCATCGGTGAGAAACTTTGGCTAACTCTTCAAACTAGCTAACATTACAGCATGATCGGAGACAGTTACTAGCTAGCTCTGCCTATATTGCAAGCTATCATAGCTATCCATGTAATTAATGTAGTGGCGGGCAGTAAAAGAGAATGAACAGAGAAGTCATGCCTCATGCCAGGATGTGCCAGCTGTTGATAGCTGAAAATCTGGAGATAACATTACATTAAAGCAATGTCATTTTGTAAGCTTGGTGGTGACAACTAGTCTGCTGTTGTTGGTTTAATGTATATGCTTTACAGGACTTAATAACATAGCTAGCTAGCTTGCTAGAAGTTGCCATTATAGCTAAATTGTCCTATGTAACGTTACATAGCTAGCTAGCTAACACAATTAGCTAGTAATGTTAATGTTAATTTGGCACCAAGCCCATATAGACTAGCTAGCTAAGCATAGAAGCATAGAGCTAGCTAGCTATCCCAACAAGACGCATCAATAGACATTTGATGGCTAGAATAGCTACAGACTAACCAGAGATGCTGTTTTTTGTGGGGTAAAGGATGTTACCCATTTATACGGGGTCAGACATAATGTTCCTTAGGTATTTTGCTAAATCAGATCCGAGACCAGCAGGGCAACACAAGCCTGAAGTATAGATAGATAGTTAGCTAGGGAAGTAACACATTAGTTGGTGTATTTAAGTTGACTAGCTTAATTATAGCTTTGTACAGTTGTATCGCTAGCTACTAGTAATGAACAAGAAGAAAAGCTAATGTTAGCTGAGCTAACTGCCATCTTCAAAGCGGTCAGAAATAGCCTGTCATGACAATGCGTCCCATTAGTCAGAAAGTGCATACTCCTTAACTCCACTACCGCCCTCCTCCACTCTGTGCTCCAGAAATGTATTTATGCTATATATAAAACCCAGCATTAATGATCAGTAATCTCAGTAATCGTGATATTTTCCCCTGATAACTGACATATGAAGCGCCATATGTCATAGGCTATGTTTCACTAATGTACAGAAATGTTTCTCAATTCTCAATCGTGAGATGCAACCGACAATAGCCAAGAACATAAAACTGTAACAGTACACGTTGTTGAGATCGGACACATTGGGATTCTGGAATTATTTTATGGAGCTGGTCCAACTGGTCAACCAGCTGGACCAAAATCTAGCTTAAGGTGGCTGATATTGGCTTGCGAAGATGGACAGGGATGTAACATCATACAAGTAAAGAGGAAACACTGATACAGACCAGGTCTCATTTGGTTGTAGCCTATCGAGATAGCAAAGTATTGCTTTGAACTACACACAAGCTAAATGATACAAAAAACACTGCTTGCTATTCACACTCCTGAATGTCAAGTGGCACCATGCTCCATATGGCTCTGGCAATGTATAATCCGTATGTTCCATGAGTCACGTGGCTGAAGTGAAGTGTGAAACTGTGAGACGGGACAAACCCTGCATATGCAGCATGGTACAGTGTGTGCACAATCCTGGTAACGACCATGACCATGGCAGTGATATCCCTATGTGACCTCCACACAATCATCAAGCTGATACGTGGCAAAATCAGGTGCATAGATTTATTAAGTTGTTTAGAACTAAACAAAATACCTCCACCTCAGTTCACCTGAGTGTAAAAGTGTGAATCTGCTTCCATTAACATGAATATGTAACCCTTTCTACTAGGGAGAGAGAGGGTAGGGGTTGAAGTCATCTGCATTCAATGTGGAAGTGGCCCACATTTCGTGTCACTCGGTCACTAAACTGTTCAGTTTAGTACAGTTTAGTACACCATATACGCCCACTGAGGAACATTTTTACTTTATTACACCTACTTATTAATGCGATTATCTAATCAGCCAATTGTGTGGCAGCAGTACAATGCATACAATCATGTAGATACGGGTCAGGAGCTTGAGTTAATGTTTACATCCACCATCAGAATGGGGAAAAGTGACTTTGACCATGGCATGATTGTTGGTGGCAGACAGGGTGGTTTGAGTATCTCAGAAACTATTGATCTCCTGGGATTTTCACACACACTAGTCTCTTTTCGTTAGCAAAGAATAGTGCAAAAAACTAAAATAAAAATCCAGTGAGCTCTGCGGACAGAAACGCCTTGTTAATGAGAGAGGTCAGAGGAGAATGGCCAGGCTGGTCAAAGCTGACAGGAAGGTAACAGTAATGCAAATGACCACACATTACAACAGTGGTATGCAGAAGAACATCGCTGAACAGACAACACATCATAACTCTTAAGTGGATGGGCTGCAGCAGTAGAAGTCTAAAAAATAATTCTAATAATAAAGTACTCACTGAGTGTAATTCATGTGAATTAGTGATTTAATTGCACATTATATATTTTTTATTTTGTTTGAGAAACAGTTGATACCAAGTCATTCACTCCTGCTAATGGCTTGGTAGCTCATGTTATGATCGTCCCTGTTTTTTTTGTTTGTTTGTTTAATAAAATCTAAAGACACTCTTGTCAGTATTTCCTAGTTATAGAAAAGTTTAAACTATTGAGCTATAGGTTTAATGGGAAGTTAAAACTAGCCCATAATAAAAGTTTAGGCAACATCTGCCTTATCCTCGTCTTTTATTGCATTCGTAGAAAGTATGGAAATTGCTGATACAACCTGCGCAATATGCATGGATCTTAAATGTAATAAAGAGTTAATTTGATTGGATGTGAGTGAATAAAGGTGCACCACAGCCATTGATAAAAATGCCAACATTCAAAAGTAATGGCCACACACCTCGCCTTTGCCTGTGCCAATGTGCCCTGCAATGTTGACTACAGAAAATAGGGCTCTAAGACTTAACTGGATGTTTGGTGGACAAGGTGTTTACTTGGATTTGTATGATGCATGAACCCCTGGCACTGTTGTAGTCATTTCCTTCCAGTTAATTCATCTTCAAGCTGGATATGTATAAATAGTTCATAGATTTCTCACATGGAAGATATGGAATATTTGAAAACAGCCTGGACAGAACAGCCTGAAAACTTGAAGTGTTGAGAGGCACTGGAGCTACTCATGTCAATTGGAATAACGCTGAAGAGAAACAGGTACTGCTTCCTGTGGTCAGTTAAGAAAGCTCTCATCCACAGAGGCCTGTCAGTGTATCAGAGGCACTCATAGTTGCCACTGGCCACGAGCTTGGCCCAGGCAGGCCCAGCGACAGGCTGCAGAGACAAACAGACGTGATTATGGTTCCTGGCATTTGGCAGAAGTACTCATCATCAAGGAGATGGGGATGGGTCCGGACAGCGCATCAGCTGTGCTGTTGAGCTGGAGCCCCGGCAGTGTCGTGGCAATGTGCATGTGTGGGGGCAGCGGATCTCCTGGTGCCCAGGACCGGTGTGATCACGCACAGCCTGGCCAAGACACCCACTGTCACAATGGATTACAACCCATGAGGGAAACTGCAAGTGCACAACAGGGATAGAGAGAGGGGGATGGATAGAAGCTAAGTGACTGCAAAAGCACCATTGTTTTCAGCTGTTTAAGTTTTTTCCCTTTCCTTTTGTTGTATGGGACCTTGATGTAGAACTCATTAAAGAAGGCACCACACCTCCAGCTAAAATGAGAAGGAAAAATGTACCACAGAAATATATGAAGGGAGAAGTTAGAGAAGTACTGAGCGAAGGCATCTGTCCACTGTACATTGCACATTGACCCTGCTTTAAAAATTATGAAATGCAAGATGTGGGCAGGCACTTTTGAATGTGTGTTTTCAATTAATGGCAATGACTGGTCATGTGTGTGCATTAATGCTCTAAAAAAAATGACTGGTGGAGACAGTGAGCAATCCATGGCAGTAATCTGACGTTTCTCATCATGTCACTTATCTCCTCTTGTCTTGTATGTAGGGGCAGCCCTGAAGACAATATAATATGCAATGGCAAAAAAATAAAGTTTCCCCCCCACTATTGTCATGGTAATCTGCATTATGGGATCACCTGAACCTTTCTGAAACCTAAAATTCCTCACACCTGTGTCCTGGAATAAAGCACAAAACACAACAGTACTATCATCGACAGGACACTCACTCAGTGGACACTTTATTAGCTGCTCTTTTCCACAAATAGTCTGCTCCTCCAAACAGTAAATCATGTGGCTTCAACTCAATATATAAAGCATATAGACATGTAGAGGAGATTTAGTTGTTGTTCTACCCAAAATTGGAATGGATGATCTAAATATCTGCCCTTTTTTGTATCTGCCCCCATCAATATTTTCTAGTTTTCCACAATGCTAATACAGTATATCATAATAAATATGCAGTTCCCTCCAAAATTATTGGAACAGCAAGGTCAATTCCTTTATTTTTGCAATACACTTGAGTTTGAGGTCTAAAGATGATGACAGATCTGTTAAACAACTTTATCACCACACAATTTTAGGTGAGCAAAAGTATTGGAACATGTGACTGACAGGTGTTGCTTGTTGCCCAGATGTGTCCTGTTAGATTGATTGCGTAAACAATAAATAGATCTGAATGTCTACTCTTGGTTTTAGGCTTGGGTTTTGCCTGTGAAGACTGCATTTGTGTTAGAAAACCAACATGAAGACCAGAAAGCTGTCTTTGGGGGGGAAAAAACAAGCCATTTTGAAGCTTGGAAAAGAGCCAATGCACAAGCATTGGGGATAGTTTGTACAACAACTTGGAATGTCCTGAAAAAGAAAGAAACCACTGGCGTACTGAGCAACAGACATCAAACTGGTTGGCCAAGAAAAGCAACAGCAGTGGATGACATGAACATTGTGAGAGCTGTGAAGAAAAAACACAAAACATCACTTACTACTCATCAGTAGTAAGAATCGGAAGGTGAAATTTGCAAAGAAGTACAGAGATGAGCCACAAAATTTGTGGAACCAAGATTAGCCTCTACCAAAGTGATAGGAAGACCAGTGGAGAGAGAAAGAAGTGTGGAGAAAGAAGGGATCTGCTCATGATCCAAAACATACAAGCTCATCACGGTGGAGGCAGTGTCATGGCTTGGGCTTGCATGGCTACATCTGGAGTGGGCTCACTAATCTTTATTGATGATGTAACTCATGATGGTAGCAGAGGAAGCATTTAGAAGTCTACAAAAACATTCTGTCAGTCAACTTATGGAGAAATGTATCCAAACTAATTGGGGGGAACTTCATCATGCAGCAAGACAATGACCCAAAACACACTGCCAACACAACAAAGGACTTGATTAGGGAGGAAAAAGGGGAAGGTTTTAGACTGGCCAAGTCAATCACCAGACCTTAACTCAATTGAGAATGCTTTTCATCTCCTGAAGAGGAGATTGAAGGGAACCCCCCCCCCCCCCTCCCATCCCCCCACCCATGAAAAAAGAAGAAAGCAACAATTTGGTGATGTCAATGGGTCGCAGGCTTGATTAACCTTCTCTTGAGTTCATCTTTTTATCTCACCCAAAATGTGTTCAGTGTATTGCAAAAACAAAGGAATTGGCCTTGCTGTTTCAATACTTTCGGAGGGCACCGTATTCAGGTATTTGTTGTTGCTGTTGATAGCTTGGATGACAAATCTGGTTATGGCGTCCACCACACTGTGTTTGATGGCTGAAGACATTGGGTCTCACTCATGAAATGTTAGTAAATCTATGTTCAGATTTGCACATAAACGTCCACGCTACTAAAAACCTACTCCGGATTCATGAACGCCGCGGGAAACCCAGATCTGATCGTAAACACATGTGTATGATCATGAATGCCAATCCATCGTAAAGTGAAAGCGCGCTCCCGGTAATCAGCAGTTAGCATAAATCCCCGCCCATGAATAGACAATGATTGCCATATAAGGAGGTGTAGACGCATCCAGTCGACCTGTCAGTCATCATGGCGCAAACAAGGAAAGAGAGAGAAAGAAAGGAAAAAAATAAATGAAAAAATTTCCGAAGCGGAGATTGAAATCATCTAGGGTGAAATATATCTTATTGGGTAAAAAATATTTTATTTTCTTCTATCAGTAGTGGTGTTGTGACAGGGACAGGCAAAGTGAAGGCCTGGAAGGAGGTGACAGATGCTGTTAATGTTGCCTCTGTAGACAATAGAACCATATCCGAGGTTAAACATAAATTGTTTGACATGAAACTGGAGGCAAAGAAACGCATAAGCGCACAAAAAAAACATGCATCAGCCACAGGAGGAGGAAGCTCACCGGCACAAATATCACCTGCTGACGAGCGCATCGCTGGCATTATTTGGGTGACCTCTCTGTCAGGAATTATACCTGACGGAGACACCGACATGCCTCCACTGGAGACAACATCAAACCCAGATGGTAAGGTGATAATTGTTGTATCATAATACATTCTGAAAACCATCACTGATAGCTTAGTGGTTAGTGTAGTTTAACCTAGGTCGTACAGTCCCACCAAACAAACAGAACATTTGTGGGGGTTTCTCTTCGGATTGAATGAAGTGGAAACGGGAAACCAGTAATGTTATATTGTGCGATATGGTGCGTAATGGATATCAGTGTCGGAATGTAGAGCTATTTAACATTCATTTCAAGAAAGGATACGGATAACGTATAGCCCACTGCAGTTGTATGCATCGTCTTCAAATTATTTGAATCTTAATAGCCTAAAGCCCTGTTTTATACTGTACAGCTCCAAACAACTCTTCAAGGGTTCTGAATTTCTGTATGTTTACACTAGGACTCGGAACTGTACTGTCCTCTCAGGTCCACTTTTGCACGTGTTCTTGTGTTTGATTTGCACTTTGTTGTACGTCGCTCTGGATAAGAGCGTCTGCTAAATGCCACGTAATGTAACGTAATGTAATGTAAAAATAAGTCAGTCTGTAGCCAACGTAAATTAAACATTTTTCAAATAAGATTTATTTAATGTTTCTTTCAAATGAAAAAAGAGCCACACATAAAACAAAAAAAAACAAAACGTTATTTCTAGCTGGCGAGTGCTCCTCCCATGATGTGGCTCCACCACCTGCTGCCGCCGCTGCTGCTCCTGCTGCACCCAGGTACCGAGGCCGAAGAGGTGATCCGGCTGTCCTTACGGATGAGGTCCTGAGGAATCAAGAAAGTCTACTTACAGCAGTCAACCAAATCAACACGTCCCTCCAAGAAATTAACACCAGCTTGAAGGAAATCTGCAAGGCACTTTTGCGTCCTCAACAATAAAGTGTTATGTTGTCAGTATTGTGTGATGTCTGTGTTTATCCTGGGAAAACACTTATTTACTACAAGATAATCAAGCTACTCTCTTTTACTCTGATAATTAAATATAGCCTATTTGTATACATTTTAAAGAGCATGACCTGAAAATGAACTGAGGTAGCCTACTGAAACAGGATGTTGTATATAAATATAAAACAAAATACAAATGAAACTAACTTTTTGCAAAGCTTGTCGGCCTAAAATGTGCACAGCTTATTCAGTCTTAGCAACACTTACCTTAAAATTGCTCTACAAGTTGCTGGCGTGTCTGTATAGCAGCCGCATTTCGAGGCCCAAGAGCTGGTTCCGGAGGCAGTCGTTCCTCTGCATTGGGGACTTCAGGCAGGGGAATATTATAATATTATTTTGCACACCTTCCTGGGTGCATAAAGAAGGGTACCACCTTTATTGTCCAGGCAGATCCATCTTGCCTTCAAGACCCCGTTTGTGCGCTCCACAACAGCCTGAGTAGCAGCGTGTGCCTCACAGATCAGTTGCACATTAACGGAATTAAAGTTTTTCCGGTTTATGTAAGCAAATGCATCACAAAGAATGTGTAATCTATTGAGTCGATTTTCATAGATAATTCACAATCATGAACCTAATCTGGATCTTAAACCTGCTAATTGCCAACTAATTTAACTAAATGTGTTATATTTTTAATTGTTTGTTCATATCACGTGTTTCAAAGGCATCTGCGTATTGTTTACATAACAGAGCACAATATGAATTAAAATGTAAATTTCCAATAGTGACAAGCATTATTTATGTGCATTCTTGAATTTACACAAGCACTACGCGTGGTCAGCAGCAGGTGTAGATTTTGTTAGTAGCTACGAAAAGATCGGAGCTACTAAAATATTGATGAATGCCAAAAACCCGTAAATTTCCCTCTACTCACATTTTACACACAAATTCGTTCTGCTCACGTTTCATGAATGAGACCCATTATGTTTTAAATTCAGTATACCTTTTTCCAAAATAATGCTTTACCTTTCAGGCCATTTAAAGAGAAGTTCAGACCAAAGATTTGAGATGCGACAAGCTGCAACTGGTGATTATTCACAAAACTCATGGTTTGCAACACTGACCTGTTCACATTGAAGCCATGAGATGAGATGTTGCTTATGGTTTCCATAGCAACAGTTCTATCCACTTCCTTGTTCGAAGTTACTACAGTGGTTTTGTGATTAATTTAGCGCTCCCCCCTTGGCAGATCTGCCGGGCATCGGCAAATTTGCATGTAATTGTTTGCACAACCACTGCCTGGTGGCATATGTGAGCACTCTAATCCACAATGGTTTGAAATAATTGCATGTTCCAACCGCATGGGGTTGTTTAAAAGTCTGTTTCCAGGAGGTAAATACAGTACCAAAATACTCGCCAGAGGAACAGACATTTGAATCATGGTTATGTTTTGTTTCTATTTACACACAACTCCGATAAAAGGTTTTAAACATGGATTTCTTTGTAAGGGGCGCAATTTATGTCTCTTTTTCTCAGAATGGAGACAAAACACGAAACCAAAACTCATCTAATCTCACAGTAAACTAAAAAGTGTGGTTACTGTGAGATCGTTAAGTGGTTTCTGGATTAAATATCCATGCAAAATATTCTCATTTCATGTATTATAGCAATGTGCTTCTCATGTGTGAGTGGCAGGACAATTTGAAAACTTTTCCAAGAGTAATTAACACATCTGTGTTTTAGCACCATGCAAGTAAAAAATTTTTTTCACCAACAATTTTTTTTCTGGTGCTGTTCAAATGCCACAGACTCTTAATATATTTCTATATTTTATATATAAAATATTTGCTCTAATATGTGTATATGTTTTTAATCCATCAAAAACCCGTGTTAAGTGTTATGATGTTCCCCATTCTCCCCTAAACATTGTGCAAATTAATTAGCTTCTGATGAAGGCCAAGTTGTTCCTCTATGTAACAATAGACCTATAACCCAGTCTGCTTTTCTGTACTTAAATGTTCTTTAGGCTACATTTCTGTAATGACTATGCATTTACACTGTAAAAATGATAATAAAAAACAAGTTTCCATTTTCTGTTCATCTCTTTATTGTCTGCAATCACAGAGTTTGAACAAGCTCTTCATTTTTCTGATTTTTTTATGATTTTAGAATGAGTAGCCATCAATTATGCTATGAGACTATAAAGCGAGAAATTTAAGGAGAAATTATTGCCACAATTTTTGGAGGTGTTTTCTTAGGAGATATTTGAAAATGGGTGTCTTCCCCCAACATCCCCCAACAGTGCACTAATAATAGTTATCTTAAAACCAGGAAGACACCCCTCTAGGTGTGAGTCCTATAGGCCCATATCACTGCTTAATTCAGATATGAAATTGATAGCCAAATTGCTAGCTTTAAGAATTGAAAGATATCTGCCATGTCAGCCTTGATCAGAATGGCTTTGTCAGGTCCCATGCCCAGATGTTCTAGTTATTTCCTGATTTCCCTGTTTCTATGTGTTTTCAGAGTTCCGTGTTCCATTCCATGTTTTGAGTTTACCCTATTCCTGACCACAACCCCCGCACCTGATATGTGTTCCCTCATGTTTCATTGCACTCACCTGAATCCCATTGTGTCTCCTTACTTGTGTATTTAAACCTGCCCGTTTCTTTGTCCCAAGCCGTATTGCCTTTGCGCTCATGTTTCCCAGTTCCTGATGCCTACCTGTTCCTGATACGGAACAGGTAGGTATCAGGATGCTTCCCTGCCTGTTCTCGCTCCCTCGACCTGATCCTGCTTTGCCCTTCTCCTTCTCCAAGCCCCACCGTCTCGCCTGCTCTTTAGTACCCTGTCTGCCCCGGATCTGACCCTTGCCTGTGCAGTCACTACATTCTGCCAATTTTGCGCTGTTCTTGTATGCAAGTTGTTGGACCTGGACTGTCTGACCTGTTTCCTGAAAGACCCCTTTCTCTCAGTTATGAGTCAGTGTGTGGTTCCAGACATTCTGTTCTGTGACAGGCTTTGTCAAGGGAAGACATAATATTAGAAGAGTGATTAATATTACATGGTGAGAGAGGGACTTCTGATACAGCCATTATATCACTGGGCACTGAAAAAGCTTTTGATTGGGTAGAGTGGCTGTATCTTTTTGAAATATTGTCCCAATTTGAGTTTGGGAAGAATTTCTGTAAATAGATTAAAAATCTATATAGCAATCCATGTGCAGAAGTATTAACCAATAGCATAGTATCTGAACCATTCACAGTATCGAGAGGCAGGCATCAGGGGTGCCCGCTGTTGCCCTTGCTATTTGTAGCTTGCAATAGAACCACTTGCTGTTGCTGTCAAAACCCACTCTCTAATCAGAGGAATTACATTTGGAGGCTTTAAAAGTCACTTGGCCCTTTATGCTGATCATATTGTTCTTTTCTTGAGGAACTTAGTTACTTCGCTGTCAGCTCTCCTAACACTAATTCAGGATTTTGGTGCATTTTCAGGCTATAAGGTGAACAAGTCAGAAATCCAACTTCCTTTTTCCTAAAGAATCTGTGACAATTAGCCCACCTGTACACACGGTTTTCCAAAACGCCCCTGATGATTTCAAATATTTAGAAATAAATATCATGACCGACACAGAAGATCTGGTTCCAGCAAATTATAACCCAATCTCAACAGATGGACGCTACTCCCTTTATCCATGATTTGATGCATTAATATTATCAAAATTAACATTCTACCTAAATACCTACACTTATTTCCATTGAACCCGCATTCTTTCCTGAAATGAAGAAAGTAATCTCTAATTTTCTTTAGAGAAACAGGAAACCAAGATTATCCCTGTTATACTTGCCTCATGAAAGAGGGCTCCTGCTACCAAATTTGGTGTGGTATTGGGCAGCCGAAATAAGAGCAGCAATCTGCTGGTTTTTAGAGGGAATGTCTTTACGCTGGATGGAAATTTGATTTCTATTAATACTATTACTTTTTTTTCAATTAATACCAAATTCAAGCTCCTGCAGTAAATGTTAAATGGTCGGCATTTATATAGCGCCTTTATCCAAAGCGCTGTACAATTGATGCTTCTCATCCACCCATTCATACACACACTCACACACCAACGGTGATTGGCTGCCATGCAAGGCACCAACCAGCTCGTCAGGAGCATTTGGGGGTTAGATGTCTCGCTCAGGGACACTTCGACATGCTCAGAGTGGGAATCGAACCAGCAACCCTCCGACTGCCAGACAACTGCCCTTAGCACCTGAGATAATGTCGCCCCAAGGGTTAATGGGTTAATGCTTCCACCCTGCAGCCATGATTTGATCCATTAAACGCTGACAGGGGGCAGATTTGAAGCCTAATGAGGCTGGGTGCAGAGTTAAAGGAGTGGGCAGCCTGGGGTGAGCTCTCTCCAGCGGAGGCCAGCTCACCTCGGCCCCCAGTGCGTGCAGCGTGCAGTACAATTGGAAAGATATGTAACCCCATCTCTATTGAATCTTTGAATGCCAATAATTTAGACCAATGTGCAAAATGCAAACCTGAGAAGGGTACTTTGTTACATTGCTTATGAAACTGCCCAAGGGTCAAAGAATATTGGAGATATATACTTGACACATTATCACAAATAGTTTCCGTTAAACTACCGGAATGTCCAAACTGTGTATTCTTAGTCTGTTCCCTGAGGCTATGAGGCTTAATAAGACCAAGAAGAAAATTATAGTTTTGTCTCTTCTACAAGCTAAACATACAATAGCTATATTTTTGGGGGAAAATATAAGCGCTCTATCAGTCTGTGATTGACCTCTCAGTGCCTTGCCGAAGAGAAGTTAACCTTTGCCATCGAAGGGAAGCCAAATATCTTTTATAAAACCTGGGGGAAATGCCAACATTTTGTATCAGTAGAACCGATGTTGTCCATCGAAAGATCTTGAGTTTGAAAGATGTGACCGGGTACTGTGAAGCTGTGTATCTCATTGTCAAGACTCAATATATATTTATCATCTTCTGTTACTATCTATGATTTTTTCTTTCATTTATTTGTATATGTGTAGCCATGTTCAGTATTGTGCAAAAGTTTTAGGCAGGTGTGAAAAAATGCTGTAAATTAAGAATGCTTTCAAAAATAGAAAAGTGAATAGTTTATTTTTATCAAAATGCAAATTGAAGCAGAAGAAAAATCTAAATCAAATCAACCACCCTTTGCCTTCAAACCAGCATCAATTCTTCTTGGTACACTCAGGGAGTCAGGGATTTTGTAGACATAGAGTCAGGCGTGTGATTAACCAATTATACCATATAGGAGCTAATGATCATCAATTTAATATGTATGTTGAAACAACACAATCATTAACTGAAACAGAAACAGCTGTGTAGGAGGGTTAAAACTGGGTGAGGAACAGCCAAATTCTGCTTCCAAGGTGAGGTTGCTGAAGTTTAATGTCAGAAGTCATACACCAAGGCAAGACTGAGCACAGCAACAAGACACAAGGTAGTTATACTACATCAGCAAGGTCTCTCCCAAGCAGAAATTTCAGGGCAGACAGGGGTTTCCAGATATGCTGTCCAAGCACTGTTGAAGAAGTACAAAGAAACGGGCAATGTTGAGGACTGTAGACGCAGTGGTCGGCCAAGGAAACTTAGTGTAGCAGATGAAAGACACATCATGCTTACTTCCCTTCGCAATCGAAGTGCCATCAGCTCTGAATTGGCAGAAACCAGTGGGACCCAGGTACACCGATCTACTATACGTAGAAGTCTGATCTTTGTTGGGGCCAACGTAAGAACTTTTTGAAACAGGGAAACGCCTTTGTCTACGCCATTGATGACGCACTCCATGCGGCCTCCCACTGTAATTTTAATGGACATTTAACCAATACAGTAACAGCCGGAAATATGCAACTGCTGGACCTCACAAAAGCCTCAGGCGCGAATTTAACGGTCTCTTTCTAACCTACGGCTATCCCGTGCTGTTCGTTGTGTCTGAACCCTTGATCAAGGTTATATTCATTGGGCCTGCTAGTTCTAAAATTATATATCGCGAACACTTGCAAGGACCCGATATTTTATCGGAGATCGCACATACATTGCAAGGTTTTAATCAACTTTGGAGCCAGAAGACAACCGGCCTCTCTTCCAACTCCACCCACACGTGAGTCGATGACGCCTTCCCCTGGTCAGGCCAGAGACGGATTTCCCAGACAAGAAACTTTGCCCACTGACGACGGTCAGCTATTTGAGACTGGTTTAAATGTCATCGGATATTCACCACCAAGTAAGGCTGCGCATCTGGGCATTAGTCTTGTTAATTTTCGAATACACTGTATCTTCTAGATTATTATTTGTGTAACTTTGTTTTAATTGTTTTTGTTTACAACTGACGCATTTTCATCTCAAAGCACACAAGCTTATCATTACATTCTACGCTCTCTCTTCCGTATAACTAACCCTTAGAGAATGGCCTACGGCTCTCCAGGCTTATAGTCAGTGGACTGTTTGAATTGGGTGAACTAAATTTTCTAAATTAATTTAATCAAACACTGCAAATTCGTGAAAACGCTTCCCAAAGTGTAAGTACCCTTGTTGTGGTAATTCCATTAATTTGTCTCTTGACCACCCAAATTTCAACTAGGTATACGCGCCATTACGCGCTATAACCATAGTCCACCCTTGTAAGGCCCAAGCTATATTCTCTACAAATTCTTTTCCCCATCCTCTTCGCCCGCCACATGTACTCACGTACATGCGCTCTTCCTCCCTCTTCCTTTGTCTCGCTTTCTTGACGCGTGCATATGTGTACGCGCATTCCTTTGTCCTCCATCTTCCTTCCCTCTTCAACACATAACTTTTCCGTCACGCCATTTTTATTTAGCTGTGTTTATAATTAAAATCTGTGTTCAGTAAATATTCTTTATTGTAACCGGTTGTCCGTCTCAATGTTTTTCCAACACTGAACTAAGCCAATTAGCTATTTAAGAACTATATTTTAGCCTACTTATATAAAATCGAATTCATATAAGTTGTTGTTGAATTAATATAATTAATTCAACTGTATGACTGTTTTGATTTATTCATTCATTACTATTGAGTCCGTTATTAATAACGTAGCTAAATTGAAATAATTAAATGAGACTGATTTGAAATTGGATATTACCTTTCAGAACCTACATCTTCATTGAAGAAATGTGGCCAAAAAGCCACACCTCCAACGTGGAAACAAGGCCAAGCGACTGAACTCTGCATGGAAACACAGGAACTGGGATGAAGAAAAATGGCAGCAGGTTCTCTGGACTGATGAGTCAAAATGTGAAATATTTGGCTGTAGCAGAAGGCAGTTTGTTCACTGAGGGGCTGGAAAGTGGTAAAAGAATGAGTGTCTGCAGGCAACATGGTGGAGGTTCCTTGCAAGTTTGGGGCTGCATTTCTGCAAATGGAGTTGGGGATTTGGTCAGAATTAATGGTCTCCTCAATGCTGAGAAGTACAGGCAGATACTTATCCATCATGCAGTACCATCACGGAGGCATCTGATTGGCTCCAGATTTATTCTGCAGCAGGACAATGATCCCAAACTTACAGCCAATGTCTTTAAGAACTATCTTCAGCATAAAGAAGAAGTTCTGGAAGTGATGGTATGGCCCCCACAGAGCCCTGATCGCAACATCATCGAGTCTGTCTGGGATTACATGAAGAGACAGAAGCATTTGAGGCTGCCTATATCCACGGAAGAACTGTGGCTAGTTCTCCAAGATGTTTGGAACAACCTACCTGCGGAGTTCCTTCAAAAACTGTGTGCAAACATCCTGACACAGACATAACAGGGGATGACGAAATGTAATAAACAGTAATGGGTGGGAAACACAAAACCAGATATGATAATGAGAAATGATAAACTACGAGAAATAAACAAACTAACAGACAGAACTGGAAACATAACATCAGGTTTGTCACATAATCATTTGCTTTGGCCTATCTTACCAAATGGTTCGTTCATCAATTCACAACTTATCCATCACAGTCTGTAATTTTATCAGTTCAATAACTGTTACATCTTTTTATTTATTTGTTTGTGTTCTGCATGATCTGAAATCCCACTTTGTCCTTCCTCAAGTTCCAAAGTCACTAAACCCACAACCAAAAACAAACACTATCATTGTTTTCTGGTTACCAGACTACCCACAGCAACAGAAAAAATGTAAAAACACCTGTGTGGCAAGGGCACAGTTTGTGTGAAGGAAGCAGGGAAACGGCTATTGTCCAATACCAAAAATGACCACCGAATCTTGAAAAGAACAAGTGTAAAGCCAATTTTAAGATTTGATATGTCTTCCATATTTAGTTGCAGATGTTGATAGTAGAATGATGTGGTATAATGACACAATACTTCATCTAGTGAATCTATTCAGTGAGCAGCGTTTTTTACCACTGTATTGGAAAACGATTCAGTCTTTTTTGTTTTTTGCCAGGTTCTGTTTTTTTCTGTATCTGTTTTTGTTCAAGTCTTTAGCATTTCTGTGTATTTGTACCCTCTGTGCTTACCATAGTCTGTTTTCAGTTTCATTCCCTCCCATTCATTTGTTCCACCTGTGTCTCATTTTGTGTCTCAGCCTCCCCATTCCTTATATGTACTTCGTTCTGTTATTCTGTTCCCTACCCCGGTTCTAGCTTCCTCCTTTCATGTTTTCCAAAGGGTTACAGGACAAACACAGGTAGTAGTCATTATTGTTAAGTTGTCTATAAGCCTCCTGCTCATATTTATCCCTCCCCCATACAACGACAGCTCCTCCTTTATCAGCACTTCGAACGATCAAAGTGTTATTATCGGACAACCATTTGATGGCTATTTCTTGCTTAGTGAGATTGCCAGCAGAAATGAGGGGTACAGAAGCAAACAGTTTATCTACATCTCAAGACATTTTTTTGGTAAATGCATTATGACAGACATTGTTCATGACAGGATGAAATATAGACTTAGGTTTAAACACAGTGGTGCCATGTTTGAGACCATTCCATGATGTTGTACTGGCTTTGCACCTAAAGGTGCAAATTCCTATAGAATTTAAACAAGTCGATTTTAGTTTGGAACTGACACACGCTATAGGTAAGAGCAAAAGACAAGCCTTTTAGACAAAGCTGAGGCACAATATTTGGAAAAGGGCGTGTCCGAGAGTTTCATCACAGTGTCCGACTCTGGCTGTAAGAGCGCGTTTGTGACCATAGTTGGTATTGGCAGTGTTGAGGATAGGCTGGGCGCCTTGTTCTTCTTCCCCCTCCTTGTCTTCCTCCTCTTGTAACACTTGTTGTATTGTGTGGCGTGTCTAAAAAATTGGATGTATCATTGGCTTGAGAGGTGGGAAGACCCTCTTCCTCACTGCTTGGCAGATTGAATGACACTGACCGGGAACACCTATATAGGGATCTTTGATGGGACCCCCGCTCTGCTTTACTGTGTATCCAAGAGTAGTCACTGTCTCTGTTAAACTTTTCCAGTTATTTTACATCACAAAAAACAACACTGTTTTTCAATGTCCTCTTTCAATTTATCCTCAAAAGTGAGCTTCTGATCATCCTGCTTGTACTGGGCAATGCCCGCCCTGATCACCTCAATGTCTGCGTTGAGGGAATCCTTTTGACGTTTGGACTCTTCAATAAGCAACAAAATTAAATCCAGTGAACACTTATTTAAAATTGCTTCTCATTTCTCCTTGAAATCAAAATGGTCATGGCCAAAGAATGGGAACTTTTTAATTCTCAGACCTCTATGGATAATTTAGTTCTTCAAATAGTCAGACAATGTGATAGCATGCAAATCTAGTTTCGTTTGTTTTTCCATTATTTTTTTCAGATCATGATACAATCTGTGTAAATCTGGCGGAGACTCATTGGTCTCGTTACTCAGTAAAGAACCTTGAAATATGATGTTCTTGCCTTGCTCATTCATTAAATATATTTGTAGCAGCCATGATGAGGCTGCAAAATGATCAATCACGTTAAAGAGCATGAACGGAGCAGCTCCCTGCAGACTCCCTCCAGAGTCTGTAGATGAGGGAGAAAACAGAAAGGAGCACGTTTGTGGTAAACGGTGAAATCCAAAAAGATGCTCTTTGGAACATGAGAACAGGGTGATGAGAATGATGAGCTAAGGATGGCTACCAAGGCACTGTTGGTATGGATGCGTTAAAAAGCCTTTATTATATGGCTAATGCATAGGCAAGAAATTAAAACACACACCGAAGTGGTGTGGCACACAGGCCTTCATCAGGGTGAATAAGGAGAGGTGAGACACAGTCAGGTGTATATGTAGACCTGTGACACTAAGGTTCATTAACATAAAAAGCACCAATATTCAATGCACATGGGAAGCCCCACATACTTATCCTCTTAGCATCAGACGCCCCCTAGAGGTAATGCGGACGTTATGGGATGACATACGTTTTATATTTGATTAATTTGGTAAAATATAATGAACTGATGACCTCAACATTTTAATTAAATATCCTTAAGAGACATCAATCTTTCAGATAAAGTGGGTTTTAAGCCCACAATGACTGCACCCTGCTGTGAGGCTGTAAACAACTGGCAAGCAGACTGTCCCTATTCATTGTTTTTCACAAAACTTCCATTTGAAAAATCGTTCTACCTTTAGTCAGAAAGAAAATACACTTCAGAACTTTCAGTGTGGCTGTTTATTCTTTTTTCTCGTTAACTAGACAGACTTGCATTTTCCAGTGCTAGTAATTTTGTTGGCTGGGTTTGGCGTTCTCTAGCTCATGCACAAGGCGGCCAATCATCTCTCTAGTTCAATATGTTGTACTTAAAGGGGCGTTTATCTTCTTTACAAAGTTCTGAGACTAACCATTCTCAATTGGCTGACTTATCTTGACTGATAATGTCGTGTCTAGGAAACGACAGAATTCTAAGTCCAATTTCTAATTTGTCAAAAAACAACTTCATGAGGGAAAAGACACCACGGCAGCAAGCTCTTCAGGAAAATCTGACTTTATTAGCACAAGTGCACAAAGCCGGATCAATTCTTCAGAATTGAACCTCGATTGTTGGTTTCACGCACATTTTATACACTTCTTTCAACATAACACCTCCTAAAAAATACCAGCTGATCTCTGAAAAAATTATAATTTCACTCGCTTTGTATGCTATTCTCTAAAAATAAATGTTTTCTTTAAACATGACGTTTGTTTTGTCAGCTGTTCTTAAATGTTCTCTTGTCTGAAATAATTTACATTTTGTATCATAAGCTATTCTTAAAATAAATGTTCTTATCACATTGTACAGGCATACAGCTGTACAAACTGTCCTTGACCAAGCTAGCCCACCCCCACAACGGAAGACATCCTGCCCTGCAAGCTGTTTTTTTTTAACAATCATAAATCATAAAATCATAAAAGATGAATCATGCAAAACAAGGTGTTATTTGGTACTTTCCAAGTTTCCTTTTAAGCATACACATTATTTTATTCAATTCAGGTTACCTATGGGTCACTATACTTCTAGCACAAATTAGCAGTTAATCAGTTTGAAAATATATATGCAAACTTAATCACACTTTTAGAGTTTTGGAGGAACCAGCTGGCTCAACTCTGACAGTTTGACGGTTTAATCTGATTTTGACTTGTGATTGATTTGCAGAGGTGGACAGAGTACACAACTTCACTACTTGAGTTAAAGTATAGATACTCCCTGTCAAATATTACTCCAATACAAGTAAAAGTAGCTTAGTCAAAATATTACTTAAGTCAAAGTACTAAAGTATTTGCTTAAAAAAATTTGAACACATCATAAAAATCTGTTTTTTCGCTTGCTTTGCTAGAGGACATCCTCATCATTGGTCCAGGATGTTTTGAATTTGGGGTGAATAATGGCTGCAGCAACCAGCTCTTGAAAAGTTTTTTTTGCTTGTAATAAGAAAAAAAAAACCTTGCTCCATGGACAGATTTTTCTAATTATTTCAAGTGAAAATTTGCTTGAAACAAGTGAAAATTGTCTAAAAACAAGTTACTTAATCTAATTTTAAGTGTAATGAGATTAGGTTTTGACTTGAAATTAGACTTTCTTTTTTTTTTGTGTCCCCAGTATGTTAGGCAAGCAGTATGATTGATCTGGGTGCCGTGTGTTTTGGGGCCAGTTTGATCTGTAACAGGGGAGTATTGGTACCCTTGTATTCTTCCAGAGGTGTCAGATGTTCCCCCTGTTGCTCATTTCATACTTTATTTTGGCATATGGGGATGGAATATGAGATGGGGGGGGGAGGGGTGGAGTAGCGAATCTTCGTCTTCGTCTTCTTCCATGAGTAGGCTGTTACTGCTCTCCTTCCCCACGCCGCAGATTGAGGGGGGCCGGACATTTTGACTAGAAATAAAACAAATATTCTTTGTAAGATTTTGAGTTTTTGTAGTCATTTATTTACCTATACCACAATGCAACATTAGCTTTTAACTTGCCAGTTCAAATATGTATATCACAACATTAGATTACCATTTTTAAACAGGCTTTTTAACAAAGTCTAATGGATCAGCTTTGCCTCTGTTGAAATAACAGATGAGAACATTCTCTCAAGTTAAACTACTCAAACTGAAAGAAGCCCTTATTCAACTTCAACAGAAGTTGATTTTCCAAGTTGTGAGAATCAATTTGTCCTCTTCTTGGGCTGAAGATAAGTCCAGCTGCACTAAACAGCCTTTCGCAAGCAGCAGAAGCAGGCAGGGCTGTGTTCAGCTCGAGTGACAGAGATGATATGGCAGGGAAAGAGGTCAACATGTCCATACCTGTGAGAGAAACTATTGTCCCTTTGTGCACAGAGCTATAGATTTTATTTTTCCTGTTTCTACTAAATACATCTGTTTTGATGTTTCCCATTGAGAACTGAAGCTATTGATATCTTTTTATTTATACATTTCCTTAACATACCTTCAGCTGCACATGTCTGGTAGGCATCCAGTTGTTTTGTTGTTTCTTGTGTGTGTCCATGCCTCATGCTGGAGAAGAAATCATTTTCATCAGAAGCACTTGATGAGTCAGGACGAGGCTGCTGCAGAGACTCGTCATGGTCAGGGAGGCGTCTCTTGATGTAACCGAGTCCTAAATGAGAAGAATAATAGTTTATATGATTGTTAAAATTCATCAAGCAAAAACAAAGCAATAAGAAATTGAACAGTCAGTTTTTTTGCTTGCCTTGCTTGAGGACATCCTCATCACTGGTCCAGGATGTTTTGAATTTGGGGTGAAGAATGGCTGCAGCAACCAGCTCTGGGTCAGACATCATTTTCCCAAACCTTTCGTCAGACCGTCAAGCAGGGCATCAACAAGCGGTTTGCAAAATCTAAGTGACACTCTTGCTCTCTCAAGCTTGGCAATGAGGGTTGTGATGGTAGGCAGCAGCCATCCCATCTGAATAGATTCTCCCTGTAGTATGTTGATAGCTTTGGCAACTGGAGTCATGGTGTTGGTGTATTCACCCAAAAAGAAAATATCAGCTGGACTGTACCTAAAACAGATTTAAAAAAAAAGAAAAAAAAAGAAGGAGCATATATTAATCTTACACGTTAATATCCACAGTTTACACAGAATGTGATGTAATAAAACAATCCTTTTCCTTTGGCCAAAATCATCTTCAAACAATTAGAAATAGAACGATAAGTGATTAGAATAATACATGTACCATTACTTTTTCTACAGCCACAGGATGTCAGAGAGGAAAGTATTATGAATACATTACATTACATTACATTATTGGCATTTGGCAGACGCTCTTATCCAGAGCGACGTACAACAAAGTGCATACCCATAACCAGGGCTAAGTG